>NC_092378.1:1364912-1730707 GCF_030028105.1 Mobula birostris | reverse complement strand
TCACAGCATTTGTGATAGGGCATTAACACCCCTCCACTCTTCTCCCAGTTTTAACTCCCAGGAGAGTGAACTGGTTTCTCTTTCCACAGATTGCCTGTCTGGCTGAGTTCCTCCAGTTTTTGTTACATTGATAGTAGTTTATTATTGTCACGTGTACTGAGATACAGTGAAATGCTTGTCTTGTGTCCCATTCACACAGATCAAACGGTGCATTGAGGTAGAACAAGGTAATGTCTTTTTCCAAGGTTTGAAATATCTAATAGCAGGGGGCATGCATTTAAAGTGAAGGGGATATGAGGGGCAAGTTTTTTACACAGAGTGGTGCGTACTTCGATTGCGCTGCCTGGGGTAGAGGCAGAAACTTTAGAAACCTTTACAAGGTGTTTAGATAGGCAGATGAATGTGAGGAAAATGGAAGGATATGGACATTGTGTAGTCAGAATCAATTAGTTCAGTTGGCCATTTGATTGCTAATTTAATTGGTTCAGCACAGCATTGTGGGCTGAAGGGCCTGTTCCTGGCTGTGCTGCCTGCGTTCTATGTTCTAGAATGCAGGATAAAGTATAACAGCTACAAAGAAAGTGCAGTACTGGTAAACAAGGAGAAAGATCATAATGAGGTAGAATGTGAGGTCAAGAGCCCATCTTAATCTACTGGGGAGCTGTTCAGACACTGTCCTTGAGTTAGTGCAGCAGTGCCCTGCTGGATGTGTCCAGGTGAGGACATGCCCTGTGCCAAGATGACCTGTGACCTGGTGGGTAGTTCTCTTGCTTTTGAAACTATAAAGATTATCTTTATTTGTCACATGTAAATCGAAATATAATGTGAAATGCATCGTTTGTGCAATGACCAACACAATCTGAGGATGTGCTAAGGGAGCCCACAAGTGTCACCATGCTTTCGGCACTGACTTAGGATGTCCACAATTCACTAACCCTTACCCGTACATCTTTGGATTGAGGGAAGAAACTGGAGCACCCGGAGGAAACAGGAAAGGTCACAGGGAGAACGTAAGAACTCCTTACAAACAGTGGCGGGAATTAAACGCAGGTTGTTGGTGCTTTGAAGCGTTACACTAACTGCTATGCAGCCTTGCCAACTGTGTCAGGGTATCTATAGGTCAAGGACTTGGGTTCCACACCAGAGTGTCAACTACATCTCTAGGCTGATGTTCCTATTACTAAATTGGAGCTGCATAGTCACAGGAATCAAACGGAGCTACCACCTGTACCTGAGTCACAGGAATCAAACGGAGCTACCACCTGTACCTGAGTCACAGGAATCAAACGGAGCTACCACCTGTACCTGAGTCACAGGAATCAAACGGAGCTACCACCTGTACCTGAGTCACAGGAATCAAACGGAGCTACCACCTGTACCTGAGTCACAGGAATCAAACGGAGCTACCACCTGTACCTGAGTCACAGGAATCAAACGGATCTACCACCTGTACCTGAGTCACAGGAATCAAACGGATCTACCACCTGTACCTGAGTCACAGGAATCAAACGGATCTACCACCTGTACCTGAGTCACAGGATGTGCACTGTCAGAACGGCTGCCCCGTTCTGTAACCTTAGGTGCTGCCTCTGTGGTGATTGCACTTTCTCCCTGTGACCGCATGGATTGCCTCCCACATCTCAAAGGAGTGCTGGTTGTTGGGTTAATTGCCAGGATAAACTACCTAGTAGGAGTGGGTCAGACAGCTGTGTAGGCCATGTCATTGGGTATATTGTTGACAGGTTCTTGATAAGGAAGGTTATGGGGAGAAGGCAAGAAAATGGTGTTGAGATGGTTAATAAATCAGCCGTGATGGAATTCTGGAGCAGACTCAATGGGCTGAATGGCCTAATTCTGCTCCAATGTCTGATGGTCCTGGAAGGGAGCTGCTAAGAATGTGGGGGAAATAAAATGGGTTCAATATGGGACTAATGTAAACGTGGATGATATTCAGTACAGACGTTTCTGTGCTGTATCTCTCTGACATCTTGAACTGCTGTGTTGTCTATGTCCCTTCGTTGTGGATGGTAGGGCTGCAGCCATAGAGTCAGAAAGTACAGCACAGAAACAGGCCCTTTGGGCCATCTAGTCCATGCAGACCCATTTAAGTTACCTAGTCCCATTGACCTGCACCCGGACCACAGCCCTCCATACCTTCCCATCCAACACACCTATCCTATCATCTCTTAAACATTGAAATCGAGCTCTCAGGCACCACTTCCATTGGCAGCTCGTTCCACACTCTCAACCCTCTGAGTGAAGATATTTCCCTTCACGTTCCCCTTAAACTTTTCACCTTTCACCCTTAACCCATGACCTCTGGTTGTGGTCACACCCAGCCTCAGTGGAAAAAGCCTGCTTACATTTACTTACCTTATCTATACCTTCATAATTTTATATACCTCTATCGAATCTCACTCTCCCATTTTAGTCCTGAAGTCTGAAACACCCTGAACCTCCCCTTTGCATATCCTGTGTCTCAGAGTAGATCAAGTTCTCCCTTTAACCCTCGGGTGAAGCTGCTGGCTGAGGTTGGTGTCCTCTCTGCAGTGTCACACTTTTGTTGCCCTACAGCAAGAAGCCTTTCACTCGATCATTAATCACTCACACAGCTCAAGTTGAAGCCAACCAGCAGGTTGTCCTGTATTTTGGTAGGTTTCTCTCTTTCTGTTCTTCATTCCTCATCTATTAGGAGATCATAGCTTAGTGAGAATGGATCCGGGACAGTGTTCTGTACTCTGTGTGGGATGTGGGAAGTCTGGGAGACTGGACGTCTCCCAGATAAACCCATCTGTACCAGGTATACCGAGCTGCAGCTCCTGAGAGCCTGCATTAAGGGTGGAACTATAGCTCGGTCACCTTCAAGTCATACGGGAGAATGCGGTAATGGACAGGACCCACAGGGAGCTAGTCACCCCTAGGTGCAGGAGACAGGTAACTGGGTGACTGTCAGGAGAAGTAGGGGATATACAAAGCCAGTGAAGAGTACACATGTGGCTGTTCCCCTCAATAATAAGTATTCAACTTCAGATACTATTGAGGGGGATGATCTTCTGTGGGGGAGCCATAGTAACCGGGGTGGTGTACACCCCAGTGTTCTGAAAAGGGTGGCTGAAGAGATTGTGGAGGCATTAGTAATCTTTCAAGAATCACTAGACTCTGGAATGGTTCGGGAAAACTGGAAAATTTAAAACATCACTCCACTCTTCAAGAAGGGAGAGAGTCAGAAGAAAGGAAACTATAGGCCAGTTAGTCTGGCCTAAGTGGTTTGGAAGATGTTGGAGTAGATTATTAAGAATGAGGGCTCAGGGTACTTGAAGACTCATGATAAAATAGGTCAAAGTCAGAAGGGTTTCCTAGAGGGAAAATCTGGCCTGACAAATCTGTTGGAATTCTTTGAAGAAATAATAAGCAGGATAGACAAAGGAAAATCGATTGATGTTGTGTATTTGGATTTTCAGAAGGCCTTTGACAAGGTGCTGCACATGAGGCTGCTTAACAAGCTATGAGCCCATGGTATTACAGGAAAGATTCTGGCATGGATAAAGCAGTGGTTATTGGCAGGAGGCAAAGAGTGGGAATAAAGGGAGCCTTTTCTGGTTGGCTGCAGGCGACTAGCGGTATTAAACAGGAGTCTGTGATGAGACCAGTTCTTTTATATTATATGTCAATGATTTGGATCGAATTGATGGCTTTGTTGCAAATTTTGCAGACTGTCAAGATAGGTGGAGGGGCGGGTAGCTTTGAGGTAGAGAGACTACAGAAGGACTTAGATTAGGAGAATGGGCAAAGAAATGACAGATGGAATGCAGTGTTGGTAGAAGAAATGAAAGGGTTGACTGTTTCCTCATAGAGAGAAAATACAAAAAACTGAGGAGCAAAGGGACTTGGGAGTCCTTGTGCAGGAATCCTGAAGGTTACTTTGCGGGATGAGTCCATGGTGAGGAAGGCAAATGTGATGGTAGCGTTCATTTTGAGAGGTCTAGAATATAAAAAGTATGTAATGTTAGACTTTATAAAATACTAGTGAGGCCTCACTGGAATATTGTGAGCAGTTTTGAGCCCCTTGTCTTAGAAAGGATGTGCTGACATTGGATAGGGTTCAAAGGAGGTTCATGAAAATGATTCCAGGATTGAATGGCTGTTCATATGAAGAGTGTTTGATGGCTCTGGGCATTCAGAAGAATGAGGGGTGACCTCAGTGAAAACTGTCAAATTATGAAAGGCCTTAGTAGAGTGGATGTGGGGAGGATGTTTCCTGTGGTGGGGGAGTCAAAGACCAGAGGATATAGCCTCAGAATAGAGGGGCATTCTTTTAGAACAGAGATGAGGAGGAATTTTTTGCTGCAGTCAGCTGTTGAGACCAAGTCTTTAAGTATATTTAAGGTGGAGGTTGGTAGTTATTTGATTGGTCAGGGCATGAAGGGATACAGGGAGACGCCAGGAGATTGGGGTTTGGAGGAAAATAGGTCAGCCGTGATGAAATGGATTGGATGGGCCGAATGGCTCCTATATCTTATGGTCTGATAGATGCAACATTTTAAATCAGGTTTCAAAATGGAAACTCCAGGCGCCTATTTTTAATCATAAACACAAGATTTGGCAGGCGCTAGATAACTTGACCAACACGCAAAATTCTAGAGGAACTGAGCAGGTCAGGCAGCATCCACAGAGGAGAAATAAACAGTCAACATTTCAGGCTGAGATGAAGATCTTGGTGTAGGTACCATTTAACTGCAGTTTTTATTTCCCCTCCATAGATGCTGCCTGACTTGTTGAGTGCCTGCAGCATTTTTTGTATTTTTCTCTATTTTAATTTATTTCTTCCCATAGTATTGACAAATGAAATCTTGTTAGAGTTTATCTAACCCCAGTTCTAAAATAGTGTTAATTATAACGTCACAGAACATGGTACCTACACCAGTCTCTTTACTGGCAATTAAGCTATTGAAGTGTGATCACCAATACAATGTTGAAAACTGGATTTATTTTAGGTACCTGAATATTTACGTTGGAGTTCCAGACGTTGAAGAAAGTTTCAATGTGACGCGGCCTGTTGCACCTCATGAGGTATGGTGCAGCTCACTCTCAGTGGAAATTACTTATTTATTTAGAGATGATTATTCAGTTGCTGACTGGATATTTGCATTAATGAGCAGGTATACCTAATAATGTGGCCATTGAGTGTATACCATCCTTGTGTGGAAAATGTATGGCCATTGCAGCTGGATCAGGGTACGAGGCTGTATGATTTGCACTCTAGTCCATTTACGGCATATGGTTGTTGCTGCTTCCCGCTCCTAGTTTTATTTTTAATTTGGAGATACAGCACAGAACAGGCCCTTCCAGCCCAAGGAGCCGCACAGGCCAGCAACCCGCTGATGTAACTCCGGCTTAATCATGGGGCAATTTACAATGATCATTGACTGTTGAGGAAACCGCGCACACGTGGGAAGGAACATACAAAGTTTCTTACAGAGGGCAGTCTGAGCTCCAATGCCCCGAACTGTGATAGCATGGTACTAATTGCTACACAACCTTGGCACCCCATTTCTCCTTGATTTGATGGTAGTGAGTCGCTGCCTTGAGCCTCAGCAGTTCGTGTGGTTCCGGTTCTTCCACAGTGCTTTTGGGGAGGGAAATTAGACCCAACTGCAATGAGGGAATGGCGATACATTTTCCACAAAAGGTGACATTTTATTAGGTACACCTGCTTGTGAATGCAAATATCTAATTGGCCAATCATGTGGCAATCGGCAACTCATTGCATAGAAGTATGTAGACATGGTCAAGAGGTTCACATGTTGTTCAGAGTAAACATCAGAATGGGGAAGAAATGTGATCTAAATAACTTTGAAAGTGGAATGATTGTTGTTGCCAGACAGGGTGGTTTGATTATCTCAGAAACTGCTGTTCTCCTGGGATTTTCACGCACAATAGACTCTAGAGTTTACAGAGAATGGTGCAAGAAACAAAATAAAAACATACTGTGAGCAGCAGTCTGTGGGAGAAAATTTCTTGTTAATGAAACAGGTCAGAGGAGAATGGCCAAACTGGTTCAAGCTGACAGGAAAGCAATAGTAACTCAAATAACTGTGTGTTGCAATGAATCTGTGCAGAAGAGCAGCTTCAAGCACACAACAGGTTGAACTTTGAAGTGGGCTACAGCTACAGAAGAACGTGTGCTCAGTGGCCTCGGGTACAGGAGGTACAGTACCTAATAAAGTGGCCATTGAGTGTCGAACCTGGATATTTTGGTTGAAGGGATAAATCAGCTTTTCAAAGTTTTCCCTTACCATGAAACTGGGTAGCAGTTCGAGCAAGATGCAGCGAAGCTTTAAGATGCCTTAGGGAGACTGAATGAGAGGGTAAATACACGTCAAGAGCAGTACAACGTGGATAAATGTAACATGATCTAGTTTAGTAGGAAAATAAAGGCAGAGAATATTATTTAAATGAAGATGGGTTGGCACCAGGTCTTATACACCAGTCTTTGAAGCAAACATGTATAGCACTGTGCAAGAATCTTAGGCATCCTAGATTTTTTATATAGTTTCAGATGGTATGGCCTCCACAGAGCCCTGATCTCAACATCTTTGAGACTGTCTGGGATTACTTGGAGAGACAGAAGCAAGCAAGGCAGCCCAGCCATAGTCTGCAGAAGAACTTTGGCAAGTTCTGCAAGATGCTTGGAACAACCTACCATCTGATTTTCTCATAAAACTGCATGACAGTTTTGAAAAGCAACGCTGGCAGTTTGAAAGGCAAAGGGTGGTCACAACAAATCATTCATTTGTTTTAGTTTTTTACTGTTTACTGCTCTTTTTCATATTTAGAAACTTTTCATATGATTATTTTGAAATAATCTTTTCTTTGCACAATTTATTTACATGTGCCTAAGACTTTTGCACAGTTCTGTAGGTACAACATAAACACAAGATATCCTGCAGATGCTGGAAATTCAGAGAAATTCACACCAAATGCTGGAGGAGCTCAGCAGGCCAGGCAGCATCTATGGAAGGGAATTAACAGTTGAAGTTTCAGGTTGAGACCCATCATCAGTGTCGTCCTAAAGCATCGACTCTTCCTCTCCATGGAGGATAGTGAGATTTGTGTGGAGTGTGCTGATTTACTGGGGCACTTGGAGATAAAGAAGGAAATGGTTTTGGGTCTCTTAAAGAACATTAAGATAGATCATTCCCTGGGGCTGATGGGATATACCACAGGTATTGAGAGAGGTAAGAGGAGAGGTTGCTGGGGGTTGACCAAGATCTTTGTGTCCTATCTGCAATGCTAGTTCTTTCTTCACACACTCATCCTTTTGAATGTTCCTTGACAGATATTTGTCCAGATTCTTCAGTTGGAATTAGCTAATTGCCAGTTTAGCTGTGTAAAGAGAACAAATTCCAAATGGAGGTGATAGGTGACTAGGTGATCTTTATAAGGTGACATTGTTCAATGTTCAAAGTAAATTTAATATCAAAGTACATATACAGTATGTCACCATATACCACCTTTCTTGCGAGCATTCACAGTAAATACAAGAAACACAATAGAATCGATGAAAGACCACACCCAACAGGACAGACAGCAACCAATGTCCAAAAAAATCAACAAACTGTGCAAATACAAAAAAAAAGAGGAAAAAAGAAATAATAATAAATGAATAAGCAATAAATATCAAGAACATGGAATGAAGAGTACATTAAAATGGGATCAGTATAGTGTTGAGGCAAGTGAAGTTATCCCCTCTGGTTCAAGAGCCTGATGGTTGAAGGGTGATAACTGTTCCTGATCCTGGTGATGTGAGTCTTGAGGCTCCTGTACCACCTTACTGATAGCAACAGTGAGAGGAGAGCATGTACGTTTTGGTGGCGCTCCCTGATGATAGATGTTGCATTACTGCAGCAGCACTCCGTGTAGCTTTGCTCAGTGGTTGGGAGGACTTTACCTGTGAAGGTCGGAGCCGTATCTACTACTACTTGTAGGATTTTCCATACAAGAGTATGGTGTTTCCATCGATCATAGTTAACACCAAATGAAGTAATTCTCTTTTTCTGATGTAGCCCAAAGTATTAAATCACTATCCAATGACAAACAAGATGTTGGAGGGACACTGGAGATCACTGCTCACCTCTGAATCAAATTATTTATTTCCCATTTCCGTTCTCAGTGTCGCCTGAGGGACATGACGTATTCCGCCCCCATCACGGTGGACATTGAATACACCCGAGGAAGCCAGCGAATAATACGCAATGCATTGCCCATCGGCAGGTAATTGGCACCCAGCGAGGGCTCCACTCAATAGTTCGTCCAGTGTCCTGGGTATTTCCTTACCTGCTGTGTCCTAATGGCTGATGTTTCATTCTAGGATGCCTATAATGCTACGCAGCTCGAATTGTGTACTCACGGGGAAAACTCCAGCAGAGTTTGCAAAACTGAATGAATGTCCCCTGGACCCAGGTGAATATTGATGATCTTTCTAACTGAATGTTACAGCAGAATCTATTTGGAAAATGAATCCCAATAAGCTACAATAGATAGTTTGTCCTGGGGTTGGAGGACTATGTGGGTGGGTGAGTGGGAGAAAAGGGGTTTGATGTTGTTTTGTTTTTGTTCTGCCGAACATTGTTTAATCTTAGTATTGGTGCTGTTCAGCCAGTAATATCTTAATGAAACACAGAAAACAAATTTAATTTTATGTATTTTCATCATATTTAGAATATAGAATATCATAACACAGTATAGTCCCTTCAGCCCATAATGTTCTGCTAACTTTTTAATGTACTCGTAAGATTAGTCTAGCCCTTCCCTTCTACAAAGCCTTCCATTTTCTATCATCCACGTGCCTCTGAAATGTACTGTGAGATTTTAAAAGAGCTGGGGTGCTGTTGGGAATTTTCAGTGGGCTACAATCAGTATGAGAGGTCATTCTTTGGTGACACAGCATGAGGTTTAAAAAGAGCCTGGGCACTTTTGTGACTTTTCAGCAGGCTGCAGTCGTAATGAGCTATAAAAAGGCAAGGGTCAATAAAAAGCGACATGTAAGTGGAGCGGCCATTGTGTGAGTGGGCAGTGTTGGAGTGGTCAGGCTTTGGCTCAATAAGCTTGGGCAAACACAGGGGGAGGTTGTAAGTAAATTTCAAGTAATTGATTGTTTATGTTAGCACATAGCTAGTTTGCTGAGAATGAGTCCAGAGTTGGTGCCATGTTCCTTGTGTGAGATGTGAGAACTCTGGGAGACCTCCAGTCTTCTTGATAACTACATCTGCATAAAGAGCACTGGGCTGTAGCTCCTTAGAGGCCATGTTAAGGAACTGGAGCTTCAGCTCGTATGAGAAACTGAGGAGGTGGTAGGTAGATTCTACAGGGAGATAGTCATCCCTAAGTTGTGGGAAGCAGGTACCTGGGTGACCGTCAGGAGAGCAAAAGGAAGTGCAGAGTATCCCATTTCCCTCAATAATAAGTATACCACTTTGGATGTTGTTGGGGAGGGAGGAAAATCAGCCTACCAGGGGAATCTGCAGCAATCTGGCAGCTGAGTCTGAGTCTGTGTCTGTCACTCAGAAGGAAAGGGGAAGAAGAGGAGTGCAGTCATGATGGGAGATTTCATACATAAATAGAGATTCTATGGACATGAAAGAGACTCCCAGATGGTATGCTGACTGAGTCAGGGCGACTCGGATCGGGTCCATAGCATTCTAGAGGTGGAGGGTGAACAGCTGGAAGTTTGGTACATATTGGTACCAATGACATGAGTAGGAAGGGAGCAGGCCTTGAAGAGCGAATATAGGGAATTAGGTAGAAAGCTGAAAACCAGGAGTTCCAGGGTAGTGGACTCCTGCCTGTGGGGGTAAGAATAGGATGATTTGCCTGAAGAATTCATGCAGGCGGTAGAGTTGCAAATTTCTGGATCATTAGAATCTCTTCTGGGGAAAGTATGACCAGTACAAAAAGGACAGGTTACCCGAGGGTAACTAATATCCTTGCGGGTAGCTTTGCTAGAGCTGTTGGGGAGGGTTTAAACTAATTTGGCAGAGGAATGTAAACCAGCCCGATAGAGCTGAAGATGGGGCAGCTGGTATACAACTACGTGGTGTGTAGCGGACTGTCAGGGAGGACATGCAGATGATAGGGCAAAATTGCAGTCAGTGGAAGATTTTAGAGGATTGGAAAATTACAAAAGTTGCTCCACTCTTTGGGAAGGGAGGGAGGCAGAAGAAAGGAAATTAAAAGCCAGTGAGCCTGACTTCCATGGTTGGAAAGATGTTTGAGTCTATTATTAAGGGTGAAGTTTCAGGGTACCTGGAGGCACGTGACAAAATAGGCCAAAGTCAGCATTGTCTACTTAACGAGAATTCTTGCCTGACAAAGTTGTTGGAATTCTTTGAGGAAATAACAGGTAGGATAGACAAAGAAGAGTCAGTGGATGTGGTTTATTTGGATTTTCAGAAGGCTGCTGCACATGAGGTTCTTAACAAGATAAGAGCCCATGGTATTACAGGAAAGATACTAGCATGGATAGAAGATTTGTTGACTGGCATTAGGCAAAGAGTGTGAATAAAGGGAATCTTTTCTGATTGGCTGCCGGTGACTAGTGCTGTTCCACAGGGGCTGGTATTGGGGCCACTTCTTTTGACGTTATATGTTAATGATTTGGATGAAGGAATTGATGGTTTTGTTGCCAATTTCATGGATGATACAGAGGTAGGTGGAGGGGCGAGTAGTGTCGAGGAAGCAGGGAGGCTGCAGAAGGAATGGAGGCTGGAGAATGGCCAAAGAAGTGGCAGATGGAATATAATGTCAGGAAGTGTATGGTCATGCACTTTGGTAGAAATAAAAGTATGGACTATTTTCTAAACTCAGAGAAAATTCAAAAACCAGAGGTGTAAAGGGATTTGAGAGTCATTGTGCTGGATTCCCTAAGGTGGTAACTTGGTGGTGAAGAAGACAAATGCAATTTCCAAATTCATTTCAAGAGGACTAGAATACAAAAGCAAGGATATGACGCTGAGGCATTATAAAGCATTGGCCAGACCGCACTTTGAATATTGTGAGTAGTTTTGGGCCCCTTTTCTGAGAAAAGATGTGCTGACGTTGTAGAGGGTTTAGAGAAGGTTCAGAAGCATGATCCCAAGAATGAAAGCATTAATGTAAGATGGCTCTGGGCCTGTACTCACTAGAGTTTATAAGAATGGGGGAGGGGGTCGCTCATTGAAATCTCTTGAATATTCAAAGGCCTAGATAGAGTAGCTGTGGAGAGGATGTTTTCTATAGCGGAGGAAACTAGGACCAGAGGGCATAGCCTCAGAATAGAGAAACATCCATTTAGAACAGCTGTGAAGGAAATTTTCTTTAGCCAGAGGGTGGTGAATCTGTGGAATTCATTGCTCCAGATGGCTGTGTAGGCCAAGTCATTGGGTATATTTGAGGCAAAGGTTCATAGGTTCTTGATTAATCAGGGTATCAAAGGTTATGGGAAGAAGGCAGGAGAATGAAGTAGAGAAGGATAATAAATCAGCCATAGTGGAATAGTGGAGTAGACTCGATGGGCTGAATGGCCTAATTCTGCTCCTATGTGTTATGATCTTACGGTATCTGCCTCTATCACCACCCCTGGTAGTGCGTTCAATGCACCCAACACTCAGTGTGAAGAAAAAACCTGCCACTGACATGCCCCTTATGCTTCCCTCCATTTACCTTAAAATCCTGCCCCTTGTATGAGCCACCAGGCAACAAAAGTCTTTGGCTATCCACAAATTTTCTCAGATGTGTCAAATCACTTCACATACTGTGAATTATTCCTTCTGTCGTCTTCTCCCTTCCTTTCCAGTCCTGATGAAAGGGCTCAGCCTGAAACATCAACACCTTATTCCCTTCCATAGTCTCTGCTTGACCTGCTGAGTTCCTCCAGCATTTTGTGTGTGTTACTGTGAATTATTCTGGGTTAGCAACTGTTAATTGTGCAGAGGTGGAAAAACAAGTTCAAGTTTAATTGTTATTCAACCGTACGCATCCATATAGCCAAATGAAACAGAGTTCCCCCGAGTCCAAGGTGCAAAACACAGTACCTGCAGTCACACACAGCACATAGCACATATAGTTACGATGGCAGAAAAATATACTGTTACAAGAAATATATATATATAAAAATAATGTAGCCCTGAGTGTTGTGGCCTAAAAATTGATAGTGCATGGGATGTTGTGCTGGAGCCACATTTCTGCAAGAACAAGCACGTAGCTGTTCCTCATCTCGCCCAGCTGCAGATGAACACAATCCAGTTTGTCTTCCACTGAGCAAACACTGGAGGGCAGCATGAACAGGAGGGGATAGGAATGGGAGGAAAATTAAGGATATGGGCATCGTGCAGGCAGAAGGTTGTAGTTTTGTTGGCCATTTGATTATTAATTTAATTGGTTTGGCACAACAATGTGGGTTGAAGGACCTGTTGCTGTGCTGTACTGTTCCTTGTACTAAGATCCCACACAATTGGAATGGATAGGCATGAAGCTGGCATTCGGTGCTGTTGGTTATGGCAACAGGTTTTGCCTGAGCATTGAATCAATTGTTTGCTTTTCACAAAGAGACTTACATTTTGGGCAAACATGAGGAAATCTGCAGATGGTGCAATTTCAAGCAACACACATTAAAATTGCTGGTGAACACAGCAGGCCAGGCAGCATCTATAGGAAGAGGTACAGTCGACATTTCGGGCCGAGACCCTTCGTCAGGACTAACTGAAAGAAGAGATTCTCTTACTATCTCTTCTTTCAGTTAGTCCTGACGAAGGGTCTCGGCCCGAAACATTGACTGTACCTCTTCCTAGAGATGCTGCCTGGCCTGCTGCGTTCACCAGCAACTCTTATGTGTGTTGCTTACATTTTGGGCATATGGATTGGATAAACACCAAACTGCATGAAATGGCACCAGAACTGGAAAACATTTGTAAAAAGTTGGAGTTTATTATCATTCAACCGTATACATGTATACATCCGAACAAAACAAGGAAATAGTGTTTGAGGTCAAACACTTTCTATCAGAATCAGGGAGATTTAGAGCAGGAACAGTCTTTAAACAAGTGCAACAAAACAACAAATTTCATGGCATCCGTGATAAGCTGATTGTGATTCAGGTGGGCAGAGGAGGGAAAATGAAAGGGACAGTCTGTGATAGTGTATGAGGCAGGTGAGATTAAAGGACAAGTGGGATGAAGGGCATCGGGATCTGGGCCCAGCGGCTGCCGTCTGCAGTTGTAGATCATCATTTCAATCCGGAGAACTGTAAGGTGTCTCACAACAAGATGAAGCCCAGTTCCTTGCATTGCAATCAAATTTGATAATGGAAGTAGAGGATAGTAAGGGAACATTAAAGTGGGGCAGATTGAATAGAGCTGTACAAGAGAGCAATCACCCAAATTGTGTTTGTAAAGGAATCATGTCATGGGCAGTAAGTAGTCTAGCATGGGGAAGTGAACCTGGTTGGGTGATCAGAGCCTCAGTGGGACAGTGTTTTGGGAGCAGTGATCATAACTTGGATAACGGTAATACTGGACTTTTGCAGTGAGGAGAGGTACTGAATTGGGAAACAGGTAATTACAGCATTATTGGGTAGGAGCAAGAGAGAGCAGATCAGGAGTAACTATTACTCAGTAAGTCCATGTCCAGTGTTGGGGTCATTCAAAGGCAGCTGGTCAGAATTCCACACCAACTTATTTCCGTAAGGAAGAAAGACAAGGATGGCGTAGTTCAGCAGTCTTGGATGATAAGAGATATAGGAAATTAAGTCAAAAAAAAAAGGAAGTGCATGTAAGGTTTAGGAAGCTGAAATCAGACGGAGCCTTTGAAAGATATGTAGGAAGCAGGAAAGTACTTAAACAGGGAATTGGGAAGCTGAAAGGGGCCATGAAATGCGCTGTGACTAGAATTAAAACAAATCCCAATTTGTTTTATACGTTCATTAAAAACGAGATTAAATATGTAGAACATAAAGGAGGGAATTTCTGCCTGGGGCCAGGGAAAGTGGGCGAGGTATAAATTGGGGATGTTGCATCAGTATTCGGCATGGAAAAGGACAGTAGTGAGATTGGAGATGCATGCTGACGTTCTAGGACATGGGTGGACAATAGTGAGATCAGGAGAGACATGCTGACATTCTGGGTCATGGAGATAGATAATAGATGCAGGAGTAGGCCATTTGGCCCTTCGAGCCAGCACCGCCATTCACTATGATCATGGCTGATCATCCACAATCAGTACCCAGTTCCTGCCTTATCCCTATAACCTTTGATTCTGCTATCTTTAAGAGCTCTATCCATCTCTTTCTTGAAAGCATCCAGAGACTTAGCCTCCACTGCCTTCTGGGGCAGAGCATTCCACATATCCACCACTCTCTGGGTGAAAAAGCTTTTCCTCGACTCTGTTCTAAATGGCCTACCCCTTATTCTTAAACTGTGGCCTCTGGTTCTGGACTCACCCATCAGTGGGAACATGCTTCCTGCCTCCAGCGTGTCCAATCCCTTAGTAATCTTATATGTTTTAATCAGATCCCCCTTCATCCTTTTAAATTCATGTGTATACAAGCCCAGTCGCTCCAATCTTTCAACATATGACATTTCTGCCAGAAAGTTCAACTTTTGTTTCATCTGTTCACAGAACATTGTCTCAGAAGTGTTGTGGAACATCCAGGTGGTTTTTCAAAACTTGAAACATGCTGCAATGTTTTTTTTTGGAGAGCAGTGGTTTTTCCATGGTGTCCTTCCAAAAACATCATTCTTGTTTGGTGTTTTTCTTATAATGGACAAATGAACAGAGACTTCAGCAAGTTTTAGTGATTTCTGCAGGTCTTTTGCTATTACCCTTCGGTTCTTCTCCACTTCCTTTGGCATTCATTGATTGGAGCAGCTGACTCCAAATAGCTTCTGTAGAAGGCATTACCCCAGAAGTTCACATACTTTTTGAACCAAGACTGTGATTGTTTAAATGGCGTACAATGTAACTACAAAGGGTTCACAAACTTTTTCTTGCAACTGTATGTCCCCAGGCCTGATGGGATCAGAGAAGATTCACGAGAATGATTCCAGGAATGAAAGGGTTATCATATGAGGAATGTCTGGCAGCTATTGGGGCTGTATTCCCTGGAGTTCAGGAGAATGAGGGGAGATCTCATAGAAATATTCCAGATGTTAAAAGGCCTGAACAGATTAGACATGGCAGTTATTTCCCAAGGTTGGGGAACCTAGGACAAGAGGGCACGACTTCATGATTGAAGAACGTCCATTTAGAACAGAGATGTGGATAAATTACTTTAGTCAAAGGGTGGTAAATCTGTGGAATTTGTTGCCACAAGTGGCTGTGCAGGCCAAGTCATTGGTGCATTTAAAGCTGAGATCGGTAGGTTCTTGATCAGTCAGAGCATCAAAGGATATAGGGAGCAGGCAGGGGAGTGGGGGTGACTGGAAGAATTGGATCAGCCCATGATTGAATGGCAGAGCAGACTATCAAGACTTTATTGAGAAAAACTAGAGACGAGAGCGTAGAGGCCTTGACAGAGATCTTCGTGTCCTCTTTAGACACATAAGAGGTCCTGGAGGACTGGAGAACAGCTGAGAAGAATTTAAAAAGAAGACAGCTTTATAGAGCGGGCATCGGAATAGAGAGGGTCAGAGCAGATGGGCTTTGACAATAACGGGTCGAGGCATGGTAAGTTACTTGTGAAGAATAGGAAGTATGTCTACAAGGCCGGTGTTCTGTACTGGGTGTCGGATGCGGGATGTCCAGGAGACTCCCAGCCTCCCGGACGGCCACATCTGTGCTGGGTGCACCAAGCTGCAGCTCCTCAGGAACCAGGTTAGGGAACTGGAGCTGCAGCTCGATGACCTTCGTCTGGTCAGGGAAAGTGAAGATGTGATAGATAGAATCTTTAAGCAAGTTGTCACACCAGGGGCCTCGGGAGACAGAATAAGTGGGTAACAATCAGAAGAGGGAAAGGCAGGAGTCAGATTCTAGAAAGTACCCCAGTGGGCCCCCTTAACAATAAGTACTCCTGTTTGTAGGTGGAGATGGCCTACCTGGGGGAAACAACAGTGGCCGTGCCTCTGGCACAGAGTCTCTCCCTGTGGCTCAGAAGGATAGGGAAAGGAAGAGGATGGCAGCAGTCACAAGGGACTTTATAGTTAGGAGGTCAGACAGGTGATTCTGTGGACGCAGGAAAGAAGCACGGATTTTAGCTTGCCTCCCAGGTGCCAGGGTCCGGAATGTTACTGATCGCGTCCAAGATATCCTGAAGTGGGAAGGTGAACAGCCAGAGGTCATGGTACACATTGGTACCAATGACATAGTTAGGAAACGGGAGGAGGTCCTGAAGACTACAGGGAGTTAGTAAAGAAGCTGAGAAGCAGGACCACAAGGGTAGTAATCTTGGGACTACTGCCTATGCCATGCAACAGTGAGTATAGGAATAGAGTGAGGTGGAGGATAAATGCATGGCTGAGAGATTGGAACAGTGGGCAGGGATTCAGATTTCTGGATCATTAGGGCCTCTTTTGGAGCAGTCATGACCTGTACAATAAGGATGGGTTGCACTTGAATCTGAGGGGGACCGATATACTGGCAGGGAGGTTTGCAAGGGCTATTGGGGAGAGTTTAAACTAGAATCGCTGGGGAGTGGGAACCGAACTGAAGAGATGGTGGAAGGGGCATTTGGCTCACAAATAGAGAAAGCTTGTAGGCAGGTGATAGAGAAGGGATGTCTCAGACCGATGGTTTGAGATGTGTCTATTTTAATGCAAGGAGTATAATGAACAAAGCGGATGAGCTTAGAGCGTGGATCAGTACTTGGAGCTATGATGTTGTGGCCATTACAGAGACTTGGATGTTTTGAGGATGTGACTAAACACATTGATGAAGGAAGAGCAGTAGATGTAGTGTATGTGGATTTCAGCAAGGCATTTGATAAGGTACCCCATGCAAGGCTTATTGAGAAAGTAAGGAGGCATGGGATCCAAGAGGACCTTGTTTTGTAGTTCCAGAACTGGCTTGCCCACAGAAGGCAAGGAGTGGTTGTAGAAGCGTCATATTCTGCATGGAGGTCGGTCACCAGTGGTGTGTCTCAAGGGTCTGTTCTAGGACCCCTTCTCTTCATGGTTTTTATATGAGGAAGTAGAGGGATGAGTTAGTAAATTTGCTGATGACACAAAGGTTGAGGGTGTTGTGGATAGTGTGGAGGGCTGTCAGAGGTTACAGCGGGACATTGATAGGATGCAAAACTGGGCTGAGAAGTGGCAGATGGAGTTCAACTGGATAAGTGTAAGATGGTTCATTTTGGTAAGTCAAATATGATGGCAGAATATAGTACTAATGGTAAGACTCCTGGCAATGTGGAGGATCAGAGGGATCTTAGGGTCCGAGTCCATAGGACACTCAAAGCTGCTACGCAGGTTACCTGTGTGGTTAAGAAGGCATATGGTGTATTGGCCTTCATCAACTGTGGTATCGAGTTCAAGAGCTGAGAGGTAATATTACAGCTACTGTATATAGGACCCTGGTCAGACCCCACTTAGAGTACTGTGCTCATTTCTGGTCACCTCACTACAGGAAGGATGTGGAAACTAGAAAGAGTGCAGAGGAGATTTACAAAGATGTTGCCTGGATTGGGGAGCATGCCTTATGAGAATAGGTTGAGTGAACTTGGCCTTTTCTCCTTGGAGCAACGGAGGATGAGAGGTGACCTGATAGAGGTGTATAAGATGATGAGAGACATTGATCGTGTGGATAGTCAGAGGCTCTTCCCCAGGGCTGAAATGGCTAACACGAGAGGGCACAGTTTTAAGGTCTTGGAAGTAGGTACAGAGGAGATATCAGGGGTAAGAATTTTACGCAGAGAGTGGTGAGTGTGTGGAATGGGCTGCTGGCAATGGTGGTGGACCCGGATACGATCGGGTCTTTTAAGAGACTCTTGGATAGGTACATGGAGCTTAGAAAATAGAGGGCTATGGGTAACCCTAGGTAATTTCTGAAGTAAGTATATGTTCAGCACAGCTTTGTGGGCCGAAGGGCCTGTGTTATGCTGTAGGGTTTCTAATTACTTAACTGGTCCTTTGTCTAAAAAGTGTAGCCTCCAACCTGATGGCAGAAACATCGATTTCTCCAACTTTCAGTCATTTTCTCGCTCCCCTTCCCTCTTCTATTCTCCACTCTGGCCTCCTATCTCTTCTGATCACCTACCTTTCACCTCCCTGGGTCCCTTCTTCCTTCCCTTTCTCTCATGGTCAGTTCTCCACTGCTACCATATTCCTTCTTCTCTAGCTCTTTGCCTTTTCCACCTGTCGCCTCCCAGCTTCTTACTCCACCTCTCCTTCCCCACCCACCTGGTTTCACCTATCTTGTCCTCCTTCCCCTCCCACCCCACCTTGTTATTCTGGCTTCTTCCCCCTTCCTTTTCAGTCCTGATGAAGGGTCTCAGTCCAAAACGTTGATTGTTTATTCTCTTGCACAGATGCTGCCTGACCTGCTGAGTTCCTCCAGCATTTTGTGTGTTGCTCTATTTTTACAAATCTCTTGTGACATTTCCTCTGAGCAAATGAGCCCGTATTTCCATCCTCCAGCGTTGTGTGTGTGTAGTTTAGGAAGTGTTGTTGTTCAGGGTTTTTTACTTATTGAAGGGATGTGGAAGTGTCTGAGGGCATTGACATTTATTGTCAATATTGGTCAGGGACTTGCAGAAGGAAGGGTCCCTTTCCATACTGAAAGGGGACGGGACGATGTTTGTGGTGCCAGGAAGGGCGGAACTGTTAGGATGGAGCTACAGGTGGTTCTGAGTGGTTAGGGTTGGGGTGAGAACAAGTGTGGCCAATAAACAGTGTTATTGAAGCTAGAAGGAACGTATGGCTTGGACAGAAATAATTTTTATGTGCTTGTTAACTGTAGAAATTTCATTTGCAGTATAAAGCTGGAATTAATTCTTTGTTTGTTGATCTTTTTAGGTGGCTATTTCATTGTGAAAGGTGTTGAAAAGGTTATTCTCATCCAGGAACAGCTGTCGAAGAACAGAATAATTGTGGATGCTGACAGGAAGGGTACTGTTGGTGCTTCTGTGACAAGGTACTGCACTCAGTGACAAGCTGACACTGAAGTTCAGTTAATACACAGTCCATCGCCAATGTGTGGTTGACAGGACAGCTTGGGGAGCTCCAGGGATGGATGTGCACAGCACCTCCCAACTGCCTGCTCCACCTCTCAGTCTTTCCATAATACATGGGAGCAGAATTAGGTCATACGGCCATCGAGACTGCACCACCACTCCAGCAATGGCTGGAGTGGCCTCTCAGCCCCATTTTCCTCTGTTCTCTGCAACCTTTGATGCCCTGACCAATCAAGAACCTATCAACCTCTGCTTTAAATACACCATTGACTTAGCCTCCAACTGTTTGTGGCAGAGATTTGCCACCTACTAGCTAAAGAAATTTCTCCTCATCTCTGTTCTAAAGGGATGTCCCTCTGTTCTGAAGTTGTGTCCTCTGGTCCTAGACTCTCCTACCATAGGAGCCATCCTCTCCACATCCACTCCCTATGGGTCTTTCAATATTTGATAGGTTTCAAAGAGATCCCCTCTATTTCTTATAAATTCCAGCGAGTACAGGCCCAGATCCATCGAACATTCCCCATACATTAACCATTTAATTCCCAGAATCATACCTGTCAACTGCCTCTGGACCCTCTCCAATGTCATTGTCCCATGATTAGGTTAAATTTAATTAGGGGTTTCAGGGGTTGCTGGGCAGTGTGGCTGGGAGGACTGTGTCACTAAATAAATAAATAAATAAATCACATTAATAAATAAGGGTGAGGAGGGAAAAGTTTAAAGGGAACATTGGGGGGGGACTTCTTCACACAGAGAGTGGTGGGAGTATGGAATGAGCTGCCAGACGAGGTGGTAAATGCAGGTTCTTTTTTAACATTTAAGAATAAATTGGACAGATACATGGATGGGAGGTGTATGGAGGGATATGGTCCATGTGCAGGTCAGTGGGACTAGGCAGAAAATAGTTCGGCACAGCCAAGAAGGGCCAAAAGGCCTGTTTCTGTGCTGTAGTTTTTCTCTGGTTTCTATTTTTCTACTATAAATTGCAATCAGAAATATATATAAAAATTGTTGTGCAAAAGGGGAGAAAAAATATAATGAGGTAGTGTTCATGGGGGTCCCTAATAATGGATGCCGCCTTTTCGAGGCATTGCCTTTTGAAGATGTCCTTGATGCTGGACAGGCTCGTGCCCATGATGGAGCTGGCTGAGTTTACAACTTCCTAAAACTTTTTCCGATCCTGTGCAGTAGCCCCCCTATACCAGATGGTGATGCAGCCAGTTAGAATGCTCTCCACAGTACATCTGTTGAAATTTGTGAGAGTTTTTGGTGACGTACCAAATTCAATAGGTTGTGCAAAAAGATAGTAGCAATTAGAAGTGGACATGTGCTGGTTGATGGGGGCCCTTTATGACAGATGCTGCCTTTTTGAGGTATCAACTTTTGAAGTTGTTCCCACCCCCACGTGCTGCTCCCTACTGCCTTCACTCAGACCTGATGCAGTGTCTCAACCTGAATTGTCACCTCACACCTTCTGCCTCCAGAGGTGCCACTTGATCCACTGAGCTCTTTGTGAGTTCTGTTTTTGTTGCCGGTTATAAATGTAGTTGGGCTGACCTCTGTGCTTCAGGTTCTGATGCAACAGATTCACTGTACTGAATACTGGTGTGCCAGAATTGTCCTGTCACATATTCACTGGGCTGAATACTGGCGTGCCAGGATTGTCCTGTCACAGATTCACTGAGCTGAATACTGGCGTGCCAGGATTGTCCTATCACAGATTCACTGGGCTGATTTCTAGGGTGCCAGTGTTGTCACAGATTCACCTGGCTGATTACTGGGGTGCCAGGGTTGTCACATCACAGATTCAATGGGCTGATTACTGGGGTGCCAGTGTTGTCACAGATTCACCTGGCTGATTACTGGGGTGCCAGGGTTGTCTTGATACAGATTCACCTGGCTGATTACTGGGGTGCCAGGGTTGTCACATCACAGATTCAATGGGCTGATTACTGGAGTGCCATCATTGTCCTGTCACAAGTGACTGAGGGGTCTAGAAGAATGAGGGGTGATAAAGTCATAGAGCTTTAGAACATTACAGTGCAGAACTGGCCATTCAGCCCACCTACCTGCACACAGACCACACCCATTTGTAATCCTTCTATCCATGTACCTATCCAACTTTCTCTTAAATGTTGACATCTAATACTCCCACTAGCGTGTCAGTCCACACTGTCACCATCTTCTGAATGAAGAAGATCCCCCTCAGATTTTCCTCACAAATTTCTCGTTTCATACCGAAACATACATAACCCTTAGGGTCACAATGTTGAGATCCTTCCATTAATGGGAGGACCTTGAACATGGGGACATGGTTAAAAATTCTATGTCAAGACTCTGCATTGCTTGATGTCTTTTCCAGTGAACAAGTGTAAAGGAGAATGAAGTAATTGTTACCCCGCATTCAATGCAGCACAAAAAACACAATAAATATGAATACGTAAGATAGCTTATATACATAGATTTATTGCGTGTATTAGGTGACACTAGGCACAGGAGTGTCTGTACATAAGGTGACTGACAGGAAATGATAAAGTCGTGGTGGTTGGGGGTGTGGAGGCGTGGGTTAGTGGGTGGAGGTGTTGATCAGCCTTACTGCTTGGGAAATCTAACTGTTTTTGAGTCTGATGGTCCTGGCGTGGATGCTGCCAGATGGGAGTGGGACGAACAGCCCATGAGCAGGATGTGTGGGATCATTCATGATGTTACTGGCCCTTTTCCAGCACCTTTCCGTACACACAGTATGTCCTTGACGGTGGTTAGGCTGGTGCCAGTGAAGGTCATTTAAACCTGAGGTGTAAAGGAACTCCTAGAGGTTGGTGAACCTTTGGAATTCTCTGCCTCAGAGGGCTATGGGCAGGATCACTGGGAACAAAAAGAAAGTAGAATAGTTTGTGAAAGATTGGTGAATTAAGGATTATGAAGAATTGATGAGACCAGTGGCAGGTTTGTGATAATCCTCTCAAATTGCAATTAGTTAAATACAACAGGTAGTCAAAACTGCCCAATATATCACCAGCACCAATCAACCCACCATCAAGGACATATATATACAGAAAGATGCCAAAAAGGGCCAGTAACATCATGAAGGATCCCTCCCACCCTGCTGATGGACTGTTTGTCCCATCCCTATCAAGGAGGAGGCTATGCACCATCCAAGCTCGGACCACCAGACTTAAAACAGTTACATTCTCCAAGCAGTAAGACTAATCAACATCTCCACCCACTAACCCACCCCTCCACACTCCCGACCACCACTACTTTATCACTTCTTGTCAGTCGCCGTATGTACAGACACTCCTGTGCGTAGCATTGCTTTATAGACATACATAAGGTAGTTTATATACCTAGATTGATTGTGTATATTCTTTATACTATTGTGTATGTTTTTTTTGCTGAATCAGATCTGGATTATCAATTATTTTCTCTCATTTACACTTATGTACTGGAAATGATATTTAACAATCTTGAATCTTGATTATATTTGGAAAATTTGGGTCTTTGAAATACTTACATGTCCACCCTGCTGATGGTATATGTTGATGAACAAAAAAATGACAGTTTATCTTTACTGAAGTAGGACTGCTGATTAATCTTCTGCTCGGAAGTAACGATGGAGTTTATACCAGTCCTGTGCTATGCGGAGGTGAACTATAGGCTTGTAGTTTGCCTTGAGAATAACACTAGTTCTGCACTGGCCCTGTCTTTTGGTTGTGATACAGGATGTTGCCCTGGCTATGACTCTGGGTCTGCACTGGCTATGACTCTGGGTCTGCCCTGGCTATGACTCTGGGTCTGCACTGGCTATGACTCTGGGTCTGCACTGGACCTGGGTTCAACTTCAAGTTCAAGTTTATTGTCTTTTGGCTGTACATATGTTGCAGTTGTCTGTCGTATCCAATGATGACGGGAAATCTGTGCGGGAGAGTTTTTAAAGAGGAAACCTTTTTGCACTGGGCTGTACAATCTTGGATGTCTAGGTCCAGTGATAACAAGTAGTTATCAGAGCTGGGGCCTTCTTCAGTTGCAATGCCTACCCATGACTTCATTTGCTCTCGTCATACCCTTCGCTCTCCATTGAGCGTTGCAGAACTGCCTTCCTGGCCTTTTGACCTCGCTGTAGATATCATTGACCCAGTCCGTTGGAGTAGACTTCACTTGCTAGGAGAAACATGTACATATGTACAACCAAACGAAGCAACCTTCCTCCAGAACGTGGTGCACCCACAAAACATACATCACACATAGAATATAAACCACAATGTTACCATCAATAAGTTAATAAAATATAATTCAAAATGTGTGTAGTGTGCAGCACAGTTAAACTGTACATCAGGGTTCTGATGTCTTTATTCACCCGTATTTCTTCATTACCCAGCCCCGTGCCCTGCATCAAACTAGTAATGGAACTCTGCTCAACTTTCAGCTCCACACACGAGAAGAAAAGTAGAACCAACCTGGTGGTGAAGCAGGGTCGCTACTACCTGCGGCACAACACTCTGTCAGAGGACATCCCCATCGCTATCATATTCAAGGTAACGGTGAACAGCTCAATAACTGCCCAGCTCATTGTCTGGGCTATTTCTGTATTTCAACCTAATGCCAATGCATAGAGACCGAGTCGGTTTTTCCGGTTAATAACCAATGCATAGAGATCGAGTCGGTCTTTCCGGTCAATTACCAATGCATAGAGATCGAGTCGGTCTTTCTGGTCAATTACCAATGCATAGAGATCGAGTCGGTCTTCCCGGTCAATTACCAATGCATAGAGATCGAGTCGGTCTTTCTGGTCAATGACCAATGCACAGAGATCGTGTCAGTCTTTCTGTGCTTTTTGGATCTTTGTTTCATGAAATTGCATCCTGATCCCAATCCAAGAGAACCACCAGCCACACACTTCTGATTGGTGGAGTGGATCTTGGAGCTGCTTTTAACAGTTGATCTCAAATATGACCAAAAGACATAGGAGCAAAATTAGGCCATTTGACCCATCAAGTCTGCTCCACCATTCCATCATGGCTGGTTTATCATCTCTATCAATCATATTCTTCTGCCTTCTTGCCATAACCTTTGACTCCCTGACTAATCAAGAACTTATGATCTTTCTTTTTAAATGTACCCAATGAATTCCACAGATCCACTACCCTCTAGCTAAAGAAATTCCTTCTCATCTCTGTCCTAAATAGATGTCCCTCTATTCTGAGGCTGTACCCTCTGGTCCTAGACTCCCCCACTACAGGAAACATGCTCTCCACATCCACTCTGTCTGTGTTCTCTGGTCCTAGACTCTCCCACTATAGGAAATATTGTCTCCACATCCACTCCACACCCATAGCTTTAATCTGCTAACTAAATTTGTTGATGACACTACATTGATTGGCCTTATCTCAAATAATAACAAGGCAACCTAAAGAGAAGAAGTAATTACCCTGACGCAATGGTGTCAAGAAAACAGCCTCACCCTCAATGTTGCAAAAACCCCCCTCCACCAGATGGTGATGCAGCCAGTAAGAATGCTGTCCATAGTATATCTGTAGAAATTTGAGAGTTTCTTTGAGGAGATTTAGTATGTCACCAAACTCCTCATGAAATATAGCTACTGTCATGCCTTCTTTGTAACTGCATGGATATGTTGGGCCCAGGATAGATTGTCAGGAATGTTGACACCCAGGAAACTGTTCACCTTTTCCACGTTTGATCCCTCAGTGAGGAATGGGGTGTGTTCCCTTGTCTTACTGAGACAAGGTGCCACACATGAGGCTGCTTACCAAGGTAAGAGCCCATGGAATTACAAGGAGGTTACCATCATGGGTGGAGTGTTGGTTGGTCAGCAGAAAGCAGAGAGTGGGAATAAAGGGATCCTATTCTGGTTGGCTGCCAGTCACTAGTGGACCCCACAGGGGTCGGTGTTGGGACCACTGCTTTTTACAATGTATGTTAATGATTTGGATTTGTGGCTAAATTTGCCGATGATACAAAGATAGGTGGAGGAGCAGGTAGTGTTGAGGAAACAGAGGACCTGCAGAGAGATTTAGATAGTTTAGGGGAATGGGCAAAGAAGTGGCAAATGAAATACAATGTTGGAAAGTGTATGGTCATGCACTTTGGTGGAAGAAATAAACAGGCAGACTATTATTTAGATGGGGAAAGAATTCAAAATGCAGAGATGCAAAGGGACTTGGGAGTCCTTGTGCAGGATACCCTAAAGGTTAACCTCCAGGTTGAGTCAGTTGTAAAGAAGGCAAATGAAATGTTGGCATTCATTTCTAGAGGTATAGAATATAAGAGCAGGGATGTGATATTGAGGCTCTATAAGACACTCGTGAGACCACACTTGGTGTATTGTGTGCAGTTTTGGCTCTTTATTTTACAAAGGATACACTGACATTGGAGAGGGTTCAGAGAAGATTCACAAGAATGATTTCAGGAATGATAGGGTTACCGTGTGAGGAACGTCTGGCAGCTCTTGGGCTGTATTCCCTGGAGTTCAAGAGAATGAGGGGGGATCTCACAGAAACATTCTGAATGTTAAAAGACCTGAACAGATTAGATATGGCAAAGTTATTTCCCATGGTAGGGGATTCTAGGACAAGAGGGCACAACTTCAGGTTTGAAGGATGTCCATTTAGAACAGAGATGTGGTGAAATTACTTTAGTCTGGTAAAGTCTGTGGAATTTGTTGCCATGAGCAGCAGTGGAGGCCAAGTCAGTGGATGCATTTAAGGCAGAGATAGATAGGTTCTTGATTAGCCGGGGCATCAAAGGGTATGGGTGAAGGTAGGGGAGGGGGGATGACAGGAAGAATTGGATCAGCCCATGATTGAATGCCAGAGCAAACTCGATGGGCCAAATGGCCTGCTTCTGCTCCTATATCTTATGGTCTTATGGTCTTACCCTTTCTGAAGTCCACGATCAATTCTTTAGTCTTGCTGATGTTGGGTGCAATGTTGTTGCTGTGACATCACTTAACCAACTGATCTATCTCACTCTTGTACGCTTTCTCATCACCATCTGATATTCTGCCAACAATAACCGTGTTGTAAATAAATTTATACATGGCATTAGAGCTGTGCCTGGCCACACAGACATAGGTATAGAGAAAGTAGAGCAGTAGGCTAATTCGGACTGTACTTATTCGGACTTGAAAATGAACCCCAGAATACTGTTCAGTCTACCAACTCAAAGCAGTCCTGTTAGCGCTCCTCTGACTCTCTAATCCATACCTTCTTGGTCCTCTGTACTGCTGCTGTGGTCTTCATCTTCTGCCTACACTCAGGGAGTAGTACAGCCCGGTGATCAGAGTTCAATTGAACTGAGTTGCATTCAGCTGTTTGGAACCAGAACCATTCAGTTAGATCTTACCTGATGTCTCTTTAATTTCTTACGTCAGCTTTACTTCCACAACATGTACATCTTTATCTAGAAATTCAAGACTAAAGCATTTAAGGGCTTTTGAAGGAGAGAGTTTCATCTCCTCTTGTTTGAATAACTTACTTCCCAATTTAGAAAAGTAGAGGGCTGTGAGTAACCCTAGTAATTTCTCAGGTAAGGACATGTTCGGCACAACTTTGTGGGCCGAAGGGCCTGTATTGTGCTGTATGTTGTCTATCTTTCTATGTTTTCTACGTTTGGTCAGTATATGGAATGAGCTGCAGGAGGAAGGGATTGAGGAAAGATTAACAACATTTAGAAGACACCTGGACAGGTACAGTACATATGTAAAAAAGGTTTCGAGGAATGTGGGCCAAATAAAGTCTAATGTTCCCAGTGTAGATGGGTATCATGGATGGAATGGACAACTGAGCTCAAGGGCCGATAACCGTGCCTGATTCTTATCCCTGCCTCTGTATCAGAATCATCCCCACTTCTGTACTTTCTGTGTCTCTCCCCCTGCATCAGAATGAAGTTTAATATCACTGGCTTATTTTGTTATTGTTTTCATTTTTATTTGGCGATACAACATGGGGTTGACCCTTCCAGCTCTTGGAGCCATGACTCCCCAGCAACCCCACTACCCCAGATTAACTCTAACCTAATCGCAGGACTATTTACAGTGACCAGATTACCTACTCAGTGAAATTGTGGATTGTGGGAGGAACCCAGAGTACCCTGAGAAACTTATCCATTCCGCATGGAAAGCGTACAGAGACTCCTTACAGAACGGCACCGGAAATGCACTCCAAAATCCAGAACGCCCCAAGCTGTAATGACATTGCGCTAACCACTACACTACCATGCTTCCCTTGTTGTGAAATATGTTGTTTTTCAGGAGCAGTACGTTACAATATATATAAATATATAAGCTACATTAAGAAATATATTAATGAATTAAATTAGTGGAAAAAAATACAAAGAGAAAGTAATGAGGTAGTGTTCGTGAATTCAATATCCATTCTGAAAACAGATGGCAGAGTGGAAGAAGCTGTTCCTGAATTGTGTGGTGTGTGTCTTCAGGCTTCTGTATCTCCTCCCTGATGGTAGCCATGAGAAAAGGACATGTCCTGGGTGATGGGGTCCTTGATGATGAATGCTACCTTTTTGAGGTAAAACCTTACTGTTAAGGAAGGTCTCTCCTCAGCTATCATTAATTTCTTCCTAAGTGTTTTTGGAAATGGTTTTATATAAAAAATGAGAAGAAGAGCACTTTTAATTTCACCCAGTCAGCTCAACTCATTTACTTGCATTATAACAGTGAAGGTTGACAGTGGTGCGGTAAATGAGGCCAGATAGATGGTGTGAGGTGTGGATAGAATCAGATCTATTGTCTAGGACATGTTGTGAAATTTGTTGTGCGGCAGCAGTACATTGCAAGATATAAAAAAGTACAATTAATTACAAAACATAAATAATACAAAAGATAAATAATGAGATGGTATTCATGGACTGTTCAGATAGCTGATGGTGAAGAGGACGAAGCTGTCATTAAATTGTTGAGTGTAACTCTTCAGACTCCACTTCTTCCTGCCCAATGGTGGCAATGGAAAGAGGGCAGAAGTTATATTTCAATAATACTGTTTGTTTGCAGTTATTTGGTGAGTGGTTTCTGAAGCCTGATGAATTTGCAATTGATTCCATTTTCTTTCAGATATCATGACAGCTTTGAGTGTAGTTTGATAATCGTATCTGTAGAGCAGGGGTCCCCAACCATTTTTCACTGCAGACCGGTTTAATATTGACAATATTCTTGTGGACCGGCCGACCGGCAGGGGCGGGAGGGGGGAGGGGGGGTGGTTTATGGGTGCCAACGGACAAGAGTAGCCATCAAATACGTTGAGCTTACCCCGAGAAAGACTGCCATGACCATGAAGCCTTGCGCTGGCACCAGTGCGTATGCGTGTATGTGCCGATTTTTTTAACAAATCATTTTTGGCGATTCTGTATGGGGCGGGGGTGTTAATCACAACCGGAATATAGGTGATAAGTGGCTAATACACTCAATTTTGTTTTAAAGGGTTTATCTAACGACTTTAATATTAAACACAGCGCATATTTTCCTCGTATGAATATAGTGATAAGTCAATTACAAGTCACTTATAAGTCAGTAGCATCATAACATCTTAAGTAACATTTGGATATTAAACACACAGTGCATATTTTCCCTGTATGAACAGATGAAATCATTGCAACACACCAATATCGCTGAATCAGTGGGAGCCCTGGGTGTGTTTCCCTGCAACAAGACGGTCCCATCGAGGGGTGACGGGAGACAGCGATACTCGAAGGGGGTTCCTTATGTCCAGTCTATTTCGCAATTTAGTTTTCATTGCATTCATTGCAGAAAACCCTGCTTCGCAGAGATACGTTGGAAATGGAAGCAACGTTTTCAGTGCTTTTGTGGCTATCTCAGGATATTTAGCCTTGACTTTAATCCAGAATGCCGGCAGAGATGTTATGTCAAACATACTTTCCAGCCTACCGTCATTTGCAAGCTCGAAGAGTTGATCTCCTTCCCGCGCTGACGTGGATGACGCGTGCGTAATGATCTCGCGTGCGTTCAAGCTCAAAAGTGGGCGTGACAGGGAATGAGGAAAGGTGCAGCTGACTCATATCACCAAATCATACCGATTCCTCGCGGCCCAGTAGCGCATGCTTTGTGGCCCGATACCGGTCCGCGGCCCGGTGGTTGGGGACCGCTGCTGTAGAGTTATCGTTCGTCAATGCAGGATGTTCTGGTGGGTTTTAATCAACATGGTCTCTCCTCCCTGGATATACCTAGACCCTGTGGAATCCCCAAACTCAGATGGTTGGAAGTGAGTTTAAGAAGCTCTAAAGTTACTTGTGGTGAAGTTTAGAAGGATAAGGGGAACTCTCACTGAAACCTGCTGAATATTGAAAGGCCGAGATAGAGTGGATTTGGAGAGGATGTTTCCTTTCGTGGGGAAGTCTAGGACCAGAGAGCACAGCTGCAGAATAGTGGGCATCCATTTAGAACAGAGATGAGGAAGGATTTCTTTAGCCACGGTGATGAATCTGTGGAATTCATTGCCCCAGACAGCTGTGGATGCCAAGTCATTGGGTATATTTAAAGCTGAGGTTGATAGGTTCTTGATTAATAAGGACATCAAAGATTACAGGGAGAAGGCAGGAGAATGGGGTTGAGAGGGAAAATACATCAGCCATGATTGAATACACAAACAACAGGAATTCTGCAGATGCTGGAAATTCAAGCAACACACATAAAAGTTGCTGGTGAACGCAGCAGGCCAGGCAGCATCTCTAGGAAGAGGTGCAGTCGACGTTTCAGGCCGAGACCCTTCGTCAGGACTAACTGAAGGAAGAGTGAGTAAGGGATTTGAAAGTTGGAGGGGGAGATCCAAAATGATAGGAGAAGACAGGAGGGGGACGGATGGAGCCAAGAGCTGGACAGGTGATGGGCAAAAGGCATACAAGAGGATCATGGGACAGGAGGTCCGGGAAGAAAGATAAGGGGGGGGGGGGACCCAGAGGATGGGCAAGGGGTATATTCAGAGGGACAGAGGGAGAAAAAGGAAAGTGAGAGAAAGAATGTGTGTATAAAAATAAGTAACAGATGGGGTACGAGGGGTAGGTGGGGCATTAGCGGAAGTTAGAGAAGTCGATGTTCATGCCATCAGGTTGGAGGCTACCCAGACGGAATATGAGGTGTTGTTCCTCCAACCTGAGTGAGGCTTCATCTTTACAGTAGAGGAGGCCGTGGATAGACATGTCAGAATGGGAATGGGATGTGGAATTAAAATGTGTGGCCACTGGGAGATCCTGCTTTCTCTGGCGGACAGAGCGTAGGTGTTCAGCAAAGCGGTCTCCCAGTCTGCGTCGGGTCTCGCCAATATATAGAAGGCCACATTGGGAGCACCGGATGCAGTATATCACCCCAGCCGACTCACAGGTGAAGTGTTGCCTCACCTGGAAGGACTGTTTGGGGCCCTGAATGGTGGTAAGGGAGGAAGTGTAAGGGCATGTGTAGCACTTGTTCCGCTTACACGAATAAGTGCCAGGAGGGAGATCAGTGGGGAGGGATGGGGGGGACGAATGAACAAGGGAGTCGCGTAGGGAGCGATCCCTGTGGAATGCAAAGAGAGGGGGGGAGGGAAAGATGTGCTTAGTGGCGGGATCCCGTTGGAGGTGGCGGAAGTTACGGAGAATAATATGTTGGACCCGGAGGCTGGTGGGGTGGTAGGGGAGGACCAGGGGAACCCTATTCCTAGTGGGGTGGCGGGAGGATGGAGTGAGAGCAGATGTACGTGAAATGAGGGAGATGCGTTTAAGAGCAGAGTTGATAGTGGAGGAAGGGAAGCCCCTTTCTTTAAAAAAGGAAGACATCTCCCTCGTCCTAGAATGAAAAGCCTCATCCTGAGAGCAGATGCGGCGGAGACGGAGGAATTGCGAGAAGGGGATGGCGCTTTTGCAAGAGACAGGGTGAGAAGAGGAATAGTCCAGATAGCTGTGAGAGTCAGTAGGCTTATAGTAGACAACTCTGCTCTTAACGCACCTCCCCCATTTCACGTACATCTGCTCTCACTCCATCCTCCCGCCACCCCACTAGGAATAGGGTTCCCCTGGTCCTCACCTACCACCCCACCAGCCTCCGGGTCCAACATATTATTCTCCGTAACTTCCGCCATCTCCAACGGGATCCCACCACTAAGCACATCTTTCCCTCCTCCCCCCCCCGCATTCCGCAGGGATCGCTCCCTATGCGACTCCCTTGTCCATTCGTCCCCGCCATCCCTCCCCACTGATCTCCCTCCTGGCACTTATTCATGTAAGCGGAACAAGTGCTACACATGCCCTTACACTTCCTCCCTTACCACCATTCAGGGCCCCAAACAGTCCTTCCAGGTGAGGCAACACTTCACCTGTGAGTCGGCTGGGGTGATATACTGCATCCGGAGCTCCCAATGTGGCCTTTTATATATTGGCGAGACCCGACGCAGACTGGGAGACCGCTTTGCTGAACACCTACGCTCTGTCCGCCAGAGAAAACAGGATCTCCCAGTGGCCACACATTTTAATTCCACGTCCCATTCCCATTCTGACATGTCTATCCACGGCCTCCTCTATTGTAAAGATGAAGCCATACTCAGGTTGGAGGAACAACACCTTATATTCCGTCTGGGTAGCCTCCAACGTGATGGCATGAACATCGACTTCTCTAACTTCCGCTAGGCCCCACCTCCCCCTCGTACTCCATCTGTTACTTATTTTTATACACATTCTTTCTCTCACTCTCCTTTTTCTCCCTCTGTCCCTTTGAATATACCCCTTGCCCATCCTCTGGGTGCCCCCCCCCGTCTTTCTTCCCGGACCTCCTGTCCCATGATCCTCTCGTATCCCTTTTGCCTATCACCTGTCCAGCTCTTGGCTCCATCCCTCCCCCTCCTGCCTTCTCCTATCATTTTGGATCTCCCCCTCCCCTTCCCACTTTCAAATCCCTTACTAACTCTTCCTTCAGTTAGTCCTGACGAAGGGTCTCGGCCTGAAACGTCAACTGTATCTCTTCCTAGAGATGCTGCCTGGCCTGCTGCGTTCACCAGCAACTTTGATGTGTGTAGCCATGATTGAATGGTGGATCAGACTCAGTGGGCGATATAGTCTAATTCTGCTCCAGTATCTTTTGGTGCTGTGATTTATGTCAGTGAGTCACCAGGAGAGGGCAGCATTTCCTCACAGTCCGGTACACGAAGCATGGTACTATTTGTAAACATTTAACATCAGTAAGCAGATTTATCTGCTCAAAGCTGTATTTCAGAGATAAGCACTGCAGATGTCCAGAGCTGGTTAGCAAAAGGCTCCAGGGTGGAGGTGTGCTGTGCTTTGATGAAGTTTTGTTCACATTGACATTGTACAGTTGCCATTCTCTGTGTCTGGCTAGCCTAGCAAAGACACACTGTGTCAGACTGAGGAACAATCACCTATTCCATCCTCTCATGGGTCTCTAGTTTTCCGTGTTAATAGGAGTCAAGGCAGTTTTTACATGTCATCCTAAATGTCTCTGGGGTGGGGGTGGGGTGGTTAGAATTGATAGCACAGTTAGAAATAACTGCATGCAGTCAAGTAACCTTTGCAGGTGTCATTACATCTTGTCTGTGGTTGGCATTTAAATAGCCAGGATCTGTAACTGTTTGGAGATAAGGGCAAAGTGGAAACAGAGAGGAGACAACTGATAAAGAACAGGATAATGGCAGCTGGACAGTTAACCAGCAGCTTTTGCAGAAGTAATTCTGTTCACAATAGTTCAGCGCTAAAACAAGGACAGGAAAATCATCCAACCAGTGAAGATGAATGAGAAGATTACAGTAGAAGATGATACAGATCATAATAGATCAAAGGAAAAGATTGATAGTATTGTCAAAAAAAGGATAGTGTTTATATAAGGTGATGACGGCACAGACAAGGTGAGACTTCAAAGTAAATTTTATATCATGTTACATATATGTCACCGTATACTACTTTGAGCTTGTGGGCATTCACAGTAAATGCAAAGAAAACAATGGAATCAATGAAAACGTACGCAACATAATGAACAAACAACTTGTGTGCAAAAGATAGCAACCTGCAAATACAAAAAAAACAAAAATAATAATATTAAACAAATAAGTCAATAAATATGAAGAATATGAGATGAAGAGTTCTTGAAATTGAGTCCATAGATTGTGGAAACAGTTCACTGCTGGGGTGAGTGAAGTTCTCCCTGTCATTCAAGACCCTGATGGTTGAGAGGATTAACTATTCCTGAACCTAGTGGTAAGGGTCCTGCGGCTCCTGTATCTTCTTCCTGATGGCAGAGAGAGCATAGCCTGCATGGCGGGAATAGTTAATGATGACTGCTGCTTTCTTGCAACAGTGCTCCTTGTGGACGTGCTCAGTGGTGGGGATGGACTGGGGCGTATCCACTACTTTTTGTCAACTTTTCTGTTCAAGGGCATTGGTATTTCCATACTAGGTTGTGATGCCATCAGTCAATATACTCTCCACCGCACATCTATAGAAGTTTGTCAAAGTTTTAGATGTCATGCCTTTTAGTAGAAGCACTGCTGTGCTTTCTCATAGTGGCACTTATGTGCTGGGCCCTGGAAAGATCCTTTGAAATGAAAACATTAAGGAATTTAAAATTGCTGACCCTCTCTATCTCTGATTTCCCCCCTATTGAGGGCAGGCTCACGGACCTCCAATTTCCTCCTCCTGAGGTCAATAATTAGCTCCCTGGTCTTGATGACAATGAGTGAGAGGTTGTTGTTGTAGCACCACTCACCAAGGTTTTCAGTCTCCCTCCTATAAACTGATTCATCACCACCTTTGATTCGGCCAACGTCAGTGGTGTCCTCAGCAAACTTACTTATGGCACTGGAGCTGTGCTTAGCCTCACAGTCATAAGCATAAAGTGAGTAGAGCAGGGAACTAAGCACACAGCCCTGTGGTCTTTTTCCCAGGGAAGGGCTACTAAACATAGAAGGGCAAGGTTTAAGGTCAGAGGTAAGATATTTAGAGAGGACATCTGTAGGATGTTCTTCATGCAAAGGGTGCTGTGACTGGAATCCTGCTGAAGGGTCTCGGCCTGCTGAGTTCCTCCAGCATTTTGTGTGTGTTGCTTGGATTTCCAGCATCTGCAAATTTTCTCTTGTTTGTGATTGAAGTGAGTTAGTTGAGGCGGGCAAATTAACAATGTTTAAAAGCCATTTAGAAAGGTACATGGATAAGACAGGTTTGGAAGGCTCTGGATGGGACTAGTTCACTGGGAAACGGATGAGTAGGATCAATAGGTTTCAATGAGTAAATCTAACACGGAAAAAGAGGTGTCCCCATTTCGAGTGAGAAGGGAAACATAACATGATTTATGATGTTAAAAAGTCTATTGCGTCGCTTTTTCTGAGCTCTGCGCCCAGAGAGTTGGTCCGAAAACGACTCAGGTCTCTGGGCACACAGCCCACAGCAGCGGTGTTCCATCTTCTCCCGGAACGCCTCTGTCGAGGGCACCGGCCTTGAATCGGCACATCTCCAGAGCCACGAAGATCTGGCACCCTGAAAGCGGACTTGGGATATCAAAAAGCAGCCAGTCATAAGGCCCTGACAGCGGGTCCCATTCCCGCAAAGAACCAAAGTCAGAGTGTAACTCCAGGTCAGTGTCTTCAAAAGAACCTTGAAAAGGAAAAAGGGGATATCAAAGATAGAAATAGAGCTGTTTCTGAAGATGCAAGCAAAGCAGTCACCATTTAGCACCATCATCACTTCGGATCAAATGGCCTGTTTGCCTGTTCTATTGGCCTTACTGCTCATTAAGCTGCTGCTGTGGCCTTCTTCTCTAATAGAGCCATAGAGTACAGCACAGAAGCAGGCCCTTTGGCCCATCTAGTCCATGCCAAAACCATTTAAACCGCCTATTGCCAACAACCTGCACCAGGACTATAGCCCTCCATATCCCTACTATCCATGTACCTATCCAAATTTCATTTGAATGTTGAAATTGAGCTTGCATGCACCACTTGTGCTATCAGCTCATTCCACACCCTTATGATCCTCTGAGTGAAGTTTTCCCCTCATGTCCCCCTTAAACTTCTCACCCTTCACCCTTAACCCATGACCTCTGGATGTACTCCCTCCCAACCTCAGTGGAAAAAACCTGCTTGCATTTACCCTATCTATACCCCTCAATTTTGTATACCTCTATCAAATATCCTCTCAGTCTTCTACATTCTAAAGAATACAGTCCTAACCTATTCAATCTTTCCTCATAACTCAGGTTCTCCAGACCCAGCAACATCCTGGTAAATTTTCTCTGTATTCTTTCAACCTTGTTTACATCTTTCTTGTAGGCAGGTGACCGAAACTGCACACAGTACTCCAAGTTGGGTCTCTAAAACATCTTATATTGGCCTTAGGTGTGGTTCAGGGTCCTCATTTCCACCTCTACAGTATAGCACCTAGTTGTGTTTGTCTCGTGTTTCAGGGGTCCAATGAGTGCTGTCTTGTGAGGGAGTTTGCCTTTCTTCTCATCACATGCCCAATCCATCTCCAACGTTTCCTCATTATGATTGTGGCCATGTCCTCTTGGTGACAGTGAAGGAGTAGGGCACGGCTGAGATCTCTCTTGGCCAGAAAATATGGAGGATCTTCCAGAGGCTTGTGGTGGAATGATGACAGCTTGGCAAGGTGGCTCTCCGTCATGCACCAGCATTCTGACCTGTACAAGAGTGTGGACAGAACGCAGCTCTGGTACAGCTTCAGCTTGGCGTGGGTACTGTACTCGGTTGATCCCTATAAATTGTATATTATTCTGAAGACACTTCTAGCTTACTGTATAGGTTTATGACGCAAACCTCAACTTGAGGATTGGGAAAGTAGGAATTCAGAAATCAACAAAGCAGGATTGTGCATATGACAATAATAGACCAATCAAATAATCCAGCCTGCCTGCACATGATCCATATCCCTCCATTCCCTGCATATTAATGTCTCGCACAGTCTCTTAAATGGCGTTATCATATCTACTTCCACCACCACAATCCACGCTAGTCTCTGTAAAACAAAGCTTGCCTCTCAAATCTCCTTAAGCTTCCCCCCCTCACCTATGCCCTCTGGTATTTGACATTTCTGCCCAGAGAGAAAGAAAAGACCGTAGAAGTTTCTGGTATCTTCTTTCCAGTCCTGATGAGGGGTCTCGGCCCAAAACGTTAACTGTTTATTCCCCTCCATAGTTGGTGTCTGACCTGCTGAGTTCCTCCAGTATTTTGTGTGTGTTGCTCTGGATTTCCCAACGTCTGCAGCATCTCTCATTGTCATAGAACAGTACAGCTGTGTTTATATTTACATTCTTTATGTTTTAAATTATTTAGCAGAATGTCCCGATTTGAAAGTCTACCTGGAGACTTATAACCTACGTGGACACATTTATTAACTTGCGGACAAATTAAATTCTGATTGCTGAGTCTGTCTTGTGCTTCTTTGCCAAAGACAGATGGCAGAAGTGTGAGAGAAACACCAGTGGCTGCTCTGAATTCATGCAGCCAACAATACCACATTAGCATAAGCAAATGTTACTGTGCTGACTGGAAATCGAATACTGCCCGTCTCTGTCACTCCTATTGTAGGCCATGGGGGTGGAGAGCGATCAGGAGATTGTGCAGATGATTGGGACAGAGGACCCTGTGATGTCCGCCTTCGCTCCAAGTTTGGAAGAGTGTCAGAAAGCTCAGATCTTCACACAGATGCAGGTGTGTCTGTAGAGTTATAAACCTCTGTTTAAAATCTGCCTTTTGATCAGTGTCAGAGCATCAGACTGAAAACCTACTGCAAAAGCTCATGTTTCTTCGGAATAAGGTTTAATATCACTGGCATATATGGTACTGAAAATTGTTGTTCTGCAGCAGTGGCATATTGCAATATATAATAAAAAACTAAATTACAGTGAGAAATACATGTATATGATGTATGTGTGTGTGTATACATATATTAATTAAATTAACAAATAATGCAAAAGGAGAGCAAAAATAGAAAAATAATTGCTTCTTAAATATTTTAACAGGATTTAACGGAAGTGACCAAGGTAATCTCAGTATCTTGCAATGTATCACAATATAGTGTTTTTGAAGTATTGTTATTAATCAAGAGTCATCTTTATTCACCATATACATTTACATATATTAAGAATTTGCTGTGGTATGTCGGTCAGAGTGCAACATGCAACAAAACACAGCGTTCAGCAGTTGTAAATGGGACTCCATCTTATGTGGAAAAACAATTCAAAGTTCAAGTCAGGGTTTTGCTATTGGTTATTTATTTATTTGACCATTGCTTTGATAAGATATTTAAAAGGTAAAAGTACTGGAGCGAGGGGCCGGGGCATTGGAGCGAGGGGAGGGGACACTGGAGCGAGAGGACGGGACACTGGAGGGAGGGGAGGGGACACTGGAGCGAGCTGACTAGATATTGGAGTGAGATAACTGACAGAGATGTACAACCAGATAAGAGGCATAGTTCGAGTGGGCAGCCAGACCGTTTTTGCCAGGATGGAAATCGCTAACACAAGAAGGCATAATGTTAAGGTATTGGATGAAAGTTCAGAGGGGACTGTCAGAGATAGGTTTTTAACACAGAGTGGTGTGTGCATGGAATGCCCTGTCAGGGATAGTGGTAGAGCCAGATATATTAGGGACATTTAAGAAACTCTTAGATAGGCATATGGATGATAGGAAAAGGGAGTGCTATGTGAGAAGAAAAGGTTAGGTTGACCCTAGAGTAGGTTAAAAGATAGCACAACTTCATGGGTTGAAGATCCTGTACCGTGCTGTACTATTCAATACTCTTGCAACTCTGTGTTGGGGTTGTAAATGCTTTTGATTCTGCACGATTCACTCTTTTCCTCTGACCCGCAGGCACTGAAGTACATCGGGAATAAAGTACGCAGGCAGAGGATGTGGGGAGGCCCCAAGAAGACGAAGATGGAGGAGGCCCGGGAACTACTTGCGTCAACTGTGCTCACCCACGTGCCGGTAAGTGCTGTACCGTGTGTCAATACTGTCAACTGTGCTCACCACGTCACACCACATGTCAGTAAGTATCAGAGTCACACCACGTGACAGTCAGCGTCATACCGCATGCCAGTCAGCGTAGAACCACATGTTAGTCAGTGTGGCACCACGTACCAGTCAGTGTAGCACCACATGCCAGTCAGCATCAGACCGCGTGCCGGTCAGAGTCACACCATGTGCCAGTCAGCTTAGCACCATGTGCATGGCAGCGTAGAACCACAAGCAGTCAGCATTGCACCAGGCTAATCATATGGCTACATAGACAAAATGATGGAGGAACTCAGCAGACCCAGCCTTCCTCCAGCATTTTGTGTGTGTTGCTTGGATTTCTAGCATCTGCAGATTTTTTCTTGTTGGTCTTATGCCTGTCATGTTTGTGAACTGTAAAACCCTCCTTGACATGGTTGAAAAGGCAAAGAAGCTATCTGCAAACGTGATTCCAGAACTGTGAGCTTATGGACATTGAGGAAGACTGTACAGTGGGTGAAAGAGTTCAAACTACAGGAGAGAGACACAAAACGTTACAGGTGCCAAAACTCTGCAGGAACACACTAAAAGCTCAAGCAACAGGTGCTGGAAAAATATAAGACAAAGGAGCAGAATTAAATAATTAGGCCTATCATGGCTGATCCATTTCCCTCTTAACCCCGCTCTTCTGCCTTCTCCCCATAACTTTTGCTGCCCTGACTAATCAAGAACCTATCAACTTCCACTTTAATTGCACATAGTGACCTGGCCACCACAGCTGCCTGTGGCTACGAATTTCACAGATTTACCACCCTCTGACTAATGAAATTCCTCCTCATCTTTGTTCTAAATTCGTCATCCTTCTAAATTGCTGTGCTCTCTGGTCCTAGACTCCCTGCCAAAGGAAACATCTTCTTCACATCCACTTTTGTCTGGGCCTTTCAACATTCGATAGGTTTCAGTGAGATCCCCCCTTCATTCTTCTAAATTCTAGTGAGTACAGGCCCAAACCCTTCAATCGATGCTTAACCTTTTCATTCACAGAATCATTCTAGTGAACTTCATCTGAACCCTCGCCAATGTCAGCACATCCTTTCTTAAATAACTACTCACAATATTCCAAGTGAGGTCTCAGTAGTGCTTTGTAAAGCCTCAGCATTACATCCTTGTGTTTATATTCTAGTTCTCTCGAAATGTGTGCTAACATTGCATGTGCCTTCTTCACCACCAGATCAACCTGCAAATTAACCTTTTACGGAATCCTGCACAAAGGCTTCTAAGTTCCTTTGCACCTCTGATATTTGAGTTCTCTCCCTGTTTGGAAAATGGTCTATTCTTTTATTCCTTCCAGCAAAGTGCATGACCATACACTTCCCGACACTGTATTCCATCTGCCATCTCTGCCCATTTTCTAAATTTGACCAAGTCCTTCTGCAGCCTCTCTGTTTTGGCAACACTACCTGCCCCTCCATCTAACTTCGTATCGTCCACAAAATTGACCACAAAGCCTTCAAGCCCTTCATCCAAATCACTGACATATCACGTAAAAAGTATCAGTCTGAACAGAGACCCCTGTGGAACACCACTAGTCATGAGCAGCCAGTTAGAACAGGATCCCTTTATTCCCACAGTTTCCCTACTGGGTGCTCAATCAGCCAATGTTCTATCCATGCTGGTATATTTCCTGTACTACCATGGGCTCTTAACTTGTTAAGCAACCTCATGTGGCAGCTTGTCAAAGGCCTGAAAATCCAAGTGCACAACATCCGACAATTCTCCTTTGGAGCTGGAACTCTGGAGCAACACACTAAAAGCTGAAGGAACTCAATGGTCAGGCAGCACCTACGAAGAAAATGGACAGTTGAGACCCTTCGACAAGATTGAAACAGAGCCCTTTACCCTTCGTCCGGACTGGGTGAGTCAGGGATCTTCACCCTTCATCAGGACTGGGTGAGTCAGGGATCTTCACCCTTCGTCAGGACTGACTAAGTCAGGGATCTTCAACCTTCGTCAGGAGCGGGTGAGTCAGTTCCCCCCTTCACTCTTCGTCACGACTGACTGAGTCAGGGCCCTTCACTCTTCGTCAGGACTGGCTGAGTCAGGGATCTTCACTCTTCGTCAGGACTGGGTGAGTCAGGGATCTTCACTCTTCGTCAGGACTGGGTGAGTCAGGGACCTTCACTCTTCATCAGGACTGATTGAGTCAGGGACCTTCACTCTTCGTCAGAACTGACTGAGTCAGGGACCTTCACTGTTCGTCAGGACTGGCTGAGTCAGGGACCTTCACTGTTCGTCAGGACTGACTGAGTCAGGTCCCCGCTCTTCGTCAGAACTGGGTGAGTCAGGGACCTTCACTGTTTGTCAGGACTGACTGAGTCAGGGATCTTCACTCTTCGTCAGGACTGGCTAAGTCAGGGACCTTCACCCTTCGTCAGGACTGACTGAGTCAGGGACCTTCACCCTTCGTCAGGACTGACTGAGTCAGGGATCTTCACCCTTCGTCAGGACTGACTGAGTCAGGGATCTTCACCCTTCGTCAGGACTGACTGAGTCAGGGATTTTCACTCTTCGTCAGGACTGGGTGAGTCAGGAATCTTCACTCTTCGTCAGGACTGATTGAGTCAGGGACCTTCACTCTTCGTCAGGACTGACTGAGTCAGGGATTTTCACTGTTCGTCAGGACTGGCTGAGTCAGGGATCTTCACTCTTCGTCAGGACTGGCTAAGTCAGGGACCTTCACCCTTTGTCAGGACTGACTGAGTCAGGGATCTTCACCCTTCGTCAGGACTGACTGAGTCAGGGATCTTCACTCTTCGTCAGGACTGACTGAGTCAGGGATCTTCACTCTTCGTCAGGACTGACTGAGTCAGGGACCTTCACTCTTCGTCAGGACTGACTGAGTCAGGTCCCCACTCTTCGTCAGAACTGGGTGAGTCAGGGACCTTCACCCTTCACCATTCCTGATGAAGGGTCTTGGCCAGATACAAGATATGAATCAATAAATCTCATCCAGAATTTGGAAGAACCACTTTATTGGATAAACAAGTGCGAAATGCTGGAGGAACTCATAAAGATAGGCAGCCTAGGAGAGTCAGTGGATGTTGTTTACTTGGAATTTCAGAATTATCTTCAAGATAAGAGCCCATGGTATTACAGAAAAATCTTAGCGTGAATAGAAGATTGGCTGACTGGCAGGAGGCAGAGAGTTGGTATAAAGGGTTCTGGTTGGCTGCCGGTGACTCATGGTGTTCCATGGGGGTCTGTGTTGTGACTGTTTCTTTTCTCGTTATATATTAATGATTTGGATGACAGAATTGATGGCTTTGTGGTCAAGTTTGCAAACGATAGAAAGATATGTGGAGGGGAAGGGAGTCTGCAGAAGGACCCGGACAGTTTAGAAGCATAGGCAAAGAAGTGGTAGGAGGTGTAGACTATTTTCTAAACAGGAATAAAATTTAAAAAATGAGGGGTGCAAAGGGACTTGGGAGTCCTTGTGCAGGATTCCCTAAAAGTTAACTAGCAGGGTGAGTCGGTGGTAGGAAACCAAATGCAATCTTAGCATTCACTCTGAGAGGACTAGAATACAAATGCAAGGATGTAATGCTGAAGGCTTTATAAGGCTTTGGTCGGACCACACGGAGTATTGTGAGCAGTTTCTGGCCCTTTATCTAAGAAAGGATGTGCTGGCAACGGAGAAGGTCTTGAGGCGATTCATGAGAATAATTCTGGGAATGAAAGGATTAATATACGAGGAGCTCTTGATTCTGGACCTGTCCTCACTGCAATTTAAGACGTTCAGACCGAGTGAATATTGAAAGGCCTAGTTAGAGAGGATCTTTCCTTTAGTGGAGGTGTATAGGACCAGAGGGCACAGTCTCAGAACAGAGCGACGTTTATTTAGAACAGAGATGAACAGGGATTTTTTAGCCAGAGAGTGGTGAATCTGTGAAATTCATTGCAGCAAATGGCCGTGGAGGCCAAGTTTTGGGGTATGTTTAAAGCAAGGTGCTGGTTCTTGATAAGTAAGGGGCATCAAAGATTACAGAGAGAAGGCAGGAGAGTGGGATTGAGAGGGATAATAAATCAGCCACGATGGAATGGAAGAGCAGAGCCATGGGCCAAATTGCTATTTCTGCACCAACGTTTTACGGTCACATATTGAGGGAAGTGAAGAGTCAACATTTCGGGCTGAGACTCTTCATCAGGATTGAAAGGAAGGGGTTTAAAGTGAGGGTGTGAAATTTGGTCCCACAGGGAGAGGTTGAAGGAGCTGCCGATTATTTAATGAAGAGCTGGATAAATGCATCAGATAGAACGGAACAGGAAGGTGCTGAGCAGTGGGAAGTGATGCACAGGGGGTAGATTGTGCATCATAACTAGCTCAGCCCAGGTGGAGACAAAAGATTGCAGCGGCCTGCAGGGATGTACACCTCCAGATCACCCTGTGCCTGAACCACATCCTACATTTACGCTGACAGTTTTAGTGAAGACACAGGGAACTACAGATTCTGAAACATGGAGCGAAATAGGGGGAACTCTGCAAGTCAGGCTGCACCTGTTTTGGATTGAGACCTGCTTAGTGAGTGTGGGGGGGAGGTGTGTTGAGAGGGGAGAGGGGAGGTGAGACAAGGGCTGGTAGGTGAAGGGTGGAACCAGATGAGGACAGTGGGGTGATAGGCGGATGGACCAGTTGGAGGTAGGTGGGTAATGAGTTCAAAGGAAATTTGTTATCGAAGTATATTTATGTCACCATATAAAACCCCAAGATTTTGCTTTTTGCAGACATTCACAATAATACAAAGAACAAAATAATAATAAATTAAACCTCTTTTTACTGGATGACTCTATAGTTGTGACTCGTTAGTTCCTCACTAACAGGCACCAGACTCTGGTGAGAAATCCACCATTCTCAGACTCGATATGAGTTGGGTCCTGCCAAACCTGTGCGGTTAGGATGTCTTGCCCACCTAAACCCCGATCTATATGAATACTGTGTAATTACTGCCCCCATGCAATCACCAGTCGGCAAGAAATAACAGATTGTACACTGCAAACAATTATAAAGTAAGTAACAAATTTTAGTTTTATCGAACAGTTAGTAGGAAAGATGAAGCCGGCTGGTAGCGTAGTGGCATCAGCGCTGGACTTCGGGGCCGAGAGGTTCCGAGTTCGAATCCGGCCGGCTCCCTCCCTTGCACGCTCTCCATCCGTGCCTGGGTTGAGTGTCGAGCTAACAACTCGACCTCATAAAAAAAAACCTGGAGAGGGATGGGCTCCACCAGGTTTCAGATGCCCAAGACATGCCGTGCGATGAGCATACCAAAAGCTTGTCATGATGGCGCCCCGACGACTCCACCAGGAGTTAAGGGCGCGCGCGCGCGCACACACACAGTAGGAAAAAGAAAAGAAAAAAATAAAAAGGGCCCATTACAGTTAACCCAGTCCAAATGGGCTCATAAGTTGGAACTCATCTCAAAGTTCCCTTTAACTCACACGCTGGACCCACGGTCTGCGTGAAAGCCCACACCACCTTCTGGATGTCTCTCAAAATCCATCTCGAACAAACGGGCTCACTCACGGGAGTATTGGTCCTTCCACCTTGAAGCTATTCATCTGCACAAAGCAACTTCTGCAACAGGGACGGCATCCTCAGCCGTCTTCCTTCCTGTCTTTTCCCAGCTTCTGCCAGAAAGACCTCAATCCACACCAGTGTCTGTCACAAAATCCTCTCTGCCCAGCATTCTCTAGAACCTTCTCTCAATTCCACCATCCTGATTGGATGACACTACATTCCTAAGCATAGACATCACAACACCTTATCTTTAGCTCAAACCCAAACATGCTCAAAGCAGAACAGACTGCTCTTACAGAACTGCTAGAATGAAATACCTACAGCACAGCAGTAAAAATCTTAACCAGGGTGTTACATAAATAAATAAGCAATAAACATCGAGAGCATGAGATGAATCCTGAAAGTGAGTCCATAGGTAGTGGGATCAGTTCAGTAATGTGGTGAGTGAAATTATCCCCTCTGGTTCAAGAGCCTGATGGTTGGGAGATAATAACTGTTCCTGAACCTGGTGGTTTGAGTCCTGAGGCACCTGTACTTTCTTCCTGATGGCAGCAGCAAGACAAGAGCATGACCTGGATGGTGGGGGTCTCTGATGATGGACACCACTCTCCAGGCCATAAAAAGGAAGCAGATAAGGAAGATATTGGGGCAGACGGAGTCAGATGATGGTGATGAGTGGAGAGGTAGAGGAAGCTGATAAGTGAAACTAGAGGGGGAAGAATGGTGAGAGATGGAAACTGGTGGAGGAGCAGATGAGAAGGGTAAGGCAGGGGAGAAGAAGCTCTGATGGATAGGGGTGTGGGTGATGGACAGATTGAAGCCAGTGGGAGGAGGTGGGAGTAATGAATCTCAGTAACAGTGGGAGGAATTGGATGGAAACTGTGATCAGGGGCAGAAGGAACAGAACTGGACAGGTAGGACAGGAGTGGAACAGGAAGGCAGGGAAAACTGGGTTGTAGGCCACCCAAGTGGAATAGCAGATACTCTTGCGCAAATGTTCAGTCTGCTTGCTATAATCAATAATATTGCAGGAAAGAAAGTTCAGTCCGTGATGCTTTTCAAGGCATTTGGAAAATGAACTATTTCTTGGGACTTGTACAGAAGAGGAGATTGCAAACTGCAACAGAGACCCAGAAAAAAGACCTTTTATTTGTTTTACTTAGAGTTACAGTGCAGAACAGGCTTTCTGGCCCAATGAGCTGCACCATCCAGAAACCTAGCCTAATCACAGAACAATTAACCTACTGACCGTGTCTTTGTATGTGAACCTTTTGGTCCAGAGAAAACCCACACATTCACAGAGAGCCTTCATCAGAACTCGGAAAAAAGATGAGGGGTCAGAGTTAGAAGGTGGGGGGAGGAAAAGAAGAAATGCAAGGTGATAGGTGAAACTGGGGGGCAGGGTAAAGGTGATAGGTGAAACCAGGGGGTGGGGGGTAAAGGTGATAGCTGAAACCAGGGGGTGGGGGGGTAAAGGTGATAGGTGAAACTAGGGCGGGGAGGTAAAGAGCTGGGAAGTTGATGGTGAAAGAGATACAAGGCTGGAGAAGGGGGAATCTGATAGGAGAGGTTAGAAGGCCATGAAAGAAATAAAAGGGGGAGGAGCACCAGAGAGAGGTGATGGGCAGGTAGCAGGTAAGAAGATAAGGTGAAAGAGGGAATGGTGAAGGATCTCCCAGTGGCCACCCATTTTAATTCCACTGCCCATTCCCATTCCCATTCTGATATGTCAGTCCATGGCTTCCTTTACTATCGCAATGAGGCCACACTCTGGGTGGAGAAGCAGCGCCTTATATTCCGTCTGGGTAGCCTCCAACCTGATGGCATGAACATCGATTTCTCGAGCTTCCAGCAATGCGCCACTCCTTCACTATTCCCCATTCCCATTTCCCTCATTCACCTTATCTTCTCAGCTGCCCATTATCTCCTTCTGGTGCTTCTCTCCCTTTTCTTTCTTCCATGGCATTCTGTCCTCTGCTACCAGATTCCCCCTTCTCCAACCCTGTGTCTCTTTCATCATCAACTTCCCATCTCTTTGCTCCCCACCCCCCCCAGTTTCACCTATCACCTTGTGTTTCTTCCTTCCCTCTCTACCTTCTAACTCTGACTCCTCGTCTTTTTCTTCAGTCCTGATAAAGGATCTAGCCTTGAAACGTTGACTATGCCCTTTTCCGTAGATGCTGCCTGGCCTGCTGAGTTCCTCCAGCATTTTGTGTGTGTTGCTTGGAGATTTCCTGTACAGTATCTGCAGATTTTCTCTTGTTTGAGATTATATGAGCTGAAAGGTCTGTTTCTTGTAAAGCAGCCCCAAACATCTGTAATTGGAGCAGTCATGTCCTGACACTGACTAAAGCTTTTGAATGAGCAGTGTACATGTATCTGTGTAACTATGCAGTAATTTAACAGGTTATAAGTGTTATATTTGCCATAGATTTCCATATGGGAGGCAAATGGCCAGGCATGTTCTCCAGATATAGACTGCTCCTTTTCTTGGTTTAATAGGGTGGTGACTAGGTCACACCTGACAGTTTCTGTATTTATAGTTAAATAAAATCTGTGCTGGATTTAACTGGTGGCTCTATTCATAGCATAGGAGCAGAGTTAAGGCATTTAGCCCATTAACTCTGCACCTCCATTCCATCATGACTGATTTATTATCCTTGTCAAAACCCTTCTCCTGCCTTCTCCCTGTAATCTTTGAATCCCTGACTAATCAAGAACCTATCAATCTCCACTTTAAAGAAGAAGTGAGAAGGCAGGAAAATGGTGTTGAGGGGGATAATAAATCAGCCATGATGGAATTTTATGGTCATTTTATGGGGCATGCAATCAATCTATGTATATAAGCTATCTTATCTATTAATATTATGTTTTTTATTACTGTGTTCTTTATCTTATTATGTTTCTTTTTGCTCTGCTTCTTTTTCATTCAGAGTAACAATTATTTTGTTCCCCTCTATCCTTGTGTACTGGAAATGGCATTAAGCGATCTTGGATCTTGAATGAAGGCCCAAATGGCCTAATTCTGTTCCTTTGTCATACAGTCTTAAATATACTCCATAACTTGGCCTCCACATCCATCTGTGGCAATGAATTCCCCGGGTTCACCACCCTCTGGCTAAAGAGATTTTCCTCATCTCTCGTCTAACAATTCATGTTTGATGTGGTGACATTACATTTACAAGTGGATTCATTTGAACTATTAACACTATGGATTTTGCAGTTACTGGAAATCCAGTGCAACACACACAAAAAGCTGGAGAAACTAGGCAGGTCAGGCGGCATCTATGAAGAGGAATAAAGAGTCAACAGTTCAGGCCAAGACCCTTCATCAGGACTAAAACTGAAGAGGGCAGAAGCTAGGATAAGAAGGTGAGGAAGGGAAGGAGGGCAAGCTAGAAGGTGATAGATGAAGTCAGGTTTATGTTGGGGGGGGATGAAGTGAGAAGCTGGGTGAAAAGGCAAAGGGCTGAAGATGAAGGAATCTGATAGGAGAAGAGAGTGAAACATGGGAGAAAGGGCAAGTTAGAGGGGCATCAGGAGGAGGTGATAGGCAGGTGAGGAGAAGAGGAAGGGTATAATGGGAACCAAAATGGGGAATGGTGAAAGAGAGAAAGAAAGAATGGAGAAAATTGCAGATGTCACCCCACTCTTCAAGAAGGGAGAGAGGCATAAGACAGTAAATTATAGGCCAGTAAGCCTGACTTCAGTGATAGGAAGTATGTTTGTATCTATTATTGAGGATGAGGTTTTGGAATATTTGGAGGCACATGATAACGTAAGTCAAAGTCAGCATGGTTTCCTTAAGGGAAAATCTTGCCTGACAAATCTGTTGGATTTCTTTGAGGAAATAACAAGCAGGATGGACAAAGAAGAGTCAGTGGATGTTGTTTATTTGGATTTTCAGAAGGCATTTGACAAGGTGCCAGACATGAGGCTGCTTAACAAGGTAAGAACCCATGGTATTACAGGAAAGGTACTGGCATGGATAGAAGATTGGTGGACTGGCAGGAAGCTAAGAATGGGATGAAGGTGGCCTTTTCTGATTGGCTGCTGGTGACTAGTGATGTGCCACAGGGGTCGGTGTTGAGACCACTTCTTTTCACATTATATGTCAATGATTTTGGATGATGGAATTGATGGCTTTGTGGACAAGTTTGCGGATGATATGAGGATAGGTGAAGGAGTAGGTAGTGTTAAGAAAGCAAGGTGTCAGCAGAAGGCATCAGAGAAATTGGGGGAATGGGCAAAGAAGTGGCAGATGGAATATTGTGTTGGGAGATGCATAATCATGCACTTTGGCAGAAGGAGTAAAGCCTTGGCCTATTTTCTAACTGGGGAGAAAATTAAAAAATCAGAGATGCAAATAGACTGGGGAGTAATACACACAAAATGCTGGAGGAACTCAGCAGGCCAGGCAGCATCTATGGAAAAAAGAGATTAGAAGTCAGAGTAAGAAAGTGGGGGAAGGAGAGGAAGAAATACAAGATGGTAGGCAATGGGTGAAATCAGGGGAGGGGGTTGGAGGAAAGAGCTGGGAAGTTGATTGGTGAAAAGAGATAAAGGGCTGGAGAAGGGGGAATCTGATAGGAGGGGACTGAAGGCCATGGAAGAAAGGGAAGGGGAGGAGCATCAGAGAGAGGTGATGGGCAGGTAAGGAGAGAAGGTGAGAGAGGGAAATGGGAATAGGGAATAGTGAAGGAGAGAGTGGGGGACAGTTATTGGAAGATCAAGAAATCGATGTTCAGGCCATTTGGTTGGAGGCTACCTAGTCAGAATATAACGTGTTGCTCCTCCAACCTGAGTGTGGCCTCATCGTGACAGTAGAGGAGGCCATAGACTGACATGTCGAAATGGGAATGAGAAGGAGAATTGAAATAGGTGGCCTCTGGGAGATCCTACTTTTTCTGGCCGATGGAGCATAGGTGCTCAGAGAAACTATCTCCCAATCTACATTGAGTCTCACCGATATACAGGAGGCCATACTGGGAGAACCAGATACAGTAGATGACCCCAACAGACTCACAAGTGAAGTGTTGCCTCATCTGGAAGGACTGTTTGGGGCTTTGAATGGTGGTGAGGGATGAGGTGTAGGGGCAGGTGTGGCACTTCCTCCACTTGCAAGAATAAGTGGCAGGAAGAAGATCAGTGGGAAGACAAATGGACAAGGGAGTCGTATAGGGAGTGATCCCTGCAAAAAGCAGAAAGTGGGGGGAAGGGAAAGATGTGCTTGATAGTGGGACCGCGTTGGAGGTGGCAGAAGTTACAGAGAAGCTTGGGAGTCCTCATGCAGATTCCCTAAAAGTTAAATTTGCAGGTTGAGTCGGTAGTGAAGAAGGCTAATGCAATGTTAGCATTCACTTCAAGAGGACTAGAATACAAAAGCAAGGATATAATACTCTTGGTATATAAGGCATTAGTCAGACCGAACTTGAAATACTTGAGCAGTTTTGGGCTCCTTGTCTAAGAAAAGATGTGCTAGCATTGGAGAGGGTCCAGAGGAGGTTCACAAGAATGATCCCAGGAATGAAAGGGTTATCGTATGAGGAGTGTTTGATGTTTCTGGGCCTGTACTCAGTGGAGATTAGAAGAATGAGGGGGGATCTCATTGAAACCTTGAATATTGAAAGGCCTAGATAGTGTGGATGTGGAGAGGATGTTTCCTGTAGTGGGGGAGACTAGGACCAGAGGGCACAGTTTCAGAATAGAGGAGTATCCCTTTAGAACAGAGATGAAGAAAAATTTCTTTAGCCAGAGGATGGTGAATCTTTGGAGTTAATTGCAGGCCCAGTCATTGATAGGTTCTTGATTAATCAGGTTGTCAAAGGTCAAGGCAGAAGAATGTGGTTTAGAGAGATAATCAATCAGCCATGATAGAATAGTGGAGCAGACTCAATGGGCTGAATGGCCTAATTCTGCTCCTATGCCTTTTGGTCTTATTGGAAAAGCAAAGGGCTAGAGAAGGAGGAACCGGATAGGAGAGGAGAGTGGAGTATGGGAGAAAGGGCCATTAGAGGGTAGCTGGGGGAGGTGATAGGCAGGCGAGGAGAAGAGTTAGGAGGCCAGAGGAGGAATTGAGGAAGTGGGGGGGGGGGGGGGGGGCGGGGAAAAAGTTACTGATAGTTATGGAGATTGATGTTCTTGCCATCAGGTTGTAGGCTACCTAGACAGAATATGAGGTGTTGCTCCTCCAACCTGAGACTGGCCTCATCTTGGCCATTTTCTGACTCTGTCAACACTTTTCAGGTGCTGAGATAAGACCGTTTGTTGCAGCAGGGGAAATGCACTAACCTCTTTGTTTCCAGCTGTATTTTCACATTGTTCTGATTGAATCATATTCCCCTTGTTCCTGTCTTGTGAGTACTTCTCCATACACTCACATACTCAGTGTTTCAGGAACAGCTTCTTCCCCTCTGCCATCAGATCTCTGGACCGTCCGTGAACACTAAAACACCTCACGAATTATTTTTCTTTTTTGCTGTCGTGATGCATTACTTATTTAATTTTATATTTATTTATATTGTCATTTATGGTTTATTATGTACTGTACTGCTGCAAAGTAACAAATTTCATGACAAACTGTATGCCAGCCATATTAAACCTGATTCTGATTGTAAGTACAGTTAATTAAGGATAAATTTGATGTCCGTAGTGGTTAATATTACAGAAATGGTGTTTTAAGCACTTTTGATCTCATTACCACATGCTTTAATAACATACTCAATTTGGTTAGTGTACAAAACGTTGTTTAAATAACCAGCATCCCTCCAATCCACTTGATAAATCCTCTTTCGAATAAATACCCAAAGAAGTTCTGATTATCCTTGCCCTCTCATTCAGCCTTATCTTAATCTCCAGCTTCCACTTTTACAAGTCTCTTGTGATATTCCCTCTCAGTCAATATGTCCATATTTCTTTCTCTCTGTTGTAAATGGTTACACTGGTCAGTACATGCCATGTTTTTTTTATTGAGCTATTTTATTTCCTTGTACAAGCAAAACAAAGGCTTTTCGATGTTTAAAATCCAGCAGCTGTTTTCATTGCACATTGCGGACAATTCCGCAATGCAACTTGTGTCCCCATAGTAACCCATTCTTTCGCCAATCAACACTGGAATCCAGTTAACCAGTTTCAAAAAAAAAGTTCGTGCGCCAGGCCATGACCATGAAAAGAAATCAATAAGTTTCTGTTCACTCCTTTGAAAGTATTTTATATTACCTGAAACTTCATGAAGTCAGTGGCCTATTAGACAGTGGGGAGTTTGGACAGTGGTCAGTCATCTTCAGCTTCTTCCCTTGGTGTTCTCAGTGCGAATGAATTGCTGCCGAACACTTCATCTCTTTATTTCCTCCTGGACTCCGTGATTGTAACACTAACTTGTGTAGTCTCCCACCCTTCCGAAACACAAGAGATTCATTCTGCAGGTTGAAATCTAAAGCAACGCACACAAAATGCTGGAGGAACTCAGCAGGTCAGGCAGCTTCTGTGGAGGGGAATAAAGAGCTGACGTTTGGACCAAGAATCTCAGCTCAAACGTTGGTTCTTTATAGATGCTGCCTCACCTGTTGAGTTCCTCTGTTGGGTGCGTGGAACGTGCTGCCAGAGCTGGTGGTACAGGCAGGTGCAATTAGGCCATTTAAGAAACTCTTAGATAGGCATATGGATGATAGAAAAGTGGATGTTTATTTGGGAAGGAAGGGTTATATTGATCTTAGAGTAGGTTAAAAAGTTGGCACAACATTGTGAGCCAAAAAATCTAGTACTGGGCTGTAATGTTCTACCTCTCCTTGTCTGCCTATCCTCCTCTCCTTTCTCCTACGGTCTGCTCTCCTCTCCTATCAGGTTCCTTCTTCTCCAGAGCTTTGCCTTTGCTATTTATCACCTCCCTGCCTCACCTATCACTTCTAGATTGCCCTCCTTCCCCTCCCCTCCCCCATCTTCTTATTCTGGCATTTTTCCCCCTTCCCTTCCAGTCTTGATGAAGGGTCTCAGGCCAAAGCGCCGGCTGTTGAATCATTTCCATAGATACTGACTGACCTGCTGAGTTCCCCCCTCCAGCACTGAATGTGTAATGTTCTCTGTTCTGTTTGTGACTGGAAACATATTCAGATTCACTTCAGAGTCTTGTTTTAAAAAATGTGGTCCAGAATTGTATGTAAAAGAAAAGATTGAGCTGGCAGAAGTCCTGTGCCTGCTGCCTGACATGTACACAAGTTTGCCTCAGCTCATTGTCAACAGAATCAGGTGTCAGCATCTTATGTGGACAGGAGCAGTGATTCAGCCCTTTCACAGCCCATTGTTCATGCTGAATATCTGTTTGCACATTCACACAGCAACCATTTCACTGGCAGTGTAAACCCGGAATGAAAACCAGATCCTGTGGTACATGAGATATTCCTTCTCTTTTACCCCACCCCCACCCCTGTACAGTATACAGATTAAAATCAACCATCATTCATATGTCCTGTGCAAAGTCCTTAATATTTGGACATCAATTTTTCTAACTTCTAGTAATTTCTCACCCTTCCCTCTTCTGACTTTTCCATTCCCCATTCTGGTTACCCTCTTACCCCTTATCTTCTCCTCACCTACCCATCATCTCCTCCTTCCTTTGCTCCTGTGGTCCATTCTCCGGCAGGATTTTGAAGGGTTTCAGCCCGAAACGGCGACTGTACTTTTTCCCATAGATGCTGCCTGCCTGCCTGCTGAGTTCCTGTAGCATTTTGTGTGTGTTGCTGCCAGCGTGTACCTCTCCCCATCCCCCTCCCCCTCCCCCCACACTTATTCTGGCTTCTGCTCCTCTTCCTTTCCAGCCCTGATGAAGGGTCTCGAGCTGAAACGTTTACTTATTTCCATAGATGCTATCTGACCTGTAGCATCTTTTGTGTGTTGCTCTGGATTTCCATCATCTGCAGCATCTCTTGTGTTTAATATTTTTATTCTGAGTATAAGCATAATTTTGCTGCTGTTCCTGTGTAGGCTGGGACTGTGTACTGAGTACAACAACTTGGTTCACTGTAACATGCTTATGAGCATGCCAGGGTAACGTAAGTTCAAGCCCTGCTCCAGAACTGGACCTTATAACCTAAATATTTCTGGTATGTTCAAGAAGATGTAAAAAACGTGCAGAACAAATGTCCTGACTCTAGTTAACATTTCTCAATTTAGGCAAAACAGGAATTCTAAAAATTTATTTTTAATTAGAGATACAGCATGGAACAGACCTTACCAGCCCACGAGCCATGTTGCACAGCAGCCCACCTATTTAACACTAGCCTAATCACAAGGCAGTTTACAATGGCCAGTCTTTGGACTGTGGGAGGAAACTGGAGCAGCCGAGGGAAACCCAAGTGAACACGTAAAGGAACTTGTAAACTTGATTATAGGGGATGCCGGGTTTGAACTCAGAACTCCAACCCCCTGAGCTGTAATAGCATCACACTAACTGCTTCGTTACCGTGTTGTCCCTCCCCCCACTCCCGTGATTTGACAGAATCACGCAACAGAAGTAATATCATTGCTCTGGGGTTGCAAATAGATAGATAGATATATTTTATTGATCCCGAGAGAAATTGGGTTTCGTTACATCCGCACCAGCCAAGAATAGAGCATAAATATAGCAATACAAAAACCACAAACAATCAAACAACAAAATGCAAACTATGCCAGATGGAAAATAAGTCCAGGACCAGTCTATTGGCTCAGGGTGTCTGACCCTCCACGGGAGGAGCTGCAAAGTTCGATGGCCACAGGCAGGAACAACCTCCCGTGACGCCCAGTGTTGCATCTCGGTGGAATATGGCCAGAGTCCAACAGCAAAAAGTTCAATATCCTGTCTACAAACACGTTCCTCGATCGTAATATGACCAGGATTGCACCATCCGTTGTGGAAATGGAAACAGAGTTAAAGTGACATGTCACATAACGGAAGAGACATGGTTCCTGTACAGGGGCTGGTGTTGTAATCTCTACCACTGACCGGAAGAACAGTGCAAGTCAGTTCAGCGTGACTTCAGAATGGAAAGGACATGGTTCCTGTACACAGAGTGATGTTATAATCTCTATGGTGATGGGAAGAGCAGTGCATGTCAGTTCAGCGTGACTTCAGAAGCCAGAGGTGGCAGAGCTGAGGGTAAAGTGCGGTAGCGTAGCAGTGAGCGCCAGCGTTGGGGTTCAATTCCCACCACTGTCTGTAAGGAGTTTCTGCATTCTCCCTGTGACCACGTGGGTTTCCCCTGGGTGCTCCGGTTTCTTCCCACACTCCAGAGGCATTCAGATTAAGGTTAGTAAGCATGATGACGCTTGCTGGCTGCCCCCACCACAGCCTCAGATTGTGCTGGCCGTTGACACAAACAACGTATTTCACTGTTTGCTTCGATGTACATGTGACAACTAAAAATAGTCTCTAACCTCTGAAAGGGCAGAGAACTGGGTCTAACTGGAAAAGTAAATGGGACAGTCATAAAATGTTTTTCCAGAATGATATCACAGAAACACATGACAAACCGACTTAAAAACTGACAAAAACCACATAATTATAACATATAGTTACAACAGTGCAAAGCAATACCGGAATTTGATAAGAACAGACCATGTCACGGTAAAAGTCTCAAGGTCTCTCGAAAGTCCCATCATCTCACGCAGACGGTGAACCACCAGTGCCGCAAACTTGCCGATGCAGCATCCTGGAAGCATCCGACCACAGTCCGACTCCGAGTCCGTCCGAAAACTCCGAGCCTCCAACCAGCTCTCCGACACCGAGCACCATCTCTACTGAGTGCTTCGACCCCGGCCCCGGCAATAGGCAAGGCCAAGGATTTGGGGCCTTCCCCTCCGGAGATTCTCAATTGCACAGTAGCAGTGGCAGCGAAGCAGGCATTTCAGAAGTTTCTCCAGGTGTTCCTCCGTGCTTCTCACGGCTGTCTCCATCAAATCCGGATTGTGCACGGCCCCTAGTTACACATAGGATATTCATTCGGAACAGCCACGTGTGCTGCGTCGCCATCTTCTCCTCCCCCCACATTGTATCATTTCTTAATGCATGCAATACCAAATGACAATAAAAGAGGACTGTGTGTCCTCATAATCTAATCTAATCTAATAAAAACTTGTGTTCCTCATCTGCAGGTTAAAGAATTCAACTTCCGTGCCAAGTGTATCTATACCGCAGTTATGGTTCGGAGGGTGATTTTGGCACAAGGAGCCAACAAAGTAGATGACAGAGATTATTATGGTAACAAGCGCCTGGAGCTGGCTGGACAGGTACATGTGATGTCTCTCTATCTCCAATTTTGTCATTTTATCCCTCCTTTGGCAATTTTCCACATCAATCTCTTTCTGCTGCCTGTGAAGGAGGAAGGAATTGGAGAGGTCAGAATGCTGGGCTATGTAGAGGGAAGAGTGTGGTGGTGTTCATGGCACTTCAGTAAATTGTGGACATGCTACTTTGGCACTGGAGGCATGGCGACACTTGCGGCTGCTCCCAACACATCCTTGGGCTGTGTTGGTGGTTGACATTAATGGCATTTCATTGTATGTTTCCATGTACATTTGCAAGAAAAGGTTTGTGAACCCTTTGTAATGACCTAGTTTTCTGCATTAATTACTCATGAAATGTGGTCTAATCTAAGTCACAATAATAGACAAACACAATCTACCTAAGTTAATAACCTGCAAGCAATTGTACTTCCTCTTGTCAGTACAGAGTATACCATTTAAACAATCACAGTTAGGCTCAAAAATGTATGTGAGCCTCTGGAGTAAATCCTTCTGGAAAAGCTATTTGGGGTCTGGTGTTCCAATCAATGAGTGCTTAGAAGGTGGAAAAGAACCCAGGGGTAATAGTCAGTGGCCTGCAGAAAACTCTAGAACTTGCTGAAGTCTCTGTTCATGTGTCCACTATAAGGAAAGTACTGAACATGAATGGCGTTCAGGGAAGGATACACGGAGGAAATTACTGCTCTCCAAAAAAAAAACATTGCTGCACGTTTCAAGTTTTGAAATAACACCTGGATGTTCCACAATTCTTCTGGAGCAATGTTCTGTGGACGGATGAGACAGAAGTTGAACTTTTTGGCAGAAATGCATACCGCTATGTTTGGAGGAAAAGGGGCACTGCGCACCAACACCAAAACCTCATCCCATCTGTGAAGCATGGTGGAAGGAGCATCACGGTTTGGGCTGTTTTGCTGCCTCAGAGCCTGGACAGCTTGTATCATTGAGGGAACAATGAGTTCAAAATTGTATCAAGACAGTCAGGGTAGAGGTCTGTCACCTGAACCTTAATAGAAGTTGGATGATACAACAAGACAGTGATCTGAAAAGCAGGAGTAAATCAGTGACAGAATGGTTTAAAAAGAAAAAAAATTGTGTTTTGGAATGGCCAAGTCAGAGTAGTGTCCAGACCTTAACCCTATTGAAATGCTGTGGCATGATCTGAAGTGGACTCTTAATGCAAGGTACCCCAGAAATATTGATAAACTGAAACACTTTTGTAAAATTCCTCCTCACCATTGTGCAAGACGGATCAGCAGCTACAAGAAACATTTGATGGAGGTTATTGCTGCTAAAGGAGGTTCTACCAGTTGTTAAATAGAAGGGTTCACATACTTTTTCCAGCCTGAACGGTGAATGATTAAAAATATATTCACTAAAGCTATGAGAAGTACAATAGTTTGTGTGTTATTAGTCTAGGCAGATTGTATTTGTTTATTATTGTGACAGATGAAGATCAGACCACATTTTATGAGTAATTAACGCCGAAAATCAGGTCATTGCAAAGGGTTCACATACTTTTTCTTAGGGAGACTTTTTCTTGCAGCTATACGTGTGACAAATAAAGCTAATCTTATTTAAAATGTATCTTTAAGCTAATTCCTTCTACCTGCACATTCATGTACCTAAGAACCTCGTAAACACCATTACTGTATTTACCTCCACCACCGCAGGCCGCGCATTCCAGACACCCACCACTCTATGTTTGACAAAAGAAACTTACTCCGTATATCAGCTTTGAACTTGCGCCTTAAATGCATGTCCTGTAGTGTTAGACATTTCAACCTGGGAAAAAGATACTGGCTACTTACTATACTTGCACCTCTCATAACAATCTCTGTGGCATGTACCTGCAGGGAGAGGATGGGCCAATTGGCCTATTTCAGAGCTCTCTGTTAATGCCTCCATAAAGATCTCTGCAGCATGTACCAGCTGGGAGATGATCAGCCACTTGGCCTTTATTGGAGCTCTCCCTGTATGCCTCCCATGAAGATCTCTGAAGCATGTACCATCAGGGAGTTGATGGGCCGGGTGGGCTGTGGGATCAAAGGTATTGCTGAGCTATAACCCACAGTGAGCGCTGCCTGCTCAATCTAAGATCAAGATCAATCTAACCCTTCCGTCACACATAGCCCCTCGTTTTTCTTTCATCAATATGCCTTTCTAAGAGTCTCGTAAATGTCCCTAATGTGTCTGCCTCTACCACCTTTGGTAGCACATTCTACACACCCATCGCTCTCTCTGTAAAAATACCTACCTCTTGCATTCCTCTCTGTACTTTCCTCCAATCACTTTAAAATTTTATCCCCTGCTGTTAAAGGACAGAATGAATCATCTTACTTTACTCTGGAATTAAATTCAATTTTATAATTTACAAATCTAAGAGGAAGAGTAAATATTTTCTTCTAAATCTCACCAAATTGAAGTCCATCTAAGTTTCTAAATGGTTTCCACCCTGTGCTGGGTGCAGGTAAAAAATGCAATGGTACCACTTTGAAGACCAATTAAAACAACTGTTTTCCTGTGTAATTGAGAAAATTAAGTTGTGAGCCTATGCTGGATAGGCCAGTGAGAGAGGTATCTGAAACGAAGGAGCTGTGTTCAAAAATTGTGGAGACAATTGGCTTTCACTCCACACCACATGGGATTGAGGGAGGCTAAAGCTTCGTTGGATTGTAGATAAGAGTGGAGCGGCTAAGTCAGTTGAGTTCCAACATGCGGCATTAAGCTGTGTAACCACCAGACAATTAACAGGCCTGGAGCCAGTGGAGGTGTTTGTAAAACCTGCCAGTTTTCCGGCTTAATCTTTCACCTTAATATTCAGTGTTTTTAATGTGTTCATTATTTCCTCTGCATTTCCCTATTCTTTGTTGCCAGCTTTTTGTCCCTAATGCTTCTCGCTTTGTTGGTGAGAGATATGGAACGGTCCCAAATTCAGGGCTCCCTGGAAAGCAAAGGATTTCCCTAAAGACAAAAGATTAACACATTGGCTTTGGAGATTGTCTAATCCTACCCACTCTGATAATGTAATTAAGTCTGCCATATTGCCTTTAATTTAACAACTAGTTTCTGTGAATGAAGAATTGGCAATCAGAAGCCTTCAAAGTAACATGGGAATCTCAAGGTACCTAATTAGAATTCCCTGACATTAAACTAATTCATGATGGCATAATCAGAAAGCTAATTTCTCTCTAAAATGTGTAATTGTTTATTGTGCGTGTTAAATGCCATCATAGAGCTGCTTGGTGGATGAATTAACTTGTTGCCAGGTTTATTGAATTTCAAGGTGTGACTTGATATGAATGTTATCGTGGCTTGTCCATTCATCTGCACTCCCATCCTTGTGCCTCCCACTCGAACAGCTCCTCTCCTTACTCTTTGAAGATTTATTCAAGAAATTCAACTCTGAGCTGAAGAAAATTGCAGATCAGATCATTCCCAAACAGCGAGCTGCCCAGTTTGACATTGTCAAGCACATGCGCCAGGATCAGATCACTAACGGCATGGTTAACGCCATCTCAACAGTAAGCACCTTCAATTTGTGTTTGTGTTGCACGTTAGTGACTGACTTCAATTATTGCTTAGTTTCTCTTGTTTTGATGGGTTTCATTCCTGTGTAGTAGTTATGGGAGAAAGTGCCACTGTTGAGTCAATCTCGTGTGTGTGTGTGTGTGTGTGTGTGTGTGTGTGTGTGTAAGTAAACACACCCATATCCAAACAAAACAATGTTCCTCCAGAATATGGTACATCCACAAAACGTACATCACACACAGCACATAACCCAAAGTATTACCATGAATAGTAGTAGTAGTAGTCATACTTTATTGATCCCAGGGGAAATTGGTTAAATAAGTTTATTTATACTTAAATAAGAATAAGTTTATAAACTATAATTCAAAAAGCATGGAAGCAGTGAACAGCTTGATGTCCGAGTGATGAGACCCCGGTGGTGCCAGGGTATTCATTAGTCTCACAGCCTGAGGGAAGAAGCTGTTACCTAGTCCTGATACTCTGTATCTCCTTCCTGACAGTCGTGGGTCAAGAAGATTGTAGGGTGGGTGGTAGAGATCCTCAACAGTACTTCAGGCCCTCTGTCTGACCCTGGTGATCCTCTCAACGGTGTTTACCGTCACTAATTGTTTTTACCAAATGTAACATGCTGTAAGGTTTCGCTGCTAATGTAATGGCTTCTCTGTAGTGTTCACTGCTGAGGTAACGGTTTCTCTGTAGCAGCAACGTTTGGGTTATGACTGGAGATAACAGGACTGTGGTATGCATGTTAGCGAAGCGGAGATTGTTGCTCTGTCTTGTGAATCTGGAAGGGAATTTTTCATGGTCTTTGGTCGAGGAGAGATGAAGAGGGAAGGCACGTGTGGAGAGAGCTGGTAGACCACCAGATGGAGTGGACTGAGGAGCAGGGCCTGAAAGTCGGTGACGCTCGGAGCAGATCGATGGTGGAAGAATGGCGAATGAGTGAGCTCCAACATGCACTTTTGACTTTTCCTTGAAATGGGCCCTTTTTTTAATTTTCATTACTAACCCTATATTCAATTAAGATTCATAAAGTTCAATCATGTAATTGCATATGGTGTACTGTCTGATATTTTGTATTGTGGGTTTGTAACTGGGCGGTACATTACACAGCATCCACAGAAACGTGATTTCTGAGTTTGGCGGGGCCAGAGGCTGTTTTCCCCTAGACGAACCCAAGCTGTCCGAGCCTGAGGGTTACACAAACAATTGACAAAACTCCCAAATGGGAGGCCTTTGAATGTCTGATATCAGGAGTTTAAGGCTTACATGTTCCTGTTAGGTTAAGGGCAAGGTTGGCAGGTTTTGGAAGCCCTCTCTAACGACAGCTAGTGAAGCTCTGGTTAAGAAAAAAGGAGGCATGCACTGTCCTTTAGCAGTTGGGAATTACTGATTCTCTTAATGAGTGACGAGAAATGTTAGGCATGCACTCCAGAGGGAGGTTGGCAAGCCCATGGTTTAATTTTTTTTAAATGTTTATTTCGAGATACAGCACTGAATCGGTCCTTCAAGCAGCACCACCCAGCAACACCCCCCCCCGCACCCCACAACCTCCAATTTAACCCTAACCTAACCACAGGACAATTGTCAAAGGCCAGTTAACCTACCCGGTACATTTTTGGAATGTGGGAGGAAACCGGAGCACCTGGAGAAGACCCACGCATTCCATGGGGAGAATGTACAGAGGATGCTGGGACTGAACTCCATACTCAGACGCCCTCAGCTGTAAAAGCGCTGTGCTGGGCCGGCTGGTGGCGCAATGACATTGGCGCCGGACCCAGGAGCGGAGGTTCCCGGGTTCGAAACCAGTCGGGTCCGCTCCCGAGTACACTTTCCATCCACACCGGGTTGAGTGTCGTAAAATAAAAAGGAAAAAATACTGCAAAAATGTCTGTGTGAGGAGTGGCGCGCCACACAGTCTCTCTCTCTCTCTCTCGCTCCACGCCTTGTAAAAGTCATGAAAAATACATCATTGCAGACACACGCACACGCAGATGCTCACGCACAGACTGGCACATGCCAAAAAACAAAGCGCTGTGCTAACCTCTACAGTACCATGGCACCTTGGAGTACACTGTACAGTACTGGAATAATGTTATTAAAATACTGCAGAAAAGATTTACCAGGATATCACCTAAGTTAGAAAGAGAGGTTGTGTACACTGGGACTTTGTTTCCTGGAATGTAGGAGATTGAGAGGTGGCGTGACAGGCAGAGTTGCATAATACAATCTACAGCCTTAGGCACCTATATACAGCTAGGGTGCCTGAGACTCTTGCACAGTACTGTATTTGTCAACGTGGAGTGGAAAATGAGGTTGAAAATCTGATGGGAGCATAGGATGTTGGGAAAGATGAGGGTGGAGTGCCACGGGTAAAAGTACTCTGGCTTTTTGCCAGGGAGAAGATCCTAAAATCAAGAAGGTTTCACATCAGAGACGAGAGATTTAAAATGGACATCAGGAGCAGCTTCTTCATGCATAGGATGGTGTGTATTTGGAATGACTGCCAGAAATGGTGGTTGAGGCAGGCACATGGATAGGAGGGGTTTAGAGGGCTATGGGTCAAATATGAGCAGATGGAACTAACTTGCCGAGCATAACAGTTATCATGGACAGGTTGTACTGAATGGCCTCTCTCCATGCTGTAGGGCTCTATGACTAAATTTCTCAGTTTTCGATGTCCTGTGTGTGTAGAGGCAGTGCTATACAATAGAAGGGTGATCAACTGTTGCCAACCTTGAAAATACTGGAATTGGTTTATTATTGTCACGTGTACTGAGATACAGTGAAAATGTTGTCTTGCATACTCACAACACGCTGGAGGAACTCAGCAGGTCAGGCAGCATCCGTGGAAAAGATCGGTCGATGTTTCGTCCACGGATGCTGCCCGACCTGCTGAGTTCCTCCAGCGTGTTGTGAGTGTTGCTTTGACCCCAGCATCTGCAGAGTATTTTGTGTTTTGTCTTGCATACTGTTCGTACTGATCAGATCATTACACCATGCGTTGAGGGGGAACAAGGTAAAACAATAACAATGCAGAATAAAGTGTCACAGCTACAGAGAAAGTGCAGTGCAGGCAGACAGTAGGGTGCAATCTAATATTTAGGCATAATACTGTGCAAAGGTCTTGGCCTAAGCACTGCAGTACTGTAATTATTTTCTGTACTGCAATATACTGCTGCAGCAAAAACAACAAATTCCATGACATATGTGAGTGATGATAAACCTGATTCTGATATGGGTCTGTACTGTGGACTGAGAGTGGGAAGGGGGCAGGGAGAGGGGAATCATGGTTGGGAAAAGGGGAAGGGAGAGGGGAGGGAGCAGGAAGCACCAGAGAGACATTCTGTAATGATCAATAAACCAATTGTTTGGAATCAAATGACCTTGCCTGGTGTCTCAGCACCTGTGCCACCTCCTGCTCTGGCACTCCTCTGCCACCTGTCCCACACCCCTCCTGTGGCACTCCACCCTCATCTTTCCCAACATCCTTTGCTCCCATCAGATTTTCAAACTCATTTTCCACTCCACGTTGACAAATGCAAGTACTGTGCAAAAGTCTTAGGCACCCTATCTGTATATATGTGCCTAAGGCGGTAGATTGTGAGGTCAAGCATCCACCTTATTGTAGTAGGGATCCTCTAATAGTCTTATAACAGTGGGATAGAAGTTGTCCTTGGGTCTGGTGGTACGTGCTTTAAAGCTTTTGTAATTTTTGCCCCTGGGAGAGGGGAGAAGAGAAAATGTCTGGTATGGGCAGGGTCTTTGATTACACTGGCTGCTTTATTGAGACGGTGAGACGAGTAGACAGAGTCCATGGAGGGGAGGCTGGTTTTGTGATATGCTGAGTTGTGTCCACAACTCTGTAGTTTTTGCGTGATCACGGGCAGAGCAGACAACATTTCACTGAATATGTCACCATAAGCAGCACAGTAGCTAGTGTAATGCTATTACAGCACAGCGCCAGTGATCCCGGTTCAATTCCTGCCAGTGTCTGTAAGCAGCTTGTACACTCTCCCCATGACCGAGTGGGTTTTCTCCTGCGTGCTGAAGATGTATAGGCTGATGGGTTAATTGGTCACGTGATGTAAATGGGCAGCATGGACTCGCTGGGCCAGAAGAACCTGTTACTGTTCTGTATCTCTGAATCTAAACTCTAATCATTTAGAGTCATGATGAGCATTTTGTTTAAGTTGCTGACAATTAAACATAAGAAATAGAAACAGAAGTCAGGCCATTCAGTTTTTAAACCTCTTCTCTCATTCACTAACATCATGGCTGATCTTTCACTCTTTCACTTCACCACCATTCCTTGCACTAATCCTTTAACTCCCATAATTGCTAAAAATATGCCATCTTCGTTTAGATTATACTCAGCAATTAAGCTTCTACAGCGTTTTTTGGGTAGACAGTTTCCAAGATGCACTCCCCCCACCACCCCCAGAATGAAGAAACTTCATCTTATCTCCTTTCTGAATGGCCAAGCACTTATCTTAAGAATGCATCTCCTGGTCTGAGTACCCAGCTGAGAATGTCATTCCAACATCTGTCCAGTGAGGCCCAGAAGAACTTTGAATATTAGAAACATCTTTACATTATGTAATTTAATAGCATCATGCCATTGTAGTGTAGTGATGAGTCCCCTGTAAGGAGTCCCTCAACATCCTCCCCATCAAATGCATGGGTTTTCTCTGGGTCCTCTGGTTTCCAGCCACAGTCCAAAGACATGCCAGTGAGGGGGGGTTAATTGGTCATTGTAAATTGTCCTGTGATTAGGTTAGGGTTAAATCGAGGTTGTCGGGCATTGGTAGTAGCATGGCTCAAAGGACCAGAAGAGCCTCCTCTGTGTTGTATCTCTGAATAAATAAATAAAGCATACACCTGTTACATTCTCTGTGTGCAATGTACTTGTTTTTTTTGTTTGGGACAATTATCCAGAGCTTTTTAGTCTTATTAAAATGTACAGCACTCAGACTGGCCCAAACAGGACTGCATCTTTGGAGTTGTATTTATCAGCCAGACTTTCCTTAGGTTTGGGGAAGCGTGGTAATGAGCCATGAATGTAACGCAGCTACAGCATCGGTGACCCGGGTTCAACTCCACTGCTGTCTGTACGTTCTCCCCGTGACCACGTGGGTTTCCTCCGGGTGCTCTGGCTTCCTCCCACAGCCCAGAGACTGCGGGTTACATGCGAGTAATTGAGGCTTAAACTGGTGATCATAGAAAAGAGTGAAAGGTGAAATGTTTGAGGAGAACATGAGAGGGAACTTCATCACTTAGGGTGGACCGAGCTGCCAGTGGAAGTGGTGTGTGAGGGATCACTTGCAGTTTGGAGAAGTACACGGGGTATTGAGAGCTGTGGTCCATGTGCTGGTCAATGGGACAGTTCAGCATTAACCAGATGGGCCAAAGAGTATGTTTCTGTGCTGTAGTCACCTATGACTCTTAATCGGGCAGTGTGGGCTCATTGGGCCAGAAAGACCTGTTACTGTGCTGCATCTCAAATCTACCATTGTCTACTCCTACACTGTTGTGTCTAGACTGTTATCAACTCAGAATCTTGTCACTGTGATTTGTTCCAGGGAAATTGGTCTCTGAAAAGGTTTAAGATGGATCGTCAGGGGGTGACTCAGGTATTATCACGTTTGTCCTACATCGCTGCCTTGGGTATGATGACCAGGATCTCCTCACAGTTTGAGAAGACCAGGAAAGTGAGTGGTCCCAGGTCCCTGCAGCCATCACAGTGGGGCATGCTATGTCCGTCAGACACTCCTGAAGGAGAGGTACGCCATCTCTGAGCATTTTAATGCCATATCACTGAAAGATTGAAGACTAGTTTTATTTGTCATATGTACATTGAAACATACAGTGAAATGCGTTGCTTGCATCAACCACTAACACAATCCAAGGATATGCTGGGGGCAGCCTGCAAGTTTCAGCATGCTTCTGATGCCAACATAGCATGTCCACAGTTCACTGACCCTAACCTGTATGTCTTTGGAATGTGGGAGGAAACTGGAACACCCAAATGAAACCCACGCAGTCACAGGGGGAACGTACAAATCCCTTACGGTCAGCTGCCGGAACACCCAGATGAAACCCACACAGTCACAGGGGGAACATGCAAATCCCTTACAGTCAGCCGCCGGAATTGAACCCCAGTCAATGGCGCTCTAAAGCACTATTCCAGCCGCTAGGTTAGTGGATTTTATTGTGTGATTTGCAAATTCTGTTGCTGCTGCTGCTGTGATTGCTATAGGGTAGGTGCTGAGGTGAACTATCACAGAGAGTCACAGCCTTGCTGTCAGCGATCAGCATGAAACCTATCAAATATTAAAAGGTATCAAAGGTTATGGGGAGAAGGCAGGAGAATGGAGTTGAGAGGGATAAAGAACATCCATGATGGAGTGGTAGAGGTGACTGGATGGGCCGAATGGTCTAATTCTGTTTCTATGGTCTCATGATCAGTTATGCTGGATTAACATGTAGGGAAACATCACTACAAATGGTTATCAATCTTTGAAAATACTGTAGACAAATATCGATGATTGGACATTGATACAGCCAATTCACTGTGAACCCCATGCATCTTAATCTTCTGGATTAGCCTCCCACGAGGGACTTTGTCAAACACCTTAGAAAATTCATGTAGGCAACATCCACTGCCCTATCCTCATCAATTTCTCTCATCACCTGTCAAAAACTCAATCAAGTTGCTTCAACATTGGCCACTCACCAGTCCTCCAGGACTGTGGCTAGAGAGGACATGAATATACTGGTCAAGGGCCCAACAATCTTGTCTCCTGCCTCCTTCAATAACTCCTGGGGTAAATCCCATCAGTCCCTGGGGACTTATCCACCTCTAGACTCATTAGGATGCCCAATACGTCCCCCTCCTTGACCTGTTAAACACCCTAACATATTTATACACTCAGCACTTAACTTCTCAACCTCCCTATCCTTTTCCTTGGTAAATACTGAAGCAAAGTACTCACTAAGTACCTCACTCACATATCTAGCCCCCCTGGCCACCCTCAGGGTCGCTTGGCTCGCTGTCGTCTAGGGAAACAGCCTCGCCCTGCCAAACTGGATAATTCGTTTGTGTGGATGCTGTGTGAGGTACCCCACCCCGCCCAAATAACAGACATTACACCAGACGCAATTAAATGATTTACAGTTTATAGATATTACTGGAACTATATAATTAATAGAGAATAAAATATAAAAGGAAAATAAAAGGCGCCACACTTAACAAAGTTCAATCTCTTCGTGCACAAAAACCGTTGGAGCTCAAGGACCTTCTTCTTCACCCTGTGACCCCCTCGGACCACCTCGACCGGCCGCCTGGGACCAACCACGGTGGTCGACCAGACGCTCCACACAAGTCCGTCTCTGTCTCCTCGCCAAACGTCCCGCTCGGGGTCCGACCCCGTTAGCGGACTCACGGCACCTGGTCCATCCTCTGTCTCGCTCTCCTGCCTTCTGCCCCAAAACCCCGCGCATACAGTATCTTCAAATACACCAAAACCATAACAACTATCCCAATTGGTTAATAACATATTTCTTATCACCCTCTAAATCACAACAAGCTGCTAGCGCAAACTTTCTCAGCGTTTAACACAACAAAGCCGCATTCCCCAGGTTAACATAACAAAGACGCCATTTTAATTAGCCTCCGCAGTAACATAAAAATCGAAACCCCCTTACACTCTCCCCCCACCAAATAAAGTCATGTCCTCATGACTTCTAAATAACTCGCCACCCAGTCCTACAGACACACAACACACACATACACAGATACACACAGTGACAGTGCTCCCCAAACAGTGGACCTTACTCCCGTCCCACGGGCGCTAAATAGGCCAACCTATCTGGGAGCTTCTTAACCCTCTGAGACCTCCGTACCCCCTCACCTAAACCCAAAAGGCTCAGACACTACTAGGGATACCTCGGGCCTGCTTGCCAACTCCTCTCTCACTCAGGCCACCACTACAGCTCAGAGCCCCCAGTCCCGTGTCTGGGGCCCCGCCTCTCCTCCTTCCTGATCCTGCCGTAACTCAGACTGCGCTAGCTCTCCCCACTACACCTGACTCAGTGGGAGAAGGGCCAAAGGTCTCTTCCTCAATCACGGGGAAGTTAGCGAAAGGCAGCATGTACCACATGTGCAGCACATCATCCTTCGAACCCGTATCCCTCCTCATTCCCTCGATCGGTAGCTGCTGTTTGAGTTTCTCCAAACTGAAACATTTAGCCGGGGCTACCCCTTCAGCCTCCTGCAGTCGAGACATCAGCTTCTTCAGGGACTCCTTCAACTCTCGCCACAGCCTCCGCCGTCCTGACTCAGGGTTCATGGCCATCTCAATCTGGGACGCAGTTACCCCACCAGCTTCTTCCACCCTGACCTGAAAAGCAGCAGTTAAAGGATGTTCAGCCTCTGGTTGTTTCTTCCTGAGGGCGGCTTCCAGGTCAACTTTCAGTTTTTCCACTTCATTTAAACACGCGATAGTCACCTTCAGGTTCCTTTCAAGCGTCCGCCTCCCTTTTCCGAGATCTGTCCTCCATTTCTTCACCTCCTCAGGAGTGTAGTCAAACTCCCCTCCCTGGGCTCTCGGTTTTCTGTTGACCTTAGTCAGAACACTTCCTTGATCTTCCCCAACTTGTAAATCTTCCAATCTGTTCTGAATGGACGTCTTGAGTTTCTGCTGATCCCTTCGAAGGTGGGTCATTGTTTCTTCTCGCTGGATTAATTCATCAGTACATGACCGCAGTGCGGTGCAAATCCCCTCTCTTCCCTGTGTCTCATTCAGATTGACGACCTGGGTTTCCATCCCCCGGTCCACCACCGTCTGTCCCAACACCAGGAAGTTCAACTGGTATGTCGGGTCATTTTCCCCACATTGCACCAAACTCCTCCGGCCAAAAACTCCTCTACATTTGACACTTTGCTTCGGTCGCCTGGACTCAGCCACTCGCCTCGCCTCATAGTCACCCCAGGCGAATCCAAGCTCTAGGCGGTCATCCACATACGTCCAAACTCCACACACCTTCACTTCACCCATGGTCTTCCTCATGTCCCGCGGGAAGGATGCAGGGGCTCTGGATATGCCCTTGGGCATCTTTTCGGATCGGAAGAATCCTAGGGAACTAGTAAAGGCCATCTTCAGCTCAGCAGCTGCACTCCTCAGGATATGGCAACATCCACCCCTCAGATGCAGCACATTAAGCCACATCGCATCATCCCCACACACGCTGCCTTCATCTTCCACGCTGCTAGGGTACATTTGCCACGACCTCTCTCTCACTGAGGTGTCTTCAGCGGTCAACTCCCCTCCCTCGTGGTGGTTCGGAGCGTCTACTAAGAGGGTCTCACCCTCAGCTACTTTCCCCAAGCCGTACCACCGCCGGGTCTCGTTTAAGTTCGGTACCGGCTCAAGGCTGCTACACACGTCCTCAGAAGCAACTCGACACGCTGGGTGCCCAGAAGATGCCTCCCATGAACTCCAGGGTCATTAACCAATCATTGTCTTCTGGATAACTACTGCCACTAGTACCCAAAGTCTCCGGTGCCCTTGCGATTGTCAAGGATAAATGCTTCAGACACCGGTTGTAAAACGAACTGTACAACAACTTGATCTGTGCCCCGGGGTCGAGGATGGCTTTAGCATTGCTTCCCTCTATCCATAGCGACACCCTGGGGCGTGGTCCCTCTAAGCCTTCAGGAATAGGGTCTTTTTCTTTCTGAAGTTCATCGGTACATTGCTGGGAACGTGCTTCCTCAGAGACCCCAAGCCGTTCCCCCAACAGGCCTCCACTAAGTTTCCTGACACCTCTCTGATCAGCTGAACAACTGAGGGAGGGGCTGATCACCTGAAATGATCCCCCTGGCACTACAAGCAATTTAGCCGCCCTCCTAGCCAGAGAAGACACACTGAAAACTTTCCCCCCTCTTTCAAATAACTGACAGCTGTCACTACGGTGTAAGTGAACCTGACAGATGTAACACCGTCACCAGCTCGCCTACTCAAACTTTCAACCAATCCCTGTCGCTCTCCCTCAACCGAGCACTGCCACTCATCTAACAACTGAGAGATCCGCTCTGCCCACGTCTCGCATGTCTCCGCCCCTCTTGGGGTGGACACTATCTCAAGTGCCAGGCGGAGCCTGCCAGAGCTAGAACATCTATTCGCAGACTCTACCTCCAAATTAGACCACTCTTTCCTCTCTCTCCCAACCGCATGGGCAGCCCCGAGTACCACCTCCAGCTCGTCAATGCTAGTCTGAACTCGAACAAAGACCTCAGCCACCACGCATACAGCAATCACCAGCAAATAACCCACAGAGACACACATTACAGATTTAAACAGGGCACCCACACAGCATACCAGCAGACTCAATCCCAGACAAAGCCCACACAATGTAGCCCCCCGGCCACTCTCAGGGTCGCTCGGCTCGCTGTCGTCTAGGGAAACAGCCTCGGCCCCGCCAAGCTGGGTAATAGTTTGTTTGGATGCTGTGTGAGGTACCCCACCCCGCCCAAATAACAGACAATACATCAGATGCAATTAAATGATTTACAGTTTATAGATATTACTGGAACTATATAACTAAAAGAGAATAAAATATAAAAGGCGCCACACTTATCAAAGTTCAATCTCTTCGTGCACAAAACCCGTTGGAGCTCAAGGACCTTCTTCTTCACCCTGCGACCCCCTCGGACCACCTCGACCGGCCGCCTGGGACCAACAATGGTGGTCGACCAGACGCTCCACACGAGTCCGTCTCCGTCTCCTCGCCGAACGTCCCGCTCGGGGTCCGGCCCCGTTAGCAGACTCACAGCCCCTGGTCCATCCTCTGTCTCGCTCTCCCGCCTTCTGCCCCAAAACCCCGCGCATACAGTATCTTCAAATACACCAAGACCATAACAACTATCCCAATTGGTTAATAACATATTTCTTATCACCCTCTAAACCACAACAAGCTGCTAGCGCAAACTTTCTCAGCGTTTAACACAACAAAGCCGCATTCCCCAGATTAACATAACAAAGACGCCATTTTAATTAGCCTCCGCAGTAACATAAAAATCGAAACCCCCTTACACATATTTCTGTATCCAAGCAAATGTTCCTCCCTTTATTCTTGAGTAGTCCCACCCTCTCCTTAGTTATCCTCTTGTTCTTGATATATGTATAGAAAGCCTTGGGATTCACCTTAATCCTACTTGCCAAGGACTTTTTATGGCCCCTCCTGGCTTTCCTAATTCCCTTCTTTAGTTCTTTTCTGGCTTTTTTACACTCATGCGCTTAATTTGATCCTGACTTCTGATGCGTTACATACTTTTCCTTTTCCTTCTTGGCTAAATTCATCACCTCTCTGGACATCCAAGGTTCTCTTATTTTTTCATCGCCGTCCTTCCTCCTAACAGGAGCATACCTTTCCTGTACTCCGTGCAATTGATCTTTAAACACCCTCCATGTCTGATGTGCACTTGTCAGAGAAAAGATGTTCCCAACTAACACTTCTTAGTTCCTGCCTAATACCCTCGTAATTGGCCCTACTCCAATTTAAAACTCTCCCACAATGACCTTACCTATCCTTCCTTGTGTAGCTATCCTGAACGATAAGGAGTTGTGATCACTGTTCCCTAACTGTTCACCCACTGGAAGGTCAGTCACCTGGTCAGGCTCATTACCCAACACCAGGTCCAGCATGGCCCCTCCTCTCGTTGGGCTGTTCACATATTGATTAATTCTCATTGAAGTTAAGCTCACAGGAGCCAGGTTTCACATTCAGCAGTTAATAACCAAATCTATGCAAGCCAGAAAGTACCAATCCTGGTTGGAAAGAAGTGTCTGCACTGTCCCGGAATAACTCAGCACAATTAGATTATTCAGAGATGTGCACTTAATGCTTTAATTTGCACTGTTTTAAATACATTTGTTAACACAAATTAAATGAAAATCTTTGAGATTTAACACAAGTTCCTTACCTTTACCAGAGCTTAAAAACCTGTCCGAAATAGTGGTGGCAAGAGAAAGGGTTTCTGTATAAAAATAAAATGTGCTGTCCAGTTCAGCCAGCCTTGAATCACCTCATCCCGCTGTGTTGGAGAGACATCTGATTGGTTAGATAGCTCATCAGCCATCTCCTTGTCCCTGTTATTATTTCTCCTGCTTTATTTCTCTTTTATTTTTAGTATACCTGAAAAATCTTTAATATCCACTTTGATATTATTTGCTAGCTTGCTTTCATATTTCATCTTTTCCCTTCTAATGACTTTTTAAGTTGCTCTCTGTAGGTTTTTAAAAACTTCCCACTCCTCTCTTCCCACTAATTTTGCTTTGTTGTATGCCCTTTCTTTTGCTTTTACAATAGCTTTGACTTCCCTTGTCAGCCATGGATGTACTATTTTACCATTTGAGCATTTCTTCATTTTTGGAATACATATGTCCTGCACCTTCCTAATTTTTCCCAGAAACACACACCATTGCTGCTCTGCTGACATCCCTGCCAGCAGCTCCTTCCAATTTACTTTGGCCAACTCCTCTCTCATATCACTGTAACTTCCCTTACTCCACTGAAACACTGCTACATCAGACTTTACTTTCTCCCTAACAAATTTCAAGTTGAACTCAGTCATATTGTGATCACTGGTTCCTAAGGTTCTTTTACCTTCAGCTCCCTAATCACCTCCAATTCATTACACAACACCCAATCCAGTATAGCTGATCCCCTAGTAGGCTCAATGATAAACTGCTCGAAAAAACTATCTCTTGGGCATTCAACAAACTCACTCTCTTGAGATCCATTACTAACCTGATTTTCCCAATCGACCTGCATGTTAAAATCTTCCATGACTACTGTAACATTGCCCTTTTGACTCGCCTTTTCTATATCCTGTATTAATCTGTAGTCCACCACCCAGCCACTTCTGGGAGGCCTGTATATAACTGCCATCAATGTCCTTTTACCCTTGCAGTATCTTAAATCAACTCACAATGATTCACATAGAAACCATAGAAAAACTACAGCACAGAAACAGGCCTTTTGGCTCTTGTTGGCTGTGCCGAACCATTTTCTGCCTAGTCCCACTGATCTGCACACGGACCATATCCCTCCATACACCTCCCATCCATGTATCTGTCCAATTTATTCTTAAATGTTAAAAAAGAACCCGCGTTTACCACCTTGTCTGGCAGCTCATTCCATACTCCCACCACTCTCTGTGTGAAGAAGCCCCAACTAATGTTCCCTTTAAACTTTTCCCCCCTCACCCTTAACCCATGTCCTCTGGTTTTTTTCTCTCCTTGCCTCAGTGGAAAAAGCCTGCTTCTGATCATATCTCACATCTTTCTACTGATTTGATTCTATTCTTTACCAGCACAGACATGCCTCCCCCTCTGCCTACCTTCCTATCCCTCCTATATAACATGTAACCTTGGACATTCAGTTCCTAACTACAACCATCCTTCAGTCACGATTCAGTGATGGCCACAGCATCATACCTGACAATCTGTAATAGTGCAACAAGATCATCCACCTTATTTCCTGATACTACGTGCATTTAGATACAATACCTTGAGTACTGTATTTGCAATCCTTTCTGATTCTGCATCCCTAATGTTTTGATACTTAGCCTGTTGACTGCAACTAAGTCCCACCACCTGCCTGCCCTTCCTGACAGGCTGACTGCATGCTATCTTTACTTTTTTACCATCCGTCCCTTTTCACTGGACCCCGGTACGTGTGACTATAATGAACCAGTTATTGTGTTCAGTTCTGGTCTCCTTATTGTAGAAAGGATATTATTAGAAAGGATGGTCACTTCATTATAGGAAGGATATGGAAGCTTTAGAGGAGATGCTGCCTGGGTTAGAAAATGTGTCTTATCTTTGCAATGAAGGAAGATGCAAAGTGATTTGATAGAGGCATGGATGGAGTGGACAGCCAGAGTGGAACTGACAAATACAAGGGGCATAATTTTAAGGTGATTGGAGGAATATACAGGGAGGATATCTGAAGTAGATTTTTTACACAGTGAGTTGTAGGTACGTGGAACGCGCTCCAGGGGATGCTGGTAGAGTTCGATATATTAGGAACATTTAAGAAACTTAGATAGGCTCACTTTTTTTTTAATCCTTAACTCCGAGTGGAGTCATCGGGATGCCGTCATGATGGCATTTTTTTAGCAGGCTTTCTTATTTTTACGAGGCCGAGTTGCTAGCTCGACGCTCAACCCAGCACGGATGGAAAGCGTGCAAGGGAGCTGGCTGGATTCGAACTCAGGAGCCTTCGCTCCGAAGTCTGGTGCTGATGCCACTACGCCACCAGCCAGCAGATAGGCTCTTGGTTGATAGAGAAAATGGAGTGCGATGTGGAAGGGAGAACTAGATTGATTGTGGAGTAGGTTAAAGGGTTAGCATAATGTTGTGGGCCAAAGGGCCTGCTCTGTGCTGTACACTCCTGTCCTGTGCTCTAATTACCACTGTGTTTTGCGGCAATCCACCAGTTTCAGGGTCACTGATATCTTCACTTACTAACATGAATTAAGTTTCTCAGATGTCATCGTGGAGTTGACTTGTCTCTGGATCAGTGATCTAGAACTCTGGCTGCTGATCCTACCACATTCTTTATTCTGGTTTTTATAACCTATTGGATGGTATTCTTTTGCTTTGGAGGAGATTGGTCAGGCCACCGGCAGTCCAGATTCCAGCATCAGCAATCTGGCATTCAGTTCCGAGCCTCTGATGTTTTTGCCTGCCTTTCTCTTCAGCACCCATCAGGCAATGTCCATCTTCAAGCCCTCCCTGCCCACCACCACCATCCAAACCATGCTCTCCAACTCTTTGGATATATTTAAAGTGGAGGTTGATTTGTTTATAGTTGGTCAGTGTGTCAGATGTTAGGGGGAGAAGGCAGGAGAATGGATGTGAGATGGCCAAATGGTCTAGTTCTCCCTGCTGCCATCAGGAAAGGGGTACAGGAGCCTCAGGACCCTCACCACCAGGTTCACTAGTTAATACCCCTCAACCATCAGGAAAGGGGTACAGGAGCCTCAGGACCCTCACCACCAGGTTCACTAGTTAATACCCCTCAACCGTCAGTCTCTTGAACCAGAGGGGATCATTTCACTCACCCTGACACTGAACTGTTCCCATAACCTTTGGACTCGCTTTCAAGGACTCTGCAACTTATGCTCTTGATAGTTATTACTTATTTATTATTATTAATTTTTTTATATATCTGCAGATTGTTGTCTTTTGCACACTTTTTTTGAATTGTATGTAGCTTTTAGTTGATTCTGTGGTGTATCTTTGTATTTACTTTGAACTTAGAAACAAATTTTGAACCCCTGGGACTCCATCCTGCGTGCTGTATGATCTTTAAATGGTGCAATTTCTGTCCTCGTACTGCAGGCTTGTGGTTTGGTGAAGAATTTGGCTCTGATGACACACATCACCACAGACATGGAGGATGCTCCTATTATTAAACTGGCCTTCAATCTTGGTGTTGAAGATGTCAATCTGCTTTGTGGGGAGGAACTTTCATATCCAAATGTCTTCATTGTGTTTCTCAATGGTAAGTGATGTCCTGAGCAGTTTTTGTTACTCATAATTTTGAATGTACCGTGAAACAGGCACATGCATTATGTTATAGAACATAGACAGATCCAGGAAAACACACACAAAAGAATCTTACGGTGAACCAAGCTGTCATAGTACACAGCCCCAAACTACACAGGAACAATAGTAAAATTCTGCTTATACACAGAATAAGAATATTAAACACAGGAGTTTCTGTAGATGCTCGAAATCCAGAGCAACACACACAAAATGCTGGAGGAACTCAGCAGGCCAGGTAGCATCTATGGAAAAAAGCACAGTCGGCATTTTGGGCCAAAACCCTTTGGCAGGAACTCAGCAGGTCTGACAGCATCGATGGAGAGGAATAAAGAGTTGATGTTTTGGGCTGAGACCCTTCATCGGGACTCTGATCCAGGATCCGGGATACGTGAACTGCAAATGCTCTCTGGGATAACTTTGCTTCAAGCTGACTGAGTGAAACCTCTGCAGATCTGCACTGAGTCTCTGACGTTACGCATTTCCAGAGCAGTCTACTCTAGTCCATATATCTCTGTCTCAGTGTTCTCTGGGGTGGTAGTCTCCCTGCACACAGAAGGCAGCTAGGAGAGTATTTCAATTGTCAGCCCGAGCAGGGATAACAGATACCCTTACATTTTGATCCATTTTACTGTGTACCGTGGAGAGGATTCTGACTGGTTCCATCACCATCTGGTGTGGAGGGGCCACTGCACAGGATCAGAAAAAGCTGCAGAAAGTTGTAAGCTCAGCCAGCTCCATCACGGGGGCCGGCCTCCCAGTATCCAGGACACCCTCAAAAGGCAACGCCTCAAAATAGTGCCATCCACCACTAAGGCGCTCCGACACCCAGAAATGCCCTCTTCTCGTTGAGGAGCCTGAAAACACACACTCAGTGTTTCAGGGACATCCACCAACTCTCCTTTGTCTATCCTGCCTGTTATATAGAACACTATAGCATAACACTTGGGCCCACAATGTTATGCCAACCCTTTAACCTACTCTTTGATCAATCTAACCTTTTCTGAAACATAGCACTCTATTATTTTTAATCACCCATGAGCCTATCTAAAAGTTACTTAAATGTCCCTAATATATCCACCTTCACCATCCCTCTTCTTCCCCCCCCCCCCCACTCCTGGAAGTATGTTCCTTGCACTCACTATTCTCTGTGTAGTTAACTTACCAACAACATGCACCCTATACTTTCCTCCAGTCACCTGAAAGTGATGCCCTGGTATCAGTCATTCTCACCTCTCGGCTGTCCATACAATCTGTGCATACAAACATGCATCCCAAGCTTCTCTGTTCCTGTACGTCTCTCTGTATCGTTCATTCATTGAGGATCAAAGGTGATGAACTGAGAGCTTGGATACATACGTGGAATTATGATGTAGTGGCCATGACAGAGACTTGGCTGGCGCCAGGGCAGGAATGGATTCTCAATATTCCTGGATTTCAGTGCTTTAAAAGGGATAGAGAGGGCGGAAAAAGGGGAGGAGGGGTGGCATTACTGGTCAGGGATACTATTACAGCTACAGAAAGGGTGGGTAATGTAGCAGAATCCTCTTTTGAGTCAGTATGGGTGGAAGTCAGGAACAGGAAGGGAGCAGTTACTCTACTGGGGGTATTCTGTAGGCCCCCTGGTAGCAGCAGAGATAACGAGGAGCAGATTGGGAGGCAGATTTTGGAAAGGTGCAAAAATAACAGGGTTGTTATCATGGGTGACTTTAACTTCCCTAATATTGATTGGCATCTGATTAGTTCCAATGGTTTAGATGGGGCAGAGTTTGTTAAGTGTGTCCAGGACAGATTCCGGTCACAGTATGTGGAGGCTGACGAGGGGGAATGCCATACTAGATCTAGTATTAGGTAACGAACCGGGTCAGGTCACAGATCTCTCAGTGGGTGAGCATGTGGGGGACAGTGACCACCGCTCCCTGGCCTTTAGCATTATCATGGAAAAGGATAGAATCAGAGAGGACAGGAAAATTTTTAACTGGGGAAGGGAAAATTATGAGGCTATAAGGCTAGAACTTGCAGGTGTGAATTGGGATGATGTTTTTGCAGGGAAATGTACTATGGACATGTGGTCAATGCTTAGAGATCTCTTGCAGGATGTTAGGGATAAATTTGTCCCAGTGAGGAAGATAAAGAATGGTAGGGTGAAGGAACCATGGGTGACAAGTGAGGTGGAAGAAGGCAGCATACATGAGGTTCAGGAAGCAAGGATCAGATGGGTTTATTGAGGATTATAGGGTAGCAAGAAAGGAGCTTAAGAAGGGGCTGAGGAGAGCAAGAAGGGGACATGAGAAGGCCTTGGCAAGTAGGGTAAAGGAAAACTCCAAAGCATTCTTCAATTATGTGAAGAACAAAAGGATGACAGGAGTGAAGGTAGGACCGATTAGAGATGAAGGTGGGAAGATGTGCCTGGAGGTTGTGGAAGTGAGCGAGGTCCTCACTGAATACGTCTCTTCGGTATTCACCAATGAGAGGGAACTTGATGATGGTGAGGACAATATGAGTGAGGTTGATGTTCTGGAGCATGTTGATATTAAGGGAGAGGAGGTGTTGGGAGTTGTTAAAATACATTAGGACGGATAAGTCCCCGGGGCCTGACGGAATATTCCCCAGGCTGCTCCACGAGGCGAGGGAAGAGATTGCTGAGCCTCTGGCTGGGATCTTTATGTCCTCGTTGTCCGCGGGAATGGTACTGGAGGATTGGAGGGAGGCGAATGTTGTTCCCTTGTTCAAAAAAGGTAGTAGGGATAGTCTGGGTAATTATAGACCAGTGAGCCTTACGTCTGTGGTGGGAAAGCTGTTGGAAAAGATTCTTAGAGATAGGATCTGTGGGCATTTAAAGAATCATGGTCTGATCAGGGACAGTCAGCATGGCTTTGTGAAGGGCAGATTGTGTCTAACAAGCTTGATAGTGCTCTTTGAGGAAGTGACTAGGCATATAGTTGAGGGTAGTGCAGTGGATGTGATCTGTATGGATTTTAGTAAGGCATTTGACAAGGTTCCACACAGTAGGCTTATTCAGAAAGTCAGAAGGCATGGGATCCAGGGAAGTTTGGCCAGGTGGATTCAGAATTGGCTTACCTGCAGAAAGCAGAGGGTCGTGGTGGAGGAAGTACATTCGGATTGGACCACTGGGCCTCGACCTCCAGACTTCCGATTTGTCCTCACGTCCTAATCTTTCTCAGCAGAGATCCCATGACGTGCTGATCACTGAATATCAGGCCTTGAGATCCAGAATCGCCATAGGCAGGACCCCAGATATTAGGCCTCAAACTCCGGTTCATGATTCGTGAACCCAGAGAGTCATTGAAACGCTTTGCTGGGTTTCACAACACAGGGCTGTTAAAATCTGGATCACGGATTTAGAAAGGAATCAGAATCCTATCTGATTCCTGTCTGGCTGCGTCATTGTGTGCTTCGAAAGCTGCAGGGCATCAGACCTCAGGACCTACAGGGGATAGTAAAAACTGCAAGAGAATCACCGGGGTCTGCCTCCCCCACCCCTCACCATTTGTGGCATTTACTGGGAAAGTTGCAGACGTATATATGTTCAGATGAGAATAAACTTGAACTTGTACTTTCTCTGAAGGCAAATGGATATGCGCTGGGAGAGAAATAATTCACATTATTAGGAAGTGAAAAATGGGATGTGGATCTAAATTGAAAAAGTTTGCACAGAGCTGGCACTACCACAATTGGCCAAATAGCCTTTTTCTTTAAAGATGAAGAATATCCACATAAAACATCAATTTTCAATTTCCCTCCACAGCTGCCGCCTGGCCTGCTGAGTTACGTAGAACAGAGAACAGTACAGCACATGAACAGATCCTTTGGCCCTCAATGTTCTGTCGTTCCAATTAAATTAGTAATCAAATGGCTAACTAAACTAATCTCTTCTGCGTACAGAATGCCCATATCCCTCCATTTTCCTCACATTCATCTGCCTATCTAAACGTCTCTTCAAAGTCTAATGCTTCTGCCTCTACCACCACACTAGATAGTGTATTCCTGTGGTAAAAAAAAAATGACCCTCATATCTCTGTTCCTACCCCCCTCACTTTAATTGCATGCCCTCTGGTTTTAGACATTTCAGTTTTGGGTAAAAGATTCTCTCTGTGCCTCTCATAATCTAATAAACCTCTTATCAGATGTCCCGTCAGCCTCCGCTACTCCAGAGTCTTTCCAGCAGATTTTTGCTCTTTTACTGTGAGCTTGTGTGTGACTGTTTCAGGAACTTAGTTTAACACTACATTGGTACGTAATTCCTCTTCCTGTGCTGATCTGATTAGGTAACATCCTGGGTGTAATACGCAATCATCAGAAGCTGGTGAAAACATTCCGGCTGATGCGACGAGCCGGTTACATCAACGAGTTTGTCTCCATCTCTACCAACCTGACGGACCGCTGTGTGTATATTTCCTCAGACGGAGGCAGACTTTGCAGGTACCTACCAGTCAAATGCAGACTTTCCAATATCTCCAGCTGCTGAGGAAGGGAAGGAGAGTGAGACATGGAAGACTAGGAAGAGAATTCCGTAGATTGGGGCCAGGCAGCTAAAGGCGGGGTGGTCAGCAATGCAGTGATTTACTGGCGTATGAACATAGAACGTTACAGGCCCTTCAGCCCACGATGTTGTGTTGACCTTTTAACATACTGTAAAATCAATCTGACCCTTTCCTCACACATAGCCCTCTATTTTTCTATCATCAATGTGCCTATCTAAGAGTTTCGTAAATGTCCCTAATGTATCTGCCTCTACCACCACCCCTGACAGGGCATTTCATACACCCACCTTTCTTTGCGTAAAAAAAAACTTACCACTGAAATCCCTCCTATACTTTCCTCCAATCACCTTGAACTCTGCTCCCTTGTATTATCCATTTTCACCCTGGGAGAAAGTCTCTGGCTATCCACTCTATCTATGCGGTTCATTGTCTTGTACACCTCTATCAAGTCACCTTTCATCCTCCTTCACTCCAAAGAGAAAAGCCTGAGCTCACTCAGCCTACCCTCATCAGACATGCTCGCTAATCCAGGCAGCTTCCTGGTAAATCTCCTCTGCTCCTCCTTTAAAGCTTCTGCGTCCTTCCTATAATGAGGCAACCAGAATGGAACACAATACACAAGTATACCAGAATGAAAGATCTGCTGATTAGGTGAGGTAAGATGGCTTTTGTGGTTTGTGAACTCCAGCGGCAGTGAATGGGGCTGAATTGCCTGTTTGTGTTCTCATACTCTGCAGTTTGCGAAATGGTCCCGTTAGCACCTGCAACAGTAGCGATTCACCACCTCAATAAACTGAATTGGTCTTCAAGGTTTCCACAACTCATTCAGACCAACAGAAGTCATCTTTCCCTGAACCCCAAACCCCGTGTATTGAAAATTAATTAGTGACCGGAACTGCACATAATAACTAGTTTATTTTTGTCGCATGCACCAAGTTAGGGTGCAAAAGTTGTCTTGCATTTGCATACCATTCATACAGATAATTTTTTTTGAGCACTGACACGGTGTCACAAATGGAAAATTCCACGAGGTGCTGGGAGGTTATGCACAGGTCTTTGCGCCACGGTCAGTTCTGAGAAGTGACCTCACATACCTTCACAGGAACAAAGTGATGAGTTTGAAGGGTTATGTACTGTTGTCAAATGAGAAAAAGAGGATGTCAGAACTCCTTCCATATGCAAAAGGAATACCTTCAGAGTCTGTCAGTAAGCTGGAGGAAGTGGGTATTGAACATGAGGCTGCAGTTGTTCATTCAGTGACTGATGGTGAAATAGCTGAAATGGTTCTGAATCATGGTGATCACGATGGTGAAGATGATGTTGCGAACACAGTAGAAAAGTTGCCCGTAGACGACATGGTGAAAGTATAATGGACTTGTTGAAGGGTTAGAGCAGCATGCATTCATAACAGAGCAAGAAATCATGTCAGTTTATAAAATCAAAGAAAGATTGCCACAGCAAAAAACCCATGCTAATGAGGCAGACAACACTGTAAATGTCATCCAGCACAGTGTCTCCTCACCCCGAGAGCACCCACTTCCAGGTTCCTCCTCACAATGACGTACTCTCTCCCTCGAGTTTCTCAGACCTGATGTAGTTGTCATATTTGGTGCTGCAGTTATCTTCTGTTGTAAGTGAAGATCATTTTTTTTTGGTAATTACAAAACATATTATTTTTGCGTGATATCTGAGTTTGATATCCCCTGTTTGACTATAAAATGTATTCTGTTAAAAATAAATTGTTGATTTTTTTCAGTTTACATTACATTACATTTACTTGTAATTCAGTTCAATCTTTTGATTTTATACCTTACATAAAACCTTTAAAAAAAGTAAAATACAATAATACAGCAAAAGACTGTAAATTTTTAATCAAAACACGGCATCGCAAGTGGAGGCAGAAAACCTGCCGTTGTTGTTCAACAGCTGATTCAGGTCCTCTCCCGATGCTGCTGTACTGCTGTTGTTACCCTGCACACTTTGTATTTTCATTATATGCAATAATTTTTACTGTTAAGTACTTATGTGTGATGAACAAGGGTAAAAAAAAGACTGCTTACCAGTAGCACATAAACTCAGAGTCAGAAATGATGGGGATCCTAAACTACCTCATTATATATTCCAAAATTTAAAACACTTCCAGCCCCAAGCATTTTGGATAAGGGGCACTCAACAATAAAACAAATACAGAATGCGGAATAAAGGGTAGCAGCTACATAGAAAGTGCAGTGCAGATAGACAATAAGATTCAAGGCCATAATGAGGTAGATTGTGAGGTCGAAAGTGCCATCTTATCGTACCAGGAAACCATTGAATAGTGTTATAACAGCAGGATAGAAGCTGTCCTTGAGTCTGGTGGTACATGCTTTCAGTGTTTTCCATCTTCTGTCTGATGGGAGGGTAAGAGGAGAGACTATCCGAGATGCATGACGTCTTTGATTATGCTGGCTGCTTTACCAAGGCAGTAAGAAGTGTAGACAAGAGAGAAGGTTAGTTTCCACGATGTGCTGAGCTGTGTCCATAACTTTCCACAGTTTGTTGTGGTCTGTGACATGAGTAGTTGCCACGCCAAGGCGTGGTACATCTGGGTAGGATGTCTCCATTTTAAAAAGGTGAACTAGTTAAAACCTCTTCCTTCCCCAGTTGTTGGTTCACTTCACTGCTGGAAAAATGCTCATCTCTCTCTGGTATTATTCAAGAGGGCTTATCGAAAATTCTATCCAAGCTGTCCTGTAGGATTTCAAAGTATTGTTCTGATACAGTGCTTAACTTTTAAAGAAGTGCTCATTAAATGTCTGACAAGTGTGTGTACTTTATTTTGTATAGCTACCTAGTATTTACCTTCTACCCTTCACTAGAGCTGACTGTATGAACAGACAGTTTGCTGATGGTCAGATGTCACATACCAGCCTTTGTGCTTGTGGGTTCCTCTTGGCAATGGTGATGGAGAACACCGGAGTCCATGCTCCCCACTGAATGCTGCAAGGAGCAAGATCTGAAGCTGTTCACCAAGTCTCACCTTCATTGACTTTACAGATCTGAGCCTTTTCAGTGACACACACTGTTGATGCAGACAAGGCGGTGGATTTCACTGTTCTCCTTGTGTTTACATTCTGCATTTGATGTAAAATTGCACAGCGTGCAGTCATCCATAACCTTAATCATTACAATATTATATTACAAAATGATCTTTTTAATATTTTTCAATGGCAATGCTGTTGTGTAAATTTAATAATGTTGTGTACATTCAAACATCTGACTCAGAGCCAGACCAGGACCAATGGAATTCAAAACAGGAATGTTGGAAATACTCAACAGGTCAGACAGCATCTCTGGAGAGAGAAACAAAGCTAATGTTCAGTTTGATCTCTGTTTATCAAATGTAAGTTCTTCAGCCTGAAGAGTTAACTCCGTTCCTCTCTGCAAATACAACCCGATCTGCTGAATATCTCCAGTGACTTGCATCACTAGAAAATTAGAGGCCAAGAGGGACAGAGTGAGGCTTTTGGTTTAGAACAGTTGCTAAGTCGCTCTAGATTCTCCCGCAGAAAGTAATCTGCATTTTGGACGCACATCCCAGGGGCGGGCCCTTCGGCCCAACATGTCCGTGCCAGCCATGATGCCAGATTTAGCTCATCCCAGCTGCCTGCACATAATCCACATCCCTCCCTTCCCTCCATATCCATGTGCAGATCTAAATGCCTTTTTATCGAATCTGCTTCCACCACCTCTCCTGGGAACGTGTTCCAGGAACTGTCATTCTGTGTTCAAAAATAATTACAAATCTTTAAATGTTCTTTCTCTCACCTTAAACCTATGGTCTCCGTTATTTGGCATTTCCACACTCTGTATGCCTCTTATAATTTTATAAACTTCTTTCAGGTCGCCAACACTCCAGAGTCATTAACTCACAAGTGTCCAACCTCTCCTTGTAGCACACACCCACTAATTCAGGCAGCATCCTGGTGAGCCTCTTCTACCTCCTCCACAAAGCCTTCACATCCTCCTTACATATAATGAGGTGACAGGAACAGCACCTCTGATGGTAGGCAGCTGCTTTTAATAGTATTACATTATACCGTATGGGTGGCGGGGTCTCTAGCAAAGGAGGTGTGAGGTGCTCCTTCCCTCCGCTATCCTGCAGGTCACCCTTGGACAAGGTGTAGCATCTGCTTAGCCCCCGATCAGGGTCACATGAAGTCATGGGAGCAGGTGGTGGGTATTTGTATGAGCAGCCCGTACATATCACAAGTCCTGGTTATGCGACCGCTGACATCAGGCAGACGATCTCTGAAGCGGCTGGGGTCACCTATCTTGTAATGACGCTGCCCAGAAAAAGGCAAACCACTTCTGTAGAAAAATTCGCAAAGAATAATCATGGTCATGGGAAGACCATGGTCGCCTATGTCATACGACACAGCGTATAATGAGCAAACAGTGCAGTAATGCTTCAGTTTTGCTGCTCTAGCAGTGACTTGGTCAATCAATGCTCTGTCTCTCTCAACGTGGCTCCCCCTTGTTACTCACCATTTGATAGTTTATTGCTACTAAATGACATTTGAGGACAGCAGAGACTTTTTCCCCAGAGCTGAAATGGCATAATTTTAAGACGGCTGCAGCAAGGTATAGGGGGATGGCGGTGGCAGGTTTTTTACACAGAGAGTGGTGGGGGCGTGGAATATGCAGTTGGGGATAGTGGTGGAGGCAGATACATTAGGGGCATTCAGATAGACGAGTGGATGATAGAAAAATGGAGGGCTATGCAGGAGGAAAGTGTTAGATTGATCTTACAGAGTAGGTTAAAAGGTCAGCACAACATCATGGACCAAAGGGTCTGCACTGTGCTGTAATGTTCTGTGTTCCTTTAGTACAGATACTTACTTTGCAGCCCTCCCTGCGATGTCAGTCCAGTTTATGTGGTTAGGTTGGGTTAGTAGAGTGCTATTTTGGTTATGTTAAGCTGTCCAGTACATATTATGGATGTGATTTATTGACCAGCAGTTATGTAAAATTTGCTGTAACAAGGAGATAAATAGCGTTTGTAATTAAGTTGAAAATTTGAAAGTTGAAAATATCCTCACATGTTTATGATTGGTTCTGAGATGGTGTGGAACTGACCGTTTGCTATCTTTGTACTGAATACGGTCATTGGTTGAGTTCCTTTTTTGATGGAGAATTTCTGATTAACGTGTTTAGACCGTACATCATTGTGAGGAATGGAAAACCAGCCGTGACAAACAAGCACATTGACGAGCTCTCTCAGGGATACAGGTAATCTGTCTTTATCTGTTCAATGGCAGTGTGGTGACTGTTGGGTCTTGCTTCTTGATTTGGGGGAAAAGATGCTGGCTGAGCTGCCCTGTCTGGGGCTTGAAATGCGGGGAGGGAGCGTGGCTGGAATCAACTCTACTGTCTGGATAAGACGTAGGAGCAGAATTAGGCTATTCAGCCGATTATATCTGCTCCACCATTCCGTCATGGCTGCTTTACTTTCCCTCTCAACCCTGCTCTCCTGGCTTCTCCTGGTAACCTTTGACACCCTTATTAATCAAGACCCTATCACTCTGCTCTTTAAATATATCCATTGACCTGGCCTCCACAGCCATCTGTGGCAATGAATTCTACAGATACACCACCCTCTGGCTAAAGAAGTTCCTCCTCATCTCGGTTCTAAATGGACATCTCTCTATTCTAAGGCTGTGTCTTCTGGTCCTAGACTCGCCCACTAATGGAAACATCCTCTCCACATCCACTTTATCTCGGCCTTTCAATATTCAATAGATTTCAATGAGATCTCCTCATTCTTCTAAACTCCAATGAGTGCAGGCCCAGAGCCATCAAATGCTCTTGGAGTTTGAGGAGGGGTTGTGAGCTTCACTGTCTTGGGCTTGGAGTGTGGGTTGTGTGAGCTGCATTCTGAGGAGCCAGGAATCCCAATATGCCTGATTTACAAGGGTAGGCTTCCTGACCAAATCAAAGTTTTTGTCATCAGCGGTAAACTGAATGGCCTTGGCCAATTAGCCGAGTGCTCAAAAGATCTGCTTAGCAGAGCTCCCACCCATCCTTTTGAATATCAAAAGGCCTAGATCGAGTGGATGGTAGACTGGATAATTCCTATAGTGGGTAAGTCTAGGGCCTGAGAGCACAGCCTTAGAATACAGGGACGTGTGTTGAGAATAGAGATAAGGAGGAGTTTGCCACTGTCAGCTGTGGAGGCCAAGTCACTGGGTATATTTAAAGTGGAGGTTGATGGGTTTTTGATTAAACAGGGTGTCAAACGTTACAGGGAGAAGGCAGGAGAATGGAGTCGAGGGGGATAATAAATGAGCCATGGTAGAATGGCAGAGCAGACTCAATGCACCAAATGGCCTAATTTTACTCTTATGTCTTATTGACCTTATGGTCCATCCTGTGTAAAGGGGGGGGGGGGGAGAGGGCTGGTGGAGGTGAGAGGGTGATGTGTGTTGAGGCAAAGGTACAGAGAATGGAAATGTACCCCAGACTGGAACTTTACACTGGGATTAGGCAGCAGGCGGATGCAGAAACATTTGGAATCTTCAAATCAGTTCAAATTAAGTTTAATTTTCATTCAAACCATATAGTGCCTATAAAAAGTATTCACCACCTCCCCTTGGAAGTCTTCATGTTTTATCGATTTACAATATTGAATCACAGTGGATTTAATTTGGCTTTTTTGACACTGATCAGCAGAAAAGACTCTTTTGTGTCAAAGTGAAAACAAATTTCTGCAGATTGGTCTAAATTTATTACAATCATTAAACACAAAATAATTGATTGCATAATTACTCACCCCCTTCAAGTCAGTATTCTGACTTGTCAGTATCCAGGCCAAGTCAGGTCTGGACTCTGACTTGGCCACTTCAGGACGTTAACTTTGTTGTTTTTGAGCCATTCCTGTGTAGCTAAATTTTCTGCCAAGTTGCAGTTCTCTTGGAGACTGCATCCAGTTTTCCTCCAGGATTTCCCTGTATTTGGCTGCATTCATTTTACCCTCTACCTTCACAAGCCTTCCAGGGCCTGCTGCAGTGAAGCATCTTCACAGCATAATACAGTCACTACCATGCTTCACGGTAGTGTTGGTAAGTTTTTGATGATGTGCAGTGTTTAGTCTGATAGCCAAAAAACACAGTTTTGGTTTCATCAGACCACAGAACCACCTTCCAACTGACTTCAGCATCTGCCACATGCTTTCTGGAAAACTCTAGCCGAGTTTTCATGTGAGATTTTTTCAACGGTGGCTTTCTCTTTACCACTCTCCCATAAGGCTGTGACTGGTGAAGCACCCAGGCAACTGTTGTTGCATGTGCGGTCTCTCCCATCTGAGCCACTGAAGCTTGTAACTCCTCCAGAGTTATCATAGGTCTCTTGGTGGCCTCCCTCACTAGTTCCCTTCTTGTATGGTCACTGTTGGCTCTAGGCAAATTTACAGCTGTGCTATATTCTTTCCATTTCTTGATGATTCTTAACTGTATTCCAAAGGATATTCAGTGACTTGGAAATGTCCTTGTATCCATCTCCTGCCTTGTGCTTTTCAAGAGTCTTTTCCCGGAGTTGCTTGGAGTGTTCTTTTGTCTTCATGGTATAATTTTTGCCAAGATACTGACTCGCCAGCAGTTGGACCTTCCAGATACAGGTGTAGTTTTACTACAATCAATTGAAACACTTGACTGCACACAGGTCTCCAAAAGCAAATCTCCATTTAACTAATTATGTGACTTCTAAAACCAATTGGCTACACCAGTGATGATTTAGTATGTCAGATTAAAGGCGGTGAATACTTACGCAGTCAGTTATTTTGTGTTTTATATTTGTAATTTAGATCACTTTGTAGAGATCTGTTTTCACTTTGACACTAAAGAGTCTTTTTCTGTTGATCAGTGTCAAATAAAAGCCAAATTAAATCCACTGTGATTCAGTGTCAAGAACATAAGATATAGGAGCAGGAGTCGGCCATCTGGCCCATCGAGCCTGCTCCCCCATTTAATAAGATCATGGCTGACCTGGCCATGGACTCATCTCCACCTACCTGCCCTTCCCCATAACCCTTAATTCCCTACTATGTAAAATCTATCCAACCCTAAATATATTTACTGAAATAGCCTCCATTGCTTCATTTGGGCAGAGAATTCCGCAGGTTCACCACTCTCTGGGAAAAGCAGTTCCTCCTCATCTCTGTCTTAAATCTACTCCCCTGAATTTTGAGGCTATGTCCCCTAGTTCTAGTCTCACATACCAGTGGAATCAACTTTCCTGCCTCTATTTTATCTATCCCTTTCATAATTTTATATGTTTCTCCTGAATTCCAGTGAGTACAGTCACAGACAACTCAATCTCTCCTCATAGTCTAAACCCCTCATCGCTGGAATCAACCTGGTGAACCTCCTCTGCACTGCCTCCAAAGCCAGTATATCCTTCCTCAAATAAGGAGACCAGAACTGCACACAGTACTCCAGGTGCAGCCTCACCAGTACCCTGTGCAGTTGCAGCATAACCTCCTTGCTCTTGAATTCAATCCCTCTAGCAATGAAGGCCAACATTCCATTTGCCTTCTTGACAGCCTGCTGCACCTGCAAACCAACCTTTTGTGATTCGTTTACAAGCACTCCCAAGTCCCTCTGCACAGCAGCATGCTGCAATTTTTTAACATTTAAATAATAATCTGCTGTAAAACAATAAAACATGAAAACTTCCGGGGGGTGGGGGGAGAATACTTTTAATAGGCACTGTACGTCATCATATACAACACTGAGATTCATTTTCTTGCCAGCATACTCCAATAACCATAACAAAATCAATGACAGACTGTGCCAACAGGCTGGACAACCTGTGTGCAAAATACAAACTCTGCAAATACAGAAAGAAAGAATAAATAAATACATAAATAAATAAACAAACCATAAATAGTGAGAACATGAGACGAAGAGTCCTTGGAAATGAGTTCATAGGTTGAGGGAAAAGTTCAGTGTTGGAGCAAGTGAATCTGAGTGAAGTTATCCCCTGTCATTCAAGAGCCTGATGGTTGAGGGGTGATAACAGTTCCTGAACCTGGTGGTGTGGGTCTTGAGGCTCCTGTACCATCTCCTTGATGGCAGCAGCGCAAAGAGAGCACGGCCTGGGTGGTAGGGGTCCCTGATGACGGGTGTAGCTTTCCTGTGGCAACTGTCCATGTGGATGTGCTCAGTGGTTGGGAGGGCTTTACCCGTGATGGACTGGGCTGTATCCACTACTTTTTGTAGGATTTTCCATTCAAGGGCACTGGTGTTTCCTTATCAGGCTGTGATGTAGCCAGTCAATGTAATCTCCACTGCAAATCTGTGTTAGTTGGTTAAAGTTATAGATGTCTTGCCGAATCTTTATAAACTCCTAAGAAAGTAGAGGCGCTGCCGAGTTTTCTTAGTAATTGCTCTTGCGTGTTGTGCCCAGGATAAGTCCTCTGAAATGCCACATGGAGAAGAGATTGATTGATTTCTATAACACAAGTTGAAAATTTGTTTTTGAACGGAGGGTTTTCTTTCACATAGAATACTTGCCCAAATTCTCAGCGCCCCGTTACAGAGGTGACAAGAAAAGTTTAAAATAGTTCGATTGGACGGGATTCAGGAATGAGTGGAAATGGCACAGGCTGACATACTTGGATTGAATATATTGGAGGGGAACTGGAGCAAAGGACAGAAAACTATGGTGGGAGAGAGCAAGTGCGAAAAAATCAATCCCATTCATAAAATATCTGCAAACCCCATTGAAATGCTGAGTTTTCTGTGAAGGCTATCAACATTGTCCAGTTATCACATTTAAAGGGGAGTTAATCGTAGGAAATAAAGGCCAATCCTGCCATTAAAATATCTGATGAAGTGCTGCAGATGTAACTGGGTGATAAGTGATTGATTTTTTTTTACTGTTTATTTACAGATCATTTGAAGATTTTCTGCACGAGGGGTTGGTGGAGTACCTTGATGTCAATGAAGAAAATGACTGTTACATTGCACTTTATGAGCACATGATCAATACGTGAGTGATTGATTACACAAAATCATCAATAGGTTTAAATTATAACTTGTTTATCCTGTGCAAGGGCATGTTGTTACGATGGTGATATCTGGATGTTGGGAAGAGAGGCAGATATCACCAGTATATGTCATGAAATGTGTTGTTTTGCAGCAGCAGTACATTGCAATACATAATAATAAAAACTATAAATTACCATAAGTATATATCAAAAAGAAGATTAAATTAAATCAGTAGTGGAAGCAGAGAGGGAAAAATAATGAGATAGTGTTCATGGGTTCACTGTACATTCAGAAATCTTTTAGCGGAAGGAGAGAAGCTTGTCCTGAAATGTTGAGGGTATGTCTTCAGGTTCCTGTACCTCCTCTCCGATGGTAGCAATGAGAAAGGGGCATGTAATTCAGAGAATTATAGGTACAATTTGCTCAAACCTTACCACACTCACACACAGAGAAGCTGAGAATGGGGCTGAGGCCAGGTTTATCATTTGAATTGCAGTGTAGTTTAAACTCAGAGTTCACTTTAAACCACTTTGCTTCTCGTGGAGAATTTTGTTCAAGACCAGTTGTATTTCGCCACTACATGCAACACCATTCATTAAAGAGAGTGAATGCTAATTATTACATTAGAAAGATTTAAAATACTCCTGGGAGCTGCTATTATTAAACAGTTAGTACAGTCTTGAGATGCTGCAAATGGGAAAACGGGTTAAGGGCCCCTTTGCAATAACAGTTTGCATTTACTGCTTCACTCCTGGATTTGTCTGCAGGAGGCAATAATGGGCCATAAAATAGTAATAAAAATGATAAATTACAATAAGAAGTATATATTAAAAAATTGAAAATTAAATTAGTAGTGAAAAAAGAGAGGGAAAAATATTGAAATAGTGTTCATGGGTTCATTATCCATTCAGAAATTGAATGGTGGAGGGGAAGAAGCTGTTCCATATCTTCAGTCTCTGGAGCCTCCCAGTCCCAAGTGTGAGGAAATTCTTTATCAATTTCCTGATTTGTATCAGATTTAAGTTGTCAGACTTGTTCAAGTTCACGTTTAGCGTCATTCAACTGTACACATGTATACAGATAAATGAAGCAACGTTCCTCTGGGATCAAGATGCAAAGCACCATACACGTATCACATATAGCACATAAAATAATATTAACCCAATAATATTCACAGATAATAACATACTGTGATAATTAAATCTGATTCTGATACTGTGGTTCCTTCTGCCTGACAGTATGGGCCCTTGATAACTTGTTCCAGTTTCTCCCATTAAAGAGAGCAGTTTCTATCATTATGTTTTATGCCTTAATTTATTCCTCACTCTTCTTTCCAAATGAACAAATCCTCTCTACTAAAGCCAGATTTATGCTACCATATCTCATTCAGTCCATCAGTACAATATTACTCAGGATCAGAATCGGGCTTGTTACTACTGATGTACAGTATGTTGCGAAGTTCATCGCCCAGACCAATCTATCTGAACCCTGGTGCCGTACCACAGTAAACCAGGTTCTATCCCCCACCTTCCTCTGAACTCAGCAGCCTTTGCTCGTCTTTGTCTCCATCCTCTTTCAACTTTACCTGTCCCCAAGTCTTTTTTTTTTCTTTTTTCTTTTTGTATTTGCACAGTTGGTTGACTTTTGCACATTGATTACTTGTCTATCTTGTGTGCGGTCTTACATTGATTCCATTGTGTTTCTTTGTATTTACTGTGAGCGTCCACAGGAAAGTGAATCTCAGCATTGTATATAGTTACATGTACGTACTTTGATCATAAATTTACTTTCAACTTGAACTTTGAAGCCTGTCTTACCCAGTGCCATGCCTCACCCTGTCTCTGCTGTCTCTCCAGGGGAACAATTCCCTCAAATTCCGCCCCTCAGGTTCATGTTCTTTGTTCATTCTGCCGTCAGTCATCACCTGTTGTTGTTGGTGGTGGGAGAACTTTGCTGCTAGAGTCCACACTCTGGAGCTGTCCTTCCTACAATCTTTGCTCTTTGCCTAACCGATTTTGAAAATCATTTTGAGCCAGGTATCAACCTTCTTCCTCCCCATAGATGCCGCCTGACCTGCTGAGGTCCCCCAGCATTTTCTACTGACCATCATTCCACACAACTTTTTGTCACTGCCCTCTGCCACAGGATGCTTTCTCTTCATACACTGAATCAGAACCTTCAGCAATTTTGAACACATTTCCCATTCACCTTCTAGCAGGAGAAATAGAAATAGCAGTAGGAATCATCAATCCAATCCCTGGGGCCTGCTGAACAAAGCTGATCCTGCCTTTCCCAGCCATATCTCCCAATTCCATTAATTTCCAATAACACATACAGATCAGTACAGCACAGGAACAGGCTCTTTGGCCCAGAATACTGTGCCAAACTAATTAAACTAGTAATTAAATGCCTAACAAAACTAATCCCTTCTGATTACACAATGTCCATATCCTTCCATTCTCTGCACACTCGTCTGCTTATTTAAGAGCCTCTTAAACCTCCGTCATATCTGCCTCCACCTTGTAATTTCAGTCCCGATTATATTTAATCTCACAGATTAGGTCACCTGCTTTAGCAGGAATAATACTTGTGAAAATATTCTTACTTATGTGTTCCTAGTACATTATTTCCCAATTTAAAAAAAAACTCATAGTTGAACAAATTTGGTAGAAATAGATAATGGGCACAGTGTAGTGGTTTTAAAAACGCAAACAACAGGAATTCTGCAGATGCTGGAAATTCAAGCAACACACATAAAAGTTGCTGGTGGATGCAGCAGAGTCCTGACGAAGGGTTTCGGCCTGAAACGTCGACTGCACCTCTTCCTACAGATGCTGCCTGGCCTGCTGCGTTCACCAGCAACTTTTATGTGTGTTACAGTGTAGTGGTGTAAGCTTTGCTGTCTGTTAACACTCTGTGGCCACTTTGTTAGGTACACCTGTACAGCTTCTGGTTAATGCAAATATCTAATCAGCCAATCCACTGAGCAGCAACTCAATACATAAAAGCATGCAGACACAGTCATGAGTTTCAGTTGTTGTTCATATCAGAGATCAGAATGCAGAAAAGTGTGACCTAAGTGACTTTGATCGTGGAATGATTGTTGGTACCAGACAGGGTGGTGTAAGTATCTCAGAAACTGCTGAACTCCTAGGATTTTCATGCACAACAGTCTCTAAAATTTACAGAGAATAGTGTAAAAATGAGAAAAAAAAATCCAGTGAGCAGCAGTTCTGAGGCTGAAAATGCCTTGTTACCGAGAGGTCGGAGGAGAATGGCCAGACTGGTTCAAGCTGACTGGAAGGCGACAGTAACTCGAGTAATCATGTGTTACAACAGTGGGGTGCAGAAGAGCATCGCTGAATACGCAACATGTCGAACCTTAAAGAGCATGGGCTATAGCAGCAGATGATGTTGGTGTACCTAATAAAGTGGCTACTGTGTGTATTTGAGCAATGTGTTTTGTGTTTAGTGAATAAGATTTCTTCTGCTTTTTGCTGTAGGTCAACAACCCACCTGGAGATTGAACCATTTACGCTCCTCGGAGTATGTGCTGGCCTCATTCCCTACCCTCACCACAACCAGTCTCCAAGGAACACTTACCAGTGTGCCATGGGCAAGCAAGCCATGGGTAAGAGCTGCAGGCCTTGTGAAAGCCGCTCCCCTCCTCCCTACAAAAGGACAAACCGGGAACTAGAGCAAGTAACTTGTTCCCACTACATTGAATCCATCGCTATATTTAGCTGTATTCTTCTACATTTGCAAGCTAGTGAGAAAGGCAGTTAAAAGCAATTATAATGATAAAAGGCTGAAATTTGCAGAAAGAGGAGAATGTAAAAAGAGAGATTTTGAGGAAGGAAAATGGTGGGAGTTGATTGCCACTGTCTGGTTGACTCAGGAACTGTACAAAAGCGTATGAATCTGGCACTGTCATTAGAGTCAGCTTTAATTTTACAGAGAAGCAGCACGGTGACAGGCCCTACCAGCCCAGCAAGTGCACACCATCCAGTTACACCCATTGACCAATTAACCTACCAGCTTGTATGTCTCTGGAATGTGGGAGGAAACCAGAGCACCCAGAGGAAACCCAGTGCTGTCAGGGCGAGCATGTACAGCAGGAGGAATTGAACCCAGATCGCCAACACTGTAAAGCATTGTGGTAACCACTGTAACACGAGGAAATCTGCAGATGCTGGAATTTCAAGCAGCACACATAAAAATTGCTGGTGAACGCAGCAGGCCAGGCAGCATCTCTAGGAAGAGGTACAGTCGACGTTTCAGGCCGAGACCCTTCGTCAGGACTAACTGAAGGAAGTGTGAGTAAGGGATTTGAAAGTGGGAGGGGGAGGGAGAGATCCAAAATGATAGGAGAAGACAGGAGGGGGAGGTATGGAGCCAAGAGCTGGACAGGTGATTGGCAAAGGGGATATGAGAGGATCATGGGACAGGAGGCCCAGGGCGAAGGAAAAGGGGGAGGGGGGGAAGCCCAGAGGATGGGCAAGGGGTATAGTGAGAGGGACACTAACCACTATACTATGTTATAGAGCACTACAGCGCAGAAGCAGGCTCTTCAGCCTGTCTAGTCCGTGCTGAACTCTTGTTCTACCGAGTAACGTTACCCTGCACCTGGACCATAGTCCTCCGTACACCTCTCATCCAAGCCTCTCTTAACTGTTAAAATAGATCCCACACCCACCACTTCCACTGGCAGCTCATTCCACACTCTCACCACCCTCTGACTGAAGAAGTTCGCCACTCAGGTTCTCCTTAAACACTTCACCTTTCACCCTTAACCCATGACCCAACCTCAAAAGACTGCTTACATCTACCCTGCCTATGTCCCTCATGATTCTGTAAACCTCTGTCAAGTCTTCACTCTTTCTCCTGTGATCCGGGGCGTGAAGACCTAACCTAGAGCAACATGCCGGAGGAACTCAGCAGGACAGGCAGCATTTATGGAAATGAATTAATAGGCGCTGTTTTGGGCCTAGAGCCTTCTTGAGGAGGTAAAGTCCCAACTTATTCAACCTTTTCCTACACTCATTAAGGAGTTATTTTGGTATTTCTGTTCAGTGAGTTTCTGGAGTAGAGTGGTGTTAGGAACTACAGGTAGGCCCGGAGTTACGTGAGGTTTCTGTTGCTGAGAAATGCCAATAAGCTGATTTCTCAAAGTCAAAAATGTCTATAACTACCCCTTTCATGTCTCTATGCACTTCCTACAATTTCACTGAATATCCACAGTATAACACTACCCAGAATTAAAGGATATATATTGTATCCTGTCGTTCATCAGTACCAGGACATATTATTATTGATAGCTTGAAAAATGTATGCCACGGTAGCATAGTTAGCCTGACACTATTACATCGGTATCGGAGTTCAGTTCTGACATCATCTGTGAGAAGTCCATGGAATGCTTGCATTTTCTGTGGGTGTTCCGATTTCCTCCCGCAGTCCAAAGCTGTACAAGTTAATAGATGAATTGACTTATGTATGCTGCCCCATGATTATCTTTGGATTAAATTGGGAGTTGGTGGGCGGCGCGGTCGATGGGGTGGAAGGGCTGAATCTCAAAAACTATAAATCAATAAATAAATGTACGGCAGAATTTGCATAAAGTTAGGTTTCCATAAGTAAATTGATCTGTAACCTTGGGAGCCCCTGTAAGGTAGAGGTCACATCATCACTCCAGTAGGACATTTGATCAGAGTAGCAGGTAGAATCAAAAGAGCTTCTGTTGAAGAGCAGAGGCCCAAGGGGCCGAATGGCCTCTGTCCAGGCTGTAATTCAGGGAAGGCCTATTATATTGCTGTGGGCTGGTAGAGATTTTCTGCAAACCTTCTTTACTGACTGCAGGTCAGTGGTGCGAGACCAGCGCTAAAGCTTCCTACTAATTGCTTGCCGTGTTTGTCCCATTTGACATCATTTCCAAAGTGAACAGTCTGTTGCCACACACAGTTAAGTAGAGTCAGTGCATAGAGAACGGCCGATCAATATATATGCAGAGTTCCTTTGTTGGTTTTGTGTGTGAAGGTTTTTTTTGTGTTTTTGTTTTGGAGTGTCATTTGCAATTCATTGTCTGTTTTGCTGTGTGGCTGGTGTATTCAGCTGCCCGCACCCTGAGCCTGTACAATCAGCTCCCTGGTTACAGTGCCCTGTCGTCATTTCTGACGTTAGAATGAGGGGCGACTGTCAAAACCTGGATGTAAATGTTGGGCTGGCTGAATGCACGGCTATGATTAATGACACCGTCATTACAATGTGTGGCCTTTGTGGAATATAAACAAGTTAACTTTAACTGGGGCTGCGTTGAGTATTGGCTGAACTAACTCCGCACAAGCTAAGATTTACTGGTGTGGCATCAGGGAAGAAGGACCTCGCTGATGTCGAGAATGCAGAAACTGGGGTTGTTCTTGGAGCAGGCAAGATTAAAAGGAGATTTAAAAGGGCGTTTAGAATAGTGTTGGTATTTTCTGGGCGACATGGCTTCAGATAATTGACAAAAGACCCAGACACAACGTGGAGAGAGTTCTTTACTGCAGCAAGTTTCTGCCATCTCATAGATGCAACCCGTCTGAAGTGAATTCAGCTGGAAACTCCAAAATAAGTTGGCTAAGTATCAGAAAAGGAAAGTTTACAGGGCACTGGGGGACAGCGGGAAAGAATCAGAATTATGATCACTGACTGAAATGATGTGAAATTTGTTGTTTTTCAGAGCTGTACAAGGGCATAAAATGGCTATAAATTACAAAAGGAACTAATGCAAACAAAAGGCCATAAAACAGGAGCAGAATTATGCCATTCAGCCCATCAAGTCTTCTCTGCTGTTTCATCATGGCTAATTTATTATCCCTCCCAGCCCCATTCTTCTGCCTTCTCCTGTAACCTTTGACACCCTGACTAATCAAGAACTTACCAACCACCGCTTTAAATATGCTCAATGACTTGGCCTCCACAGCCGTCTGTGACAATAAATTCCACAGATTCACCTCCGCTGGCTAAAGAAATTCCTCCTCAACTCGGTTCTAAATAGAGGTCCCTCTATTCTGAGGCTGTGCCCTCTTGTCCTAGACTCCCCCACTATAAGAAACATCCTCTTCACATCCACTCTGTCTAGGGATTTCAATATTCAATAGATTTCAGTGTGATTCCCTCCTCATTGTTCTAAACTCCAGTGAGTACAGGCTCAAAAATAAGGAATAACGAGTTAGCATTCATGGCTGTTCAGAAATCTCATTGCAGAGGGAGAAGAAGCTGTTTCTGAGACATTAAGTGTGGGTCTTCAGCTCCTGTATCTCCTCCTGGATGGTAGTAAGGAGAAGAGGCCATGTCCTGGGTGGGGTGGTGAGAGATTGCTGGTGGGCTAGCACTAAGTAACCGCTTCAGTTTGGAGTTGGTACGATCAGTCCACATTTGTCCCAGAATGTGGAAGTAACGTTTGGTCTGGAGCGTAAGAGTACTAAAGAGCCGTGCTGATCAATTATCGGGAGTATTCACTGAGGTCATTAACCTCTCACTTCAGCACCTGCTTCAAACAGGCTTCAATTTTAACAATGCCTAACAAGAACCTCAATAACTATAACCCAGTAGCCCTTACATCCACAGTGATGAAGTGTTTTGAGAGGTTGGTGATGAAGCATACTGTATCAAGTCCTGCCTGAGAAGCAACTTGGATCTGTCCCAATTTGCCTACCATTGGCTCTTCACTCAACCCTGGAACATCTGGACAGCAAAGGTGCATACATCAGGATGCTCTTTATCAACTACAGCTTGACACTCAGTGCTATAATCCCCTCAAAGCTAACCAATAAGCTTCAAGACCATAGCCTCAGTACATCGTTGTGTAATTAGATCCTCTATTTCCTCACTTGCAGACCCCTGTCGGTTCAGATTAGCAACAACATCTCCTCTACAATATCCATCAACACAGGTACTCCACAAGGCTGTGTGCTTAGTCCCCTGCTCTACTCGCTTTACACTTTGACCGTGAGGCTAAGCACAGCTCCAATGCTATATTTGAGTTTGTGATGACACCACTGTCTTAGACCAAATCAAAGGTGGTGATGAGTCAGCATGTAGGAAGGAGATTGAAGATCTGGCTGAGTGGTGCCACAACCACAAACTCTTAACTGATTATTGACTTCGGGAGGAGGAAACTGAAGGTTCATGAGCTAGTCCGCACCGGGGGATCAGAGGTGGAGATGTCAACCACTTTATCATAACCTCAGTGTTATAATAATTTCAGCACGTAACTGCCATTATGAAGAAAGCATGACAGCACCTGTACTTCCTTAGGAGGTTGTTAAGATTTGGCATGACATCTAAAACTTTGACAAATTTCTATACATGTGTGGTGGAGAGCGTATTGTCTGGCTGCATCACAGCCTGGTATGGAAATACCAATGCCCTTGGCCGGAAAATCCTACAAAAAATAGTGAATCCAGCCCAGTCCATAATGGGTAAAGCCCTCCCCGCCATTGAGCATATTTACATGGACCATTGCTGCAGGAAAGCTACACCCATCTCTTCTCGATGCTGTCATCAGGGAGATGTACAGAGGCCTCAGGATTCACACCAACAGTTTCAGGAACAGTTGTTACCCCTCAACCATAAGGCTCTTGTATGAGAGGGGATAACTTCATTCATCATCACTTGCCTCAACACTGAACTGTTTCCACAACCTATAGATTCACTTTTAAGGACTCTTCCTCTCATGTTCTTGATGTACAGTGGCATGCAAAAGTTTGGGCAGCCCTGGTCAAAATTTCTGTTACTGTGAATAGCTAAGCGAGTAAAAGATGAATTGATTTCCAAAAGGCATAAAGTTAAAGATGACACGTTTCTTTAATGTTTTAAGCAAGAAAATTTTTTTATTTCCATTTTTTACAGTTTCAAAATAACAAAAAAGGAAAAGGGCCCGAAGCAAAAGTTTGGGCACCCTGCATGGCAGTACTTAGTAACACCCCCTTTGGAAAGTATCACAGCTTGTAAACGCTTTCTGTAGCCAGCTAAGAATCTTTCAATTCTTGTTTGGGGGATTTTCACCCATTCTTCCTTGCAAAAGGCTTCTAGGAGAAGATGGCGGCGCGACGACAGCGCACGCGGCCACTTCGGTGATGATGTCTGTTATCTGTCAAGTAGGGGACCGTGCACAATTCTGATTTGATTAGACAGACGTGAGAGTACAGAGGAACATCTGGAAAATTTCTGAAATGCCTGCTTCGCTGCTGCTGCTACTGTGTGGTAACTGGAATCTTCGGAGCAGAAGGCCTCGAAATTCTCGGCTTTGCGTGTTTCAGCGGCCGGGGCGAGATCAAAGGCGCTTGGCAGAGGATGGCTCTCGGGAGGCTGTATCGGAGGGGCTGGTCGGAAGCTCAAAGTTTTCGGACAGACGGACTCAGTGTTGGCTGTGGTCGGCTACTTCCAAGGCATTGGCAAGTTGACGGTGCCTGGAGGTTTATGGCAGGGAGTTTCTCCCTTTTGCCACCTGCTATCGGGAACTTTTGAGACTTTATTTACCGTGCCCATGGTTTGTTCTTCATCAAATTATGGTATTGCTTTGCACTGCTTTAATTATATGTTATAATTATGTGGTTCTGTCAGTGGTTATGTGGTTCTTTGGTTTGTCCTGTTTTCTGTGATATCACTCCAGAGAAACATTGTATCATTTCTTAATGCATGTATGCATTTCTAAATGACAATAAACGAGGACTGAGTGTTCTCATAATCTAGTTCTGTGAGATTCTTGCACCGTCGTGCATGCACTGCTCTTTTGAGGTCTATCCACAGATTCTCCATGATGTTTAGGTCGGGGGACTGTGAGGGTCATGGCAAAACCTTCAGCTTGTGCCTCTTGAGGTAGTCCATTGTGGATTTTGAGGTGTGTTTAGGTTCATTATCCTGTTGTAGAAGCCATCCTCTTTTCATCTTCGGCTTTTTTACAGACAGTGTGATGTTTGCTTCCAGAATTTGCTGGTATTTAATTGAATTCATTCTTCCCTCTACCAGTAAATGTTCCCCGTGCTACTGGCTGCAACACAAGCCCAAAGCATGATCGATCCACCCCCCGTGCTTAACAATTGGAGAGGTGCTCTTTTCATGAAATTCTGCACCATTTTTTCTCTAAACATACTTTTGCTCATTGCGGCCAAAAAGTTCTATTTTAACTTAAATCAGTCCACAGGACTTGTTTCCAAAGTACATCAGGCTTGTTTAGATGTTCCTTCGAACCTTTTGAATAGAACTTTTTGGCCGCAATGAGCAAAGGTATGTTTGGAGAAAGAATGGTGCAGAATTTCATGAAAAGAACCCCTCTCCAACTGTTAAGCACGGGGGTGGATCGATCATGCTTTGGGCTTGTGTTGCAGCCAGTGGCACGGGGAACATTTCACTGGTCGAGGGAAGAATGAATTCAATTAAATACCAGCAAATTCTGGAAGCAAACATCACACCATCTATAAAAAAGCCGAAGATGAAAAGAGGATGGTTTCTACAACAGGATAATGAACCTAATTACACCTGAAAATCCACAATGGACTACCTCAAGAGGTGCAAGCTGAAGGTTTTGCCATGGCCCTCACAGTCCCACGACCTAAACATCATGGAGAATCTGTGGATAGACCTCAAAAGAGCAATGCATGCAAGACTGCCCAAGAATCTCACACAGCTATAAGTCTTTTGCAAGGAAGAATGGGCGAAAATCCCTCAAACAAGAACTGAAAGACTCTTAGCTGGCTACAAAGAGTGTTTACAAGCTGTGATACTTGCCAAAGGGGGTGTTACTAAGTACTGCCATGCAGGGTGCCCAAACTTTTGCTTTTGGCCCTTTTCCTTTTCTTGTTATTTTGAAATTGTAAAAGATGGAAATAAAAAAAGTTTTCTTGCTTAAAGTATTAAAAAAGTGTGTCATCTTTAACTTTATACCTTTTGGAAATCAATTCATCTTTTACCCGCTTAGCTATTCACGGTAACAGAAATTTTGACCGGGGTGCCCAAACTTTTGCATGTCACTGTATATTGCTTATTTATTATTAATATTATTATTTATTTTTCTTTGTGTATTTGTACAGCTTTTTGTCTTCTGCATACTGATTGTCTGCCTTGTTGTGCAATCTTTCATTGATTCTATTGCATTTCTTTGTATTTCTGTCAGTTATGGTTATTGGATTTATTGAGTGTGTCCGCAAGAAAATGAATGTCAGGGTTGTATATGGAGACATAGATGTACTGTGATAATAGATTTACTTTGAACTTTGAGGAGGATAGAGGTGTACGAGTGGGTAAGAGGCATTGACTGAGTGGATAGCCAAAAACTTTTTCCCAGGGCAAAAGTTGCTAATACGAGGGGGAATAATTTTAAGGTGATTGGAAAAAAGTTAGGTAGTGAACCTATGGAAAAGCTGACATTGACAGGTTCTTCATTAGTCAGGTTTCAAAGGTTATGGGAAGAAGGCAGGAGAATGGGGTCGAGAAAGATAATAAGTCGGCCATGATGGATTGGTGGAGCAGACTCAATGGGCCGAATGGCCTAAGTCTGCTCCTCCTATGTCTCATAGTCTATATGTAGTGTAGCCCACACATTGCTTACAGCGACTAGAATTACAATCTCTGTGATATTTGTTCTCAAGACTCAAGAATCGAAGCTCTGTACTAATTTAAGTTCAGGAGTACTGCTGATTGTTTTAATTACTTTGGCTGCCATGTTATAAATTTCTCTCTTGTTTCAGACTGGGCTGCAGTCACAATAGTTTAGTGAACAGAGGCCAAAATCAAAGCAGAGTTTCTTTGATTTCTCAGAGAAATGGCTCCAAATTTCACACTTCATTGAGTGCTGTGCCTTGTTACCTGATGTTACTGATGAATACTAAACTATGGTTCAGCTGTTACCAACACCTACTCTTCGGGAATAATAAACTGGTTATATTTAACATGAGAGACAGAGTTTTACACTTGCCAATGAGCTGTTATTTCACCAAACAGCAATTCCTGACCTTCCCACTGTCTTGTGAACAGGAGATTCTGTCGATGCTAGAAATCCAGAGCAGAAGAGAGGGATAATAAATCAGCCGTGATGGAATGATGGAGCAGACTCAATTGGCCGAATAGCCTAATTTTGCTCCTATGTCTTATGGCCCAACTCAGCAGGTTGGGTTCCAACTGTAGAGAGGAGTCCTGATGAAGGGTCTCGGCCCAAATCAGCAACTGTTTATTGCCCCTGCATGGATGCTGACTGACCTGCTGAGTTCCTCCAGCGTCTTGTGTGTATTCAACTGTCTTCTGAGCCAGTTATAGTAGTAGAACACTACAGCACAGAAACTGGCCATTCAGCCCATCTGGTCTGTGCCAGAATATTATTCTGCCTAATCCATTTGACCTGCACGGGGACCATATCCCTCTGTATCCCTCCCATCCATATGCTTATCCAAATTTCTCTCCATTGTTGAAATTGAACCCACATCCACCATTTCCACTGACAGGTTGTTCCACACTCTCACCACCCACTGAGTGAGGAAGTTCCCCCTCACCTTCCCCTTAAACATTTCATCTTTTACCCTTAACCCATAACCTCTAGTTCTAGACTCGCTCAAGCTCAGTGGAAAAAGCATTTCCCCGATCTATACCCCTCATAATTTGTATACCTCTCAAATCTCACTATTCAACCAAGTCAAGTCCGAACCTATTCAACCTTTCCCTTTAACTCTGATCCTCAAGTTCTGGCAACATCCTTGCAAACTTTCTCTGCACTCTTTCAGTCTTTCCTGTAGATAGGTGACCAACATTCGAAATTAGAAAATTGTGTGCAGTTCACATTGGGTGCCAAAGAGAAGACGCTTAGTAGTATTTCATCCTCTGAATTTCAGGGTCAGAATCCGAGAAATGTCTTCCCCTTTCCTTTCCAATCCTGATGAAGGGTGTTGGCCCAAATTGTCAACTGTTTATTCTTTTCCATAGAAGGTGCCTGACCTGCTGTGTCCTCCAGCATTTTGTGTGTGTTGCTCTTAAAATCTGACCCATGGAAAGGCCGGGCTTTCACTGATTTCTGGAATTTATTTTTAAAGCTGTTATTATGATTTGCAACTAAATTTGATGTGATGTTTATGGCAGGGATTCTGATCATGAAAGTTGCTGGTCAATTACATTGCTTTCGAGCTGCGGACCGTTGCTGACCTATCATTGTCTGCCTGTAGGTACCATCGGCTACAACCAGCGGAATCGGATTGACACTCTCATGTACCTGCTTGCCTATCCTCAGAAACCCATGGTGAAGACCAAATCCATCGAACTGATAGATTTTGAGAAGTTACCCGCTGGGCAAAATGCTACAGTTGCAGTGATGAGCTACAGTGGTTATGACATTGAAGATGCCCTTGTGTTAAATAAGGCTTCTTTGGACAGAGGTAACATGCACTTGAATTATCTTTCAATTTTAACAAGTTATTCTGGCAAAGATATATAGTTTGCAGGAACAATTTGTCAAGCACCTCCATTCCATCCGCCAAAGTGAGATTTCCTGTTGACCAACCATTTTAATTCTTAACCCCATTCCTGTTCCGATATATGTCGGTCCATGGCCTCCTCTTTTGCCATGATGAAGCCACACTCAGGGTGGCGGAGCAACACCTAGTATTCCGTCTAGGTAGCCTCCAACCTTATGGCATGAACATTGATTTCTCCTTCCGGTAAATTTTTTCTCTCCCCATCTCTCTCCTTCTATTCCCCACTCTGGCCTCTTACCTCTTCTCATCTGAAAATCATCTCCCACTGGTGCCCCTCCTCCTTCTCTTTTTCTCATGGTCCACTCTCTTATCAGATTCCTTCTTCTCCAGACCTTTGCCTTTTCCTCCCATCACCTCCCAGCTGCTTACTTCATCCCCCACCTGGCTTCACCTATCACCTTCTAGCTTGTCCTCCTCCTGCTCCACTCCCCTTCTTATTCTGGCATCTTCCCTCTTCCATTCCATCCTGCTGAAGGGTCTCGGCCCAAAACGTCGACTATACTCATCTCAGTAGATGCTGCATTTTGTTTGTGTTACTCTGGATTTTCGGCATCTGCAAAACCTCATGCATTAAAGATTGATAGAATTGCTTGGCCTAGATAAACAGTTCATTTGAACCTTTGTGACCTACAGGATGTTGCCGAGCACTCTTGAGTTGTGACACTGTCACTATGACCCTCCGTTGGTCGGGGTTAACTGGGATGTTGCATCCTAACTATCTACGTGTCAGTCAATACACAAGCCAGCACAGTATGATACAGAGAGTAAGCTGTTGCCCGTGTAGCAGGCTCCCTCGCTCCATGCAGTTGATACTCCAAAGAAATGGCAGAGACCAATACAGTTTGACATCTACGATGTTGCAGGAGTTGTCCGTCAGTGTTGAACTCAAAATCAGACTGCCTAGGGACTCCAGGTCATGGTGATCCCATGTTTTCAGGAGTCAGAAGTGAGCTGATCCCAGTACAATAGTAAATTCCTTTACAAGGCTTGAGGAGTAAGTTCCCAGAGCCCAGGAAGGAGCATTTTAAAGATAAGATAGGCTCATAGAGTCAAAGAGCACTACAGCACACAAACAGGCCCTCAGTCCATCTAGTCCATGCCAAACTGTTATTCTTCCTAGCCCCATTGATCTGCACCCAGACCAGAGCCCTCCATACCCTTCCCATCCATGTACCTACCCCTCATAATTTTGTATATCTCTATCAAATCTCTCTTCAAAGATAAAGATTAAAGATTAGCTTTATTTGTCACACGTACATGAAAACATACAGTGAAATGTGTCATTTCCGTCGACAAGCAATACAGTGAGAAGATGTGCTGAGGACAGTCTGTAAGTGTCACTATACACCCAGTGCCAACGGAGCAGGCCTTCAAATTACTGGCCCTAATCATATTTTTATGGAATGTGGGATGAAACTGGAGTACTTGGAGGAAACACACAGAGTCATGGGGGAGAACAAATTCATTACAAACAGCAGCTGGAATTGAACCTGGGTCGCTGACACTGTAAAGCATTACGCTAGCCACTAAGCTGTTGTGCTGCCCCCGTCTCAGATTGATGTGCCTCAGAGGGTTAGGGTGCTCATTTGCAGGGGGGTGATCAGTGAATTCATGGGGATGGAGAAAACCAATGGTTCAGATGTAAAGGAGGCTTCACTTTACATTCAGCAATATCATGACATGTCCTCAACTTTACTTTGCTGAGTGGCCAAGTAGTCAGGTCAATACAGCCCACTCCTCACTCACCACGTTTTGATTAACATCACCAGAATAACACCTACAAAATGCTCCTTACCCACTCTCCATGGCTACTCATTAGCCCCTGAGGAAGCGAGCCATCCAGGAAGGACCTCATCATTACACACCATCCCCCTGAAAACATCACCATTCCTGGGTCTCCACGTTCCTCAGCACTGTGAGTCTGCTTTCCTCAAACACGCAGAGCGATTCTATCAGGTACCTCGTCATCGCAAACCATCCCACTGGAAACATTGCCATTCCTGTGCCTCCACGTTCCTCAGCACTGTGGGACTGTCTCTGCCAAGCAAGCAGAATGGTTTGAGCTGATGGCGCCACTTTCTCAAGGGCAATGAAAGATGGATAATCAGGACTTCCAGTTTTACCCAGAACCAGAAAAGAAATGTGCTCCCTGGGCCTTGCCTCATGCTCCTGCATCTCTTTCTTAGGTTCTTATTACTATTAGTGAGTTTCTCTACCCTCACCCTACTCTACTCTATGGAAAGCAAACAATGACAGGACCATGACCGTATGGCTTTTCCTTTAATACAGTGTCTGAGATTTTGTAGATGCTGGAAATCCAGGGTAGCACAAACAGAAAATACTGGAAGAACACAGCAAGTCAGGCAGCATCTTTGGAGAGGAACAGAGAGTTGAAGTTTTGAGTCGAGACCTTTCATCAAGACTAGAAATGAATGGGGAAGAAGCCAAAGTAAGAAGGTGGGGGGAAGAGAAGTGAGTGCAAGCTGGCAAGTGATAATGAGAGCAGGTGAGGGTGGAGTGAGTGGGTGGAAGACAGAAGGTGGTGGTGGAAAAGGTAAAGGTTGAAGAAGAAGAATCTGATCAGAGTGCAGAATTACTGGAGTAATGCTCTCCTCCTCAATAAGGTGCTGCCTATTTTTACCAGATTTATTGACACTGTAACCCAGAGACTGACCATGTAAAAAACACCCCTTTCCTGATCAGAACTACACTGGTATAATAGAGCCAAGTGTGTCTGAAAATGGCCACTGCGGTTGCTTCTCGCTATTCTACCTGCTGCCTTTCTCATCTTGGCAGCAAAGTAGAACTGGGCAAAGGTTATAATACTTGTCTGTTTGGTCAACATCCTTTGGAACTATCTTTTTAATTGCAGTAACACTGTGCCAGGGGTGGTGGTAGAAGCAAATACATTGGGCCATGGACTCATCTCCACCTACCTGCCTTTTCCCCATAACCCTCAGTTCCCCTACTATGCAAAAATCTATCCAACCTTGTCTTAAATATATTTACTGAGGTAGCCTCCACTGCTTCATTGGGCAGAGAATTCCACAGATTCACCACTGTCTGGGAAAAGTAGTCCTCTTCATCTCCATCCTAAATTTGCTCCCCCAAATCTTGAGACTATGTCCCCTAGTTCTAGTAATCTTAAATTAAGTTAAAAGATCGGCACGACATTGTGGGCCAAAGGGCCTGTACTGTGCTGTTATGTTCTATGTAGCTTGTATTTCTGTGGTTGACACCATGGAACGTGTTTATCCTTGTGTCGACCCACACTGGCACTGCCCACCCTGCCTCTCTCCACTACCCCTGAATGGTGCTGATTTTAGAACTTACAGCTCTATTATCCTTGTGTCGACCCACACTGGCGCTGCCCACCCTGCCTCTCTCTGCCATCCCTGCATATCACTGTTTTTAGAACTTGCAGTCCCCACTGACAAGGGTGTGGTAGAGGCAGGTACATTAGGGGCATATAAGAAAATCTTAAATAAGCACATAGATGATAAAAAAATGGAGTGCTGTGTGGGAAGGAAGGGTTAAATTGACCTTAGATTAGGTTAAAAGTTCGGCACAACATTGTGGGCTGAAGGGCCTATGCTGTGCTGTAATGTTCTTTATATGTTCGTCAGTAATGGTCAGTACAATTGTCCTTTCTCTTTTCTCCAAGGCTTTGGAAGATGCCTCGTGTATAAAAATGCAAAGTGTACCCTTAAACGTTACACCAATCAAACTTTCGACAAAGTCATGGGTCCAATGCTTGACGCGGCCACACGAAAACCCATTTGGCGGCATGAAATTTTAGATGCTGACGGTATTTGTTCACCAGGTGAGAGTTTGGGAATGCACTGGAGTAGATTGGAGAGTGAGCAACATGAGACATTTTATTAAAATACATTTTTGGAAATAGTTTCCTTTCAGTGACTGTTTGGAGTGCCATAGAAACAGGCCCTTCGACCTAACTGGTCCATGCTGACTGCAACATCCTTCCTGCTAGTACCAGTTGGCTGTATTCAGCCTTTAATCCTCCAACCCCTTCCCTTCCTCGTACCTATCCAAATATTGTACCCACTTTGCCACTTCCTCTGACAGTTCATTCCAGGTACTCTTTTCCTTCTGTGTAAAGAAGTTACCTCTGAGATCTCTTTTAAATCGTCCCCTTCTGCCTGTGCTCTCTTGTTTTGGATCCACCTTTTAGTCACCTACTTGTACCATACTGAGCTCATTTAAGCGATGAGTTTTTCCAGTATTCTGCAGAAACAGGGCATTTGTCCCAGCTGCTGTGTGTCAGTGTTTATGCACTACATGAGCTTCCATATCCCCCTTCCCTCTCTTCCTTTTACCCTCATGTTTAATCAGCCCCTTCTTAAATCTGCCTCTGCTATCCAACTTGACCGCATCAATGGGCCAAATAGCCTAATTCTGCTCCTATGTCTTGTGGTTTATCTCGTTCTGGGAGAAAAGCCACGTTTTCTAGGAAGGGAGATCCTACTTACTTCCAAATGGATTCCTGTCCAACTTTAGATCATACTCAAGGTTGTGCACTGCATAACTTTGAGCTCAAAAGATCAGTTGTGGATATTAGAGGGGAAATGCTCAGCTGAATGAACATGGCTGATGTCTCATTATATGAGCAAGCTAGTCATTCCTATGTGAATATTGACCGGACTATATTATCCATGACAGCTAGCGGTTAGCACGATGCTGTTAAAGCTTGGGGCGTCGGAGTTCAGAGCTCAGTCCCAGTGTTCTCTGTACATCCTCCCCGTGGAATTCCTGGGCTTTCTCCAGTTGCTCCGGTTTCCTCCTGCAGTCCAAAGGCATTCCGGGTAGGGCATTTGATTATTGTAACTTTCCCCGTGATTAGGTTAGGGTTAATTTAGGGTTGTTGGGCGCCGCTGGGCTAGGAAGTCCTATCCCTCGCTCTGTCTCTAAATAAATCAATCTTGTAGTGACTGACTATATTACAATGAAATAGGCAATCTGTCCTCTGAAATAGGTTACTGCAGATTGGAAATTGTCCAAGTATGTCACAGGTCTCGTCTCATCATTCTGGTTGTCTAGGGGAGAAAGTGGAAAACAGACAAGTGTTGGTGAACAAGTCGATGCCGACAGTTACACAGACGCCGCTAGAGGGAACGGCACAATCCCAGCAGCCGCAGTTCCGTGACGTCCCAATCACGTACGTTAAAGCTCTTAATTCTGGGAATATATTCAGAAGGAACAGCACAGAAATGGGGCTGTTTTTACTAAAATAATTTAGTATGCTTGATATTAAATTGCCACGGGCGCAAGTGGGTAGCGTAGCAGTTAGTGCGATGCTAGTAATGCTTGGGTGTCAGGGTTCAAAGTTTAATTCAGCGTCCTTTTTCCCGTGTGCACATGTCGGTTCCGCCGTGCTTAGCAGCTATGCCACGCATGAAGGTCAGGAGCTGGATTCATTCGCTGCGTGGAGAAGGGGAGCCTGCTGCATGGGTAGCATTTTGTTCTCGATATCATACCACCTTGGCTTGCGCATCCACACATGGACAGCTAGGACACAATGTCCATGGCCAACCCGACCAACGAAAGCCAAACTGGTCCTGAGGGCTTACAGTTGTGTCCATCATATCACAAGTTTTGCCTACCTGCAGTGCTGGGTCAAAGGGGATGTGTATTGTGACCTGGGGTGGCATTCTTTGGCCTCCCACCCTCACTGTGGGAGTAGGTCAGGTATGGTAATAATTAAATGTCTTTAGGCTAGATTTGGGTTGAGTGTTTATATCCAGGCAGACCACCAGTCTGATATCATCACACAGAGGGTTATACAGTAGAGAAAAAGCTCTTCAGCCCAACTTATCCGTGCTCTCTGTTGCCCAGTGAGCTATTCCCATCTGCCCACGTTTTGCCCATAAGCCTCTAAACCTGTCCTTTCCATGGACTTACCAAGATAGCTTTTAAACACCGCTAATGTGCCTGCCTCAACCACTCTTTCTGGCAGCTTATTCCAAATACGCACCATCCTTTGTGAGAAGAAGCTGTCCGATGTAACCCTTATACACATGCCACCTTCTTCGTAGTACACCCTGCTGGGAAAAAGTCTGAGTGTTTTCACCCTGTGTATGCCTCCGTCAGGCTTTCCCTCTCAATCACCTTCGTTACAGGGACTAAAGTCCTAGTCTACACAACCTCTCCTTGTGACTCAGGACCCAAGTCCTGGCAGCAACCTGGTACATCATCTCTGCACTCTTTCTAGTTGAATAATCTTTTCTGTAGCAGAGCAACCAAAACTGTACACAGTACTCCACGTGCAGCCTCACCAACGTCTTGACAACTGCAACATAACTTCCCAGCTCCTGTACTCAGTGCTCTGACTGATGAAGGCCAGTAAGTCAAGCACCACCTCCACCACTCTATCTACCTGTTGCACTACTCTCAGCGAACTCTGCACCTGCACTCCTAGGTCATTTGGTTCTGTGACACTCCGCTACAATTTTCTGTATTAGTCCTTGCCTGGTTTGGTCTCCCAAAACATAATATCTCACATTTATCTGGACTAAAAGCCAGTTGCCAGTCCTTGACCCACATACACAGCTGATCACAATTCCCTGTAATTTTCTTAATCTACAACTCCACAACTGTGAAGTAGCATTGTGGTTAGCACCACACCATTACAGTTTGTAGTGTCGACGTTCACTTCCAGCGTCCTCTGTAAGGAGTCTGTATGCCCTCCCCATGATCGTGTGGGTCTTGTTCTGGTCCTTTGGTGTCCTCCCACAGTCCAAAGATGTACCACTTAATCTTGTAAATCTTCCTGTGATTACTCTAAGGTTAAATCAAAATCAAAATCAAAGTCAAAGTCAAACTTAGAGTAAAATTTATGATCAGAGTACATACGTGTCACTACATATAACCCTGAGATTCTTTTTCTGCAGGCATACTTAGCAAATCTATAGAACAGTAACTGTAAACAGGATCATTGAACAACAAACTGCAAATGCAGATATCAATAAATAGCAATAAATAATGAGCATGAAATAACAAGATAAAAGGGTCCTTAAATGAGTGTAGTTATCCCTTTTTGTTCAACAGCCTGATGATTGAGGAGTAGTAACTGTTCTTCATCAGGGTCTTGGCCCAAAGTGTCAACTGTACTCTTTTCCATAGATGCTGCCTGGCCTGCAGAGTTCCTCCAGCATTTTGTGTGTGTTGCTTGGATTTCCAGCATCTGCAGATTTTCTCTTGTTTGTGCCTGGACCATCACTCTCTGTTTCCTACCGCTGAACCAGTTATGAATCCGATCTGCTATCTCCCCCAGATACAAACCTTCCAGATAGCCTGCCAAGAGGAACCTTTTTTTTTTTAAAGGCCTTGCTGAAGTCCATAAAGTCAACATTCACTTTCTTCCCTCACGAGACCATAAGATATAGGAGCAGAATTAGGACATTTGGCCCATCGAGTCTGCTCCGCTATATCAAGATGCTGACCAATCAAGAATCCATCAATGTACATATTGGCCTCCACAGCTGCCTGTGGAAACAAATCCACAGATTCACCACTCTCTGGCTAAGGAAATTACTCTTTACCTCCCTTCTAAAAGGACGCCCCTCTATTCTGAGGCTGTACCCTCTGGTCTTAGACTCTCCCACCATAGGAAACATCCTGTCCACATACACTCTATCAAGACATTTCACCATTCGATAGGTTTCAATGAGGTCACCCCTCATTCTTCTGAATTCCAGTGAATACAGGCCTACAGCCATCAAATGCTCTTCATATGACAAGCCATTCAATCCTGAAATCATTTTGTGAGCCTCCTCTGATACCTTCTCCAATTTCAACACATCCTCTCTAAGGTAAGGGCCCAGAACTGCTCACAATACCCCCAAGTGAGGCCTCACTGCTGCTTTATAAAGTCTCAAAAATTACATCCTTGCTTTTATATTCTAGTCCTCTTGAAATGAATGTTAACATCACATTTGCCTTCCTCACCACAGACTCAACCTGTAAATTAACCTTCATGGAATCCTGCACAAGAACTCCCAAATCCCCTAGCACCTCAGATGTTTTTTTTTTTCTCTCCATTTAGAAAATAATCAACTCTTTCATTTCTCCTACTAATGTGCATGACCGTACACTTTCCAACACTATATTCCATCTGCCACTTCTTTGCCCTTTCTCCTAATTTGTCTAAGTCCTTCAGTAGCCTCAATTTTTCCTCAAAATTACCTGTCCCTCCACCTATCTTCATATTGTCTGCAAACTTTGCAACAAGGCCATTAATTCCATCATCCAAATCATTGACATATGAGGTAAGAAGAACCGGTCCCTTGGAACACCACTAGTCACCCGCAGCCAACCAGAAAAGTCTCCCTTTATTCCCGCTCTTTACTTCTTGCCAATCAGCCACTGCTTTATGCTAGGATCTTTACTGTGATATCATGGGCTCATAACTTTTTCAGTAGCCTCATGTATGGCACCTTGTCAAAGGCTTTCTGAAAATCCAAATACACAACATCAACAGATACTGCTTTGTCTGTCCAGCTTGTTATTTCTTCAAAGAATTCCAACAGATTTGTCAGGCAAGATTTTCCCTTGAGGAAATCATGCTGACTCAGGCCTATTTTATCATGTGCCTTCAAGTACCCCAAAACCACATCATTAAAAATCGACTCCAACGTTTCCCCAACCACTGAGGTCAGACTAACTGGCCTATAGAGTCTCTCTCCCTTCTTGAAGAGTGGAGACATTTGCAGTTTTCCAGTCTTCCTGAACCATTCCAGAATCTAGTGATTTTTGAAAGATCATTACTATTGCCTTCACAATCTGTTCAGCCACCTCTTTCAGAACCCTGTGGTGTACACCATCCGGTCCAGGTGACTTATCTAACTTCAGACCTTTCAGTTTCCGGAGAGCCTTCTCTCTAGTAATGGTAACTTCACACACTTCATGACCCCCGACACCTGGAGCTTTCACCATACTGCTAGTGTCTTCCACAGTGAAGATCGATACAAAATACTTGCTCAGTTCATCAGCCATTTCTTTTTCCCCCATTACTACCTCTCTAGCATCATTTTCCAACAGTCCAATATCCACTCTTACATATCTTTTACACTTTGTGTCTGAAGAAACTTACGGTATCCTCTGTAATAATATTGGCTAGCTTACTTTCATACCCATCTTTGCCTACTTAATGACTTTTTAAATTGCCTTCTGTTGGTATTTAGAAGTTTCCCAATCCTCTAATTTCTCACTAATTTTTACTCTATTATATGCCCTCTCTTTGGCTTTTATATTGACTATGACTTTCCTTGTTTACCACGGTTGTGTCATCTTGCCTTTAGAGCACTTCTTCCTCTTTGGGATGTATGTATCCATGCCTTCCAAATTGCTTCCAGAAATGCCAGCCATTGCTGCTCTGCCGTCACCCCTGCCAGTGTTCTTTCCTGGCTAACTCCTCTACTATTCCTCTGGAATTTCCTTTACTCCACTGTAATACTGATACGTCTGAATTTAGCTTCGCCTTTTCAAATTTCAGGGTGAATTCAATCATATTATGATCACTTTCCCCTAAGGTTTCTTTTACCTTAAGCTCTCTAATGTACAGGTATGCATCGCTTAACGTCCACGATACGTTCTGTGAAACTGGACCTTATGTGATTTGGACGTTGTGCGAACACCATATTAAATACTTAGCAAACCTATATGGAGTACTGTAGTGTGCCTGTATTGACTAAATAGCCAAGAACTTACACTAAAACTATATACTGTACACTATAATACATACATCAGAATTTTTTATTTCATTTTAAACTTTTTAATTTTTTTCACTTTTTAAGCTTTTAGGTAAACACTTTCTTAGCCTATATCACACACAATTTATCGATATCATAGTCTGGTCCTGCTTTTTCTTTAAGATTTTGAACAAACTCCGTGCCTTAGCAGTGATTGTCAACGTGCTGAGAGGGATTGTCTTTTGTGTTGGGTCCTCAATCCATGTCATCAGCAATTTCTCCATATCTGATATAGATCCTTCTCGCATTTTCGTGAGCCTTGTAGTTTCCAGCGAAGCCGATCCTTTAACAGCTTCCAGAATTTTTTCTTTGTTTTTCAGGATCGTTGTCATTGTCGAGTGCGACAAACCTAAATCCCGAGCAATAGCATTCACTGGTTTTCCACCTTCATATTGTTTAACAACCTTTTGTTTCACTTCCAAATCAATACTTTTCCTTTGCCTCGTGCTGCTGCTATCACTAGGAGTGGTTTTGCTGCGTTTGGAAGCCATGATGCACTCGGTAATATTTTCGAAAGAAAATTAAACAGAGAGCTAACGCTACTACACTCAAGAGACGCGCGATACATGAGATTGGTTACGTCCGCTACATCACGTTCTCCGATCGGGACTACGGACGTATATGCGATCGGGTGTTGTCCGAATGGACGTTAAGAACATAAGAAATAGGAGCAGGAGTAGGCCATCCGGCCCATCGAGCCTGCCCCGCCATTCAATAAGATCATGGCTGATCTGTCCGTAAACTCAGCACCATCTACCTGCCTTTTCCCCATAACCCTTAATTCCCAAGTGGCGCACACCTGTATTCTGGTTCGTTGCACACAGCCGATCCAGAATAGCTGATCCCTTAGTGGACTCAACCATGATCTGCTTTAAAAAGCCATCTCATAGGCATTCTAGAAATTCGTCCTATTGCAATCCCGCACCAACCTGAATTTCCCAATCTACCTGCATATTGAAATCCACCATGACTATTGTAACATTGTCCTTTTGGTATGCATTTTCTATCTCCTGTTATAACTTGTAGACCACATCCTTGCTACTGTTTTGGGGGATCTGTATATAACTCCCATCAGGGTCTTTTTACCCTTGCAGTTCCTTAGCTCTATCCACAATGATTCAACACCTTTCGATCCCATGTCACCTCTTTCTAATGATTTAATTTCATTTTTTACCAACAGAGCCACACCACCTTCTCTGCCTTCTTGCCTGTCCTTTTGATACAATGAATATCCTTGGGCATTAAGCTCCCAGCTATAATCTTCTTTCAGCCATGATTCAGTGATGCCTACAACCTCATACATACCAATCTTTAACTGTGCTACGTTCATCAACCTTATTCTGTATACTGCGCGCATTCAAATAGAGGACCTTTAGTCCTGCATTCACCCTTTTTAATTTTATCCACCTTTTACATTGCAACTCATCCTGTTGACTGCAATTTTGCCCTATCATCAGCCTCTGCTTGCTAGGAGTCTCGCTACACATTGCCTGTTTGTAAACCTTATCCTCAGAATTATCATTCTGGTTCCCATCCCACTGCCTAATTAATTTAAACCCTCCCAAACAACTCTAGCCAATCGGCCCGTAAGGATATTGGCCAGAGGCTTGGTGTGCACCATGATTCCTACTGTAGATGAAGTTTCAGTTCAGTTAATAAAAGCCCTTCAAGTTATTGTAAAATCCCTTCTGGAGCACTTGTGTCCTTTAGGAAGAGGAATCAGTTCCACTTATTGTTCTGGCTTGCATGTGACCCCAAGATAGTTGAGCCTTACTAGCAAGCAACTGAATGCTTACAGTCCACCACCACATACCTGCAGTGGTTCAGGGAAGTGGTTAATGAGAATGTGTGGAGAGTGATAAATGTGATTAAAGTAGGAATGGTGTATTGCTTGTTGATGGTTGGCACAGATAGAGTAGATGTGGAGATGATGTTTCCTAATAGTAGGAGAGTCTCAGACCAGAGGGCACAGATAGAGTGGATGTGGAGGTGATATTTCCTACTAGTGGGGGAGTCTCGGACCAGAGGGCACAAATAGAGTGGATGTGGAGATGATGGTGGGGATGTCTGTAGGACCAGAGGGCACCGATAGGGTGTGTGTGGAGAGGATGTTTCATATAGTGGTGGAGTCTAAGACCAGAGGGCACAGACTCAGAATAGAGGGACGTCCATTTAGAACAAAGATGAGGAGAAATTTCTTTAGTCAGAGGTGAAGATTCTGTGGAATTCGTTGCCGCAGGCAGCTGTTACAGGGAGAAAGCAGGAGAATGGGGTTGAGAGGGTTAATAAATCAACCATGATGGAATAGCAGAGCAGACTCGATGGGCTGAATGGTCTAATTCTTCTCCTCTGTCTTATGGTCTCATGGCTTGGACTCAGATGCCTAAAGGGCAAGTTTCCTGCACTATTTCTCTGAGTACCTTCACAAGGACAGTCAGGGATGGACTGCAAATACCAATATCCACCACCTTTGAATAAATTAAAAGATTGAAAAACCACAAGAACCTGACAAACAGCTGGGATGATTCAGACCTTTAAACTCAATCAGTAACATCGTGGATCATCTGTAAAGTGAATTTACTCATCAGCTTTTGTCCATCATGCCCTGATCCACTTCCTCAACATCCAACGTGCAGAGTTCCCTCAGTGTGGGTCACCGTACACCCCTGGAGAAGGCTGGAGTTCAGGAGACAGCTTGTCACCTGCCGTACACCATGTAAACTCATTATCAACAGTTAGCACTGTAATCATATTTAAAAATCAGACTGCAGTGTACATTTTTTTCTTCCAGAGGTTCTGATCTGATGTTCTTTAGTTGGATTTGGATTTGCATCTGCAGCCAGGTGTAAAAAGTTCAGATTAATCATGAGATTGTTGTTCCCCCATCTGGTGTAAATCAGCAAATCTGACACACTCAAACTCAGCGTGCAGAGCCGCTACCTCACCTCTCAGTGATCCAGCGTCATTCCCCGCCTCTGTGTGGTTTATACATCCTCCCTGTGGCCTCATGGATTTCCCCCCAAGTGCTCCCCTTTCTTCCCACATCCCAATGCACTTGGTGGTTAAAAGGCTGCTGTAAGTTTCCCCTCGTGTGTGGGTAAGTGATAGAATCTAGAGGGAGTTGAGGAAAATAAAAAGAGATTGGTGGCAGGGTGGAGATACATCTCGACCAAAGGAGGTGTAAGGCGCTCTTTCCCTCCGCTACCCTGCAAGTCACCCATGGGCAAGGTGTAGCACCTGCTTAGCCCCCCACCAAGGTCACGTGAAGCCAAGGGAGCAGGTGGCGGATGGTCGTATGTGCAGCTGGTGCATATCACAAGCCCCGGTTATGCGACCACTGATGCCTGGCAGGCAACCTCTGAAGAATATTGGTAATGGCTGTGGTCACCTGCCTTGTAAAGACACCACTCAGATGAAGGCAGTGGTAAACCACTTCTGCAGAAAAAATTGTGAAGAACAATCATGGTCATGGATAAGACTGTGATTGCCCACGTCAATAAGACATGGCACATAATGCTGGTGAGTGTGTATGAATATCTGATGGTTGGTTGGGATGTGTGAACCAAAGGACTCGCTCCATTCTGTTTAACTCTATCCTGTAGTGTTAAGATTGAAGATTGTTTATTGTCATTCTTCAGTACATGGATGTAAGGAGAACAAATTGATTGTTACTCCAGGTCCAATGCAGCATAAAATAACACGGTGAATATAAAGTAGACATATAAAAGCAAACCTCTAAAACCCAATGAGCAAGTAATTATATACATGGACAGATTGTGTGTACGTAAAGTGACACAAGATGATGTGTATGCAGTGGTGGTGGGGGTTAATGGATGCAGGTGATGACTTGGGTAAGTGACTGGTTTTTGAGTCTTGTCCTGATGTGCATTTCTATCATATGTTATGGGTTTAGAGCTAATTCCAGGAGCAAGAAGATTCATTCACTTAATACCTTAAATAATGCACAAGAAAAGGCATAAAGAGTTTGTGTTCGTAGACCATTCAAAACTGTGATGGTGGGCGGGGGTGGGGGGGGGGAAGAATGACATCGTGAACTTGAACAAAATAGGAAAATATAGTTTATCTAAACATCCACCTTTGAAGGTGGCAGGACATAGCAAAGCTACATGATTTCAGAGTTCAGAAATACAGGGCAGTTGTTCTGAGCCACACCTAGAACGTTACATGCAGTTCTGGTGACAGTACTTTGGGAAATGTGACGGTCTTAGTGGAGATTTATTGGAGTGGTTCTGGAAATGAGGGGTTTCAACAAAATGTTAGACTGAGGAAACTGGTGTTCTGAAGCAAAAGACTGAGACCTGTTGGGAGAGAAATCCAGAGATTTGCAGCATTCTGAAGGAAGTGTTGCTCCTCATCTGTCTCACCCCTTATTCTGAAACTGTAACCTCATTTGGGATAATACTGGAATCCACTTGGAAGCAGTTGAGTTTGAACCAACTGAGCTTGTTTTGCTGGAGTTCAAAAAATGAGTGGGGATTTGATCGAAGCATCTAGGATTTGAATAATAATATTAATGCAGGTTCAAAATGTTTTACGTAAATTATAAAGATAAATTAATACAGTCATAAAACTACGAGACAAAATTAAAAATCATAAGTAACGATAAACATTATAAAATGTAATTGAATATACCAAATTATAGAAATGTAATCAACATAATCAGGCATTAGGCAATCCTATAAGTAGGCCAAATTTAAAAAGTAGGTTTTTAGAAATGTTTTGAAGTACTAGCTTGACATATCTCAGTGGGTAGAGTATTCTAGATTTTTGGTGCATAAAAGCAAAAGCCCGCATCGTCAGTTCTTATATGCTTGCCTCTAGATACACAAAGCAAACCAGTATTTGCAGATCTAAAATTACGACATAAGGAGATAGATATTCCAAACTATACAGAGGAGCTAGATTACTCAGAGCCGTATATACAATGAAGGGTATTTAAAAGTTGTTCCTAAAGGACACAGGTAGCCAGTGTAATGACGTCAAAACCGGTGAAATGTGCTCAAATTTTCTTTTTCTGGTTAAGATTCTTGCTGCTGCATTTTGAACAGGCTGCAGCCAATCTGTATCTATCTTAGGCAATCCTGAGAAGAGTGCATTACAGTGGTCTAATCGGCAAAAGCATGAATCAATTTTTCTACAACATAAGAAATCAAACTCTTCCAATGTTCCTTAAGTTAAAGAATACAGTCTTAATAATATAGTTAATACGTGATTTGAAATTTACCTCAATAATAACATGCAAATTCTTTACCTCTGGCTTGATTTGTAAGGCCAGATGATCAAGTTTATTGCTAAGATTCACACTTTTTTTTATTGCTACCAATAACCATAAATTCTGAAATCTTGACACAGGTTAGATACAGAGAAGATATTTCCCTTGTAGGTGGATCTAAAGGCAGGGGTTGTTTTAAAAGTTCAAGTGCATTGTCATTCAACGTGTACATGTGTCAGGGAGGGGTAGCACCTCTGGTGGGGGAACATGTTGCGTCCTTTTCAGGGCGGTTAGTCCGCCTTTGGTCCCCACCTGGCACTCAGCTCTCACCTGTGGCTCCTCGTAGCTGTTTGCATGTGACAGCGGCCACACCCCGGACCACGGCTTCGACAAGCCGGCTAAACCAGGTGAGGGTAGCCAATGGGTCTCAAACCCTCGGTGAGATAGGGAGTTGTCTATCCCAGCGTGTGAAGACAGACTGTGGCGGATTGAGTGGACGAGACCAATGGAAGGTCCAACGGTCAAGAAGGCGGTCTCTGCAAGCGTCGTGGAACATGTAGAGCAGGGCAATACACAGAAGACATCCTGGTCATCCACTGCCCCTAGTCCCATCTCCAGCCGTCTAGACTCTGTCTTGCCACTGGATCCAGATGGGAATTGGGAAGAGAGAGTGAGGCTGACACTGCGCCACTCTCCCTCACTTAAATCCAAGTCACGCGCTAATCTCGACACCATCATAATGGTGTCGAGGTCCTCATCGACGTCAACGATGGACGAACAACAACAACATGTATACCACCAAAAGAAATAATGTTTCTCTGGACCAAGGTGCACAACACATAAAGTAATATTACTACAAGTAAATTAACAAATAATAAGGTGCATTTATGACACAAGTTAAACGATAAACAGTATAATCCTGCTGGCATTTCATATGTGATGAGACCTGGGTGATGGCAGGGAGTTCAGTAGTCTGCCTGGGGGAAGAAACTGTTCCCATCCTAATAGTTCTTGTGCTAATGCAATGGTATCTCCTGCTTGATGGTAGGAGGGTTAAAGAAGTAGTTGGACAATGGAAGGGATCACTGACAATGCAGATGGCCCTGCATACACAGCACTGCTGATAAATATCTCTAATGGATGAAAGAGAGACCTCAATCATCCTCTCAGCAGTTTTCACAGTTCTAGTGTCTTGTGGTCAGATGGCTTGCAATTCCCGTACCAGCTGGTCTGAACACTTGATGGTGCTCCTGTAAAAATTGGTTGGAATGGGGTGTGGGGAGCCTTGCTCGCTTCAATCCCCTCAGGAAGTGGAGGCACGGCTGTGCTTTCTTGAGGAAAGAGGTGATGTTGAGGGTTGAAAGTTAAGAGTTGTCCAATTTAGGGAGAGATGAGGTGGAAGTATTTATGAGGGTCATGGTTCTTCCTCAAAAGAAGGTGGAAACAACTCTTTGAATGTTTAGCTAGATCAATTTTGACAAGTAAATGGTTGAAAGGTGTCAGCAGGCAAGACAGAGTGGGGATCTCATTACATAGTGAAGCAGCCTTGAGCGGCCAATGGCCTATTGCTAAATTGGTTTTAGGTATTCCTGAGGTTACCAGCAGTACCAGGCTGCCTGCTCCTGAGATCACCAGTGCCTTTGGACTGTCTAATCCTGAGGTTATGCCGATGGTCTAGGGCTGCCTAAACCTGGATTTCTGACTGTGTTCTGCTCAGATTACCAATGTGACGTACTGTGAGATTCCTAATGGATAGGTACATAGAGAAGTTGGGCTTCAAGGGATAAGTGCGCAGCACAGGAAATTGGGACTAGCTGGCTGATCACCGTGGTTAGCCGAAGGACCTGTATTCATGTTGTGTTTCTCCAGGACTCTAATATTGTTGTCACTTACGTTGACAGTTACAAAGGAGCAACAGACTCGTATATTGAGAAGGTGATGATTTCTTCAAACTCCGAAGATGCATTCTTAATTAAAATTCTCTTGAGGCAAACAAGGCGTCCTGAGATTGGTGACAAATTCAGCAGTCGACACGGACAAAAAGGTAAACTGGAATACAGTGCCTTGTAAAAGCATTCAGTCCCCAACCGTTTGTTCACATAAATGAGTATTGCAACCAGGGATTTTGATCAATTTAACTGAGAATTTTTATTTGTGAATCACACATTCCTTTTTTCACAGTAAAGCCCAAAACACAGGGAAAATTGTAAAGCATGGAAAACTAAAAATTCAAAAACTGAAATGTCAGCAATTCAGAAGTACTCATCCTCCCCTTTGCTCAGGATTTAGATGAACCACCTCTCACAGCTATTACAGCCAGTATTTTTTTTGAATGTCTCTTTTAGTTTTGCACAATATGATGGAGCAAGACTTGCCCATTCGTTCTTGCAAAATTGCTCAAGCTGTGCCAGGTTAGTTGGGGAGTAGCAGTGGACAGCAATGTTGAGGTCTTGCCAGAGATATTCGATTGGGTTAAGGTCAGGACTTTGACTGGGCCACTCAAAGACATTAATTTTCTTTACTTGAAGCCACCCATGGTTGCTCTGGCAGTGTGCTTTGGGTCGTTGTCCTGCTGAAAGACAATCTTCCTCCCCAGTTTAAGCTTTATGGTAGATGCTAGCAGGTTTTTATCCAGTATCTCTCTGTATTTAGCAGCATTCATCTTCCCATCAATTCTGACCAGATTTCCAATCCCTGCTGCTGAAAAGCATCCCATAGCATGATGCTACCTCCACCATACTTTACTGTAGGGATGATGTTACCTGCTGATGTGCAGTATTAGTTTTATGCTACACACACTGCTTAGAATTGAGGCTAAAAAGTTCCACTTTAGTCTCATCCGAGCACAAGGCCTTCTTCCACATCTTTACAGAATCTTCCAAGTGATGCTTTACGAAGTCTTTACAGGCAAGGATATGACTTTTTTTGGGCCAGGGCTTCTTCCTTGTCACTTTTCCATAAATACCCCTTTTGTGCAAGGCCTTTGCATTATTTGTGCAAGACCTTCGAGATTGTGGAGCCATGAACGTCATCTCCAATTGCAACCACTGACTTCTGCAGCTCATGCAGAGTGACTGTTGGCTCACAGTAGCCTATCTTACAAGTACCATCTCCTCCAGCAAAAGTTTAGAAGGATGGCCTGTTCTAGGCAATGTGACTGTGATTTCATTATTTTTAACTTTTTCTCAAAGGGCTGCACTGAGCTCCAAGGTATGTTCAGTGTCTTTGAGATGGTCTTCCCCAGATTTGTGCTTCTCTGTTATAATTTTCCTGACTTGTCTTGAGTGCTTTTTGTCTTCATTTTGGTTTGGTCTGTTGAAAATCTACCATACTGTTGGACCTTACAGAGATAAGGAGTATTTATTCTTATGAATTCATTGAGATCAGGTGATCCTCCAATTTTCTATACCAGCAAATTGGGTAGGTTAGTAAGGTGATATATATTGCACCCGAGGAAAGTTAGCATGGTAATTACAAAAGGGGTGAATACTACTTCAGCCTCACAATTTTGATTTTTAATTTTTAGTAACAGGTTTTGTAAGTTTTCTTTTGATTTGACATGATGCACAACATTTTGTGGATTAGCTCAAAATACTATACTTCAATATCTCAAACCACAGGAATTCTGCAGATGCTGGAAATTCAAGCAACACACATCAAAGTTGCTGGTGAACGCAGCAGGCCAGGATGCTGCCTGGCCTGCTGCGTTCACCAGCAACTTTGATGTGTGATACTTCAATATCTCTTCAGTTTAAAAAAATGAGATAATAAAACGTAAAAATTGTTGTGAGGGCTGAATTCAGTATGTCCACTTTCTGATTTTGCATTTTGTAACTTGGTAAATTGCAAACAAGAGAAATTCTGCCCGTGCTGAAAATCGAAGTAATATACACACCATGCTGACTCTTCATCAGACTTGAAGAAGGGTCTTGCCCCAAAACATTCCTGCTGAGTTCCTCCAGCGTTTTGTGTGTATAATTTGCTAAGCTGGTTTGTATTGTCACATGTACCGAGGTAGAGCGACAAGCTTGTCAGGGAACTGTTCATACAGATCGTTGCATTGAAAGGAAACAACAGAGTCCAGAATAAAGTGTTACAGTTTCAGAGAAAGTACAGTGCAGAAAATAATAAGATGCTGTAGCCGTGACATGATAGTTTGTGACGTCAAGGGTTCATCTAATCATACTCGGCAACCATTCAATAGTCTCATACTGCAAAAGGGAATCTGTCCTTGAGCATGATGGTACGTGCCTTCAGGCTTTTAATATCTTCAAGTTAAAGCAAGCACCATCTCCCTGGTGTTGCACTCATCTCTGGAGTATCCGGACAGTGAAAGCACCTATGTGAGACTATCATTTATTGATTACAACTCCACCTTCAATATTATAATTCCATGCATACTCATCACCAAACTCTGGATTGTAGAAGTCAGTAACCCCTTCTGCAACTGGATCCTTGACTTCCTGATCAATAGACTGCAATCGTTAAAGACAGGAACCCCTCCACCACGATTATACTAAACATTGGGACTGCACAAGCTGTGTCTTTAGCTCACTACTCTCTTCCCTCCCTGCACATTCATGATTGACTAGATTCTGCTCTAACTCCACCTTCAAGCTGTCTACTCAAGATTTTTTTTGTGTTGGTTTGGGATTTATCAACTTTGATGCGGTGTTAAGGGGTGCAGAGCAAAGCTGGGTGGTTGAAGTTAAGACAAGGTCAATCTGATTGAAGAAATGATATCTCACGGCTGAATGGCCTTCTCCTGCCCCATTGGAAAGGGAGAATGAAACACACTCAGTGATCACTTTAATATGTGCCTCCTGTACCTAATAAAGTGTCTGCTGAGTGTATCTTCCTGGTCTTCTGCTGCTGTAGCCCGTCCACTTCAGGGTTCGTGTTGTGCATTCAGAGATGCTCTTCGGCATACTACTGTTATAACGCATGGTTATTTGAGTTACTGTCGCCTTCCTGTCAGCTTGAACCAGTCTGGCCATTTTCCTCTGACCTCTCTCATATAACATGGCTTTTCCACCCACAGAATAGCCACTCACTGGATGTTTTTTTTTGTTTTTCACACCAGTCTCTGTAAACTCTAGAGACTGTTGTGCATGAAAACCCCAGGAAATTGGGAGTTTCTGAGATACTCAAACCATCCCATCTGACACCAACAATCAGTTCACAGCCAAAGTCACTTAGATCATATTTCTTCCCCATTCTGTTGTTTGGTATGAACAACAACTGAAAATCTTGACCATATCTACATACTTTTATGAATTGAGTTGCTGCCACCTTACTGGCTACATTAACGAGTGGGTGTACTGGTGTACCTAATAAAGTGCACAATATCCACTGTTACTGTAAAACCTGGGGGTAGTTTACAACCTGGTCTGCCACCACTTTAGTTTCCAAAGTTACTACACTGAATGCTTTTCCAAATCCAGTCACCATGTCCAAATCGTACCATTTAGTGTGGTTTTGCCCACCTCTGAGGTGAGAGAAGGATGCAGTTTGGTTACTGTGGCTCACCAGGTGCTCACCCTGCTTTTGAACATAGCTCATTTATCAATTAAAAACTGCCAGCAATGACATGGACAAACAACGCATATGCAAAAGATAACACTCCATACAAATACAAAAAGAAGAAAAAACTAAATAATAGTCATAATAAATACATAAACAATAAATATCGAGAATAAAGATGAAGGATCCTTCAAATTGAATCCATAGATTGTGGAATCAATTCAGTGTTGGAATGAGTGAAGTTATCCCCTCTGGTTCCAGAGCTTGATGGTTGAGCAGTAATGAGTGTTCCTGAACCTGGTGGTTTGGGTCCTGTACCTCCTCCCCGATGGCAGAAAAGAAAACGTGGCCTGGATAGCAGTGGTGCTCTATGATGAATTCTGCTTTTCTGCAACAGCCCTCTATGTAGATGTGCTCAGTGGTGGGGAGAGCTCTGCCATGATTGTCTGGGCTGTATCCATGACTTTTTGTAGGATTTTCTGTTCAATGGCATTGGTGTTTCTGTACCAGTCAATATACTCTCCACAACATATGTATAGAAGTTTGTCAGAGTTTTAGATGACATGTTGGATCTTCACAAACTTCCAAAGAAGTAGCGGCGCTGCCTTTGTTACTTCATAATGGCACTTGCCTGCTGGGCACAGGGCAGATCCTCCAAAATGGTAACATCGAGGAATTGCTGACCCCCTCCACCTCTGATCCCCGGTGAGCACTGGATCATGAACCTCCAGTTTCCTGCACCTGAAGTCAATAATCAGCTCCTTGGTCTTGCTGACATTGAGTGAGAGGTTGTTGTTGTGGCATCACTCAGCCAGATTTTCAATCTCCCTCCCATTGGCTGATACGTCACCACCTTTGATGCAGCCAATGACAGTGCTGTCATCAGCAAACTTAAATATGGCATTGGAGCTGGGCTTAGCCTCACAGTCATTAATATAAAGCTAGTAGAACAGGGGACTAAGCACACAGCCCCCTTCTGTGTAAAGAAACCCACCTCTGACATACCCACTCTACTCTCCTACAATCTCCTTAAAGTTATGCCCCCTGTATTAGCCATTTTAGCCCTGGGACATAGTCTCTGGCTGTCCACTCAATATTGAAACAAGTTATCTCGAAATGTTTTATTCTGGATAGATCACTCAGTTTAAAATCGAACTTTTGAAATTAATACGTGTGCACATTGGAGTATAAACCTAAGGGTTTTGGAAGGATTGTTGGAAGGGTTCGCTCATTGTAGTCGTTTTATAAAGTGCAGTCTCTTGAATATTTGTTCATTCTGCTTAAGCCACGAAATGTGAAAGGCAAGAGAGCCTTGCAAAATGTCCCGCAGTGTATGTTTTCAGATACAAGACCTGAACCGGTAACCTTCTGACCTCCTAATTAAGTATGCAAAACAGTGGCATTACCATTTTATGGCCCATAATTGCCTCCCGCAAACAAATTCAGGAGTGAAGCAGTAAATGCAAACTGTTATTGCAAAGGGGCCCTTAACCCGTTTTCCCATTTGCAGCATCTCAAGACTGTACTAATTGTTTAATAATAGCAGCTCCCGGGAGTATTTTTAATCTTTCTAATGTATTAATTAGCATTCACTCTCTTTAACGAATGGTGTTGCATGTAGTGGCGAAATACAACTGGTCTTGAACAAAATTCTCCACGAGAAGCAAAAACTACATTGCGATTCAAATGATAAACCTGGCCTCAGCCAGTTCTCAGCTTCTCTGTGTGTGAGTGTGGTAAGGTTTGAGCAAATTGTACCTACAATTCTCTAAATTATATGCCCTCTTCTTATTGCTGCCATTGGACAGGAGGAACCTGAAGACACATTCTCAAAATTTCAGGAAAAGCTTCGTCCCCTCCACCATCAGATTTCTGAATGGACGATGAACCCACGTACATTACCTCACTAATTTTTCCCTCTCTTTTTGCATTACTTATTTAATTTAATTTTATATGTATAGAAATATACTTATTGTAATTTATAGTTTTTATTATTGCAATGTACTGCTGCCACAAAACAACAAACTTCACAACATATGGCAGTGATATTAAACCTGATTCTGATTCAGAAAGCTGTGATCTGTTTTTGCAGTTTTACTGGGTTTTAATGCAGGCCATGTGTACAGTCCACAAAGGCAATATATAAATGTGCAATTAAATGTGAAGAAAATGTTAGTAAAAGGCCTTGGATATGGTTAGCCCTGTCAGCACTTTCACTGGATGACAATTGGTTAATTATTTACTCTAGTCCACCAGTCTCTTCATTTAATGAAACCCACAGCTGTGTTGGATCTGTGGGACCCATTGTTATGCAGCTCACCAAAGGCTATGAGCTGCCTCTGACGGAGTACCCCTGCTTCTTTCTCTTCTCCGGCCTTTTTGTGTCAATTTCATGCATCTTTTATCATTCCCTTTCACACAAAACAAACAACACACTGTCCCTCTGTGGCCCAGGCAGTCTGCACTTTCCACACTCGCCTGCTCATTCTCCGTTTTGATTATTAAATCATATCACAAGTCTGGCTGAGGCTTTCCCCAAAAGATGATTATTCACCTGTCGCAGCAAAACTCAAAGTTTGCAAACTGTAGTTTAAGCAGCCCCCAGTCCTGTGCATAAGGACTTGCATGCATGTTAGGGTTAGGGTTATTTAAAGTAGAGTTGGAAAGTTCTTGATTAGTCAGGGCATCAAAAGTTACAGGGAGGAGAATGGGATTGAGAGGGTTAATAAATCAGCCATGATGGAATGGGCCAAATGGCCTAATTTTGCTCCTGTATCTTATGGTCTTAAGAGAGAGGATATTTCCTACACTAGGGGAGTTTAGGACCAGAGGGCACAGCCTCAGAATAGAAGGATGTCCCTTTAGGACAAAGGTGAGGAGAAATTTCTTTAGCCAGAGGGAAGTGAATCTGTGGAATTCATTGTCACAGGCTGTTGTGGAGGATATGTCATTGGGTATACTTAAGGTGGAGCTTGATAAGTTCTTGATTAGTAAGGGTGTCAAAGATTACGGGGAGAAGGCAGGTGAATGGGACTGACAGGAATAATAAATCAGCCATGATGGAATGGTGGAGCAGACTCAATGGGCTAAATGGCCAAATTGTACTCTTATGTCTTATGGTATGAGGTTAGTGGGGCATTATGCCTTCCTGCCACACTGCAGGCATGACCTGTGATTGAACCATTACACCCTTCCCTTGCCGGTAACCTGACTGAGGATTCCCCCTGTGCCCTTGCTGGCTTCGAGCTGCACAGCAGTCTGCCAAAGATTGTGTTTCCTCAGATGTTGCGAAGTTGTGAAATCTTCATTCTGGAAGCTTCTGTTCTGTATTTCTCAGGCTGGTTCTCAGGATTTGCCACTTATGGCCAAACTGACACTGACTGGGCCACCTGATGCTCCCGACGCTGTCAGTTTGTTCATTGGCAGCTTGAGGTGTCCCCTGCTGTGATTACCAGCTACAGATTCTGGTGTTGGTTCATTATTCAGAATCAGAACCAGGTTTAATATCACTGATGTTCCTGACGCTGTCAGTTTGTTCATTGGCAGCTTGAGGTGTCACCTGAACTACAGATTCTGGTATTGGTTTATTATTCAGAATCAGAACCAGGTTTAATATCACTGACTTATGTCATGATATTTGTTGTTTTGCAGCAGCAGTACAGTGCAATACATAAAATATACTGTAAATTACAATAATATTTTAAAAATAATTAAATCGGTTATGCAAAAAGAGAGCAAAAATAGTGAGGTAGTGTTCATGAGTTGGTATATTGTCCATTCAGTTATTTGGTAGTGAAGGGAAGAAGCTGTTCCTAAAACATTGAGCCTTCTGGCTCCTGTACCATTTCCCTGGGGTAGCAATGAGATAGGGAGCCCAGGACAGATTCTGGTGTAAGCTTAAAAATAACCTGGATATCTTGCCAATTCTTCTCGATGCATCACAGAAACTAGCCTCCCTCCATGGGCTCCCCTCACTGCCTCTCTAAAGCTGCCAGCATAATCAAAGACCTCACCCACCTTGGACATTCTCTCTTCTCCCCCTCCCCCATCAGGTAGATGATACAAAAGTCTGAAATATGTACCACCAGACTCAAAGACACCGTCTACCCTGCAGTTAACAGACGCTTGAAGAACATGTTGTTCGATAAGATGGAGTCTTGGCCTCACAATCTACCTTGTTATGACCTTGCACTTTATCGTTCCTGCACCGCACGTTTTCAGTAACTTTTATACTGAATTGTTATTATTTTACTTTGTTCTACCTCAGTTCACTGTGTAATGATCTGATCTGTATGAACAGCATGGGAGACAAGCTTTTCAGTATATCTCAGTACACGTAGTCATAATCACATCAATGGTCCATCATTAAGGGCCCTCACCACCTAGACCATCACTCCTTTGGCACACTAATCTGTGAGCAACTGACTACATTATGAAGCAAAAATATCCTAATGGCTGCTGTGGGTTATAAATATTTTGGTAAATATTGGTGACTTTTCAGAATTGTGATGCATGTTGAATTTGCAAGTAATTACACCATTACTAGAACAGTTTTCCAAGCATCTCCCTCTCTCTAGGTGTCTGTGGCTTAATTGTACCTCAGGAAGACATGCCATTCTGTGACAGTGGAATCTGCCCTGATATCATCATGAACCCTCACGGTTACCCCTCGCGAATGACGGTGAGTCTCGACTGGTCTTTTCTTTGGCACAGTGATTTACTGCAGACAGACACAGTCTTAGTGATCGAACTCAGGAGAATGGGGGGGGGGGGTGGCGGGGAACAGAGTATTTCTGTGGCACTGCCTGGCAATGAGAACTTCAGGCAAATCTTACTTAAGAAACGTTTGCATTAAAAGAGCACAGAAAAAATAAACTAACGAGCATGTTGCTGGGACTTGAGTTATAAGGAAAGGTTGAATAGGTTAGGACTTTATTTCCAGGAGTGTGGGAGAATAGGGGTATTTTATAGAGGTATACAAAATTCTGAGGGGTATTGATAGGGTAAATGCAAGGAAATTGGGTGATATAGAACTAGAGGTCATAGAGTAAGGGTGAGAGGTGAAATATTTAAGGGGAACTTCACTCAGAGGGTGGTGAGAGGGTGGAATGAGCTGCCAGTGCAGGTGCTGGATGCGGATTCAATTGCAGTATTTAAGGGAAGTTAAGATCAGTACGTTGATGGGAGGGGTAGAGAGGGCTGTCGTCCAGGTTTGGCTTGATGGGACTAAGCACAACAGTACAGCATGGACTAGACCAGTTGAAGGGCCTGTTCTTTGCTGTAGTGCTCTACGACTCTGTGACCAAACCGATGAAGATCCACTAATTATAAAGATAGGTCTAGAACTGCTGAGATCTGGGGATATCCTCCAGCATGGGTGCTAAAGTTGTTTTCCAAGCCTTGAAAGGTGGATAAGCAAGTTGAGTTAACCCCATAGTAAATATGGGTTAAATCCAGTCCCGTCCCTGGGGTGGTGCTGGGTTTCAAAGACAACCTGGAATGTGCAACATTCTGGCCTTGCCAGTAAGCTGCCATCTCAGATCGGTCAGAGTCAGTTCAAATTGTTAAATTGTTGGATCCTTTAGGGAGCACAAATTTTCCGTACATGTTGCTCCTCCTGTTTACTTCTGGGGAGAAACTTTCACCTAGGAGTATTGTGAGAGCTTTGGTCCCCTCATCTAAGAAAGGATGTGCTGGCTTTGGAGACAGTCCAGAGGAGATTCACGAGAATGATCCCAGGAATGAAAGAATTAACATACAGGAAGTGTTTAATGGCCCTGGACCTATACACACAGGGGTTTAGGAAAATGAGGGAGGATCTCATTGAAACCTATGGAATATTGAAAGGCATGGAAAGAGTGGATGTTTCCTGTAGTGGAGGAGTCTAGGACCAGAGGGCACAGCCTCAGAATAGAGGGACAACCATTTAGAACAGAGATGAGGAGAAATTTCTTTAGCCAGAGGTGGTGAATCTGTGGAATTCATTGCTGCAGACAGCTGCGAATATTAAGTATATTTAAAGCGGGGGTTGATTGGTTCTCAATTAGTAAGGGTGTCAAAGGTTACAGGAAGACAGGAGAAGAGGATTGAGAGGGATAATAAATCAGCCATGATGGAATGGTGGAGCAGACTCGATGGGCCGAATGGCCTAATTCTGTCTTTTTGTCTCCATGTTTGCTCAAGTGCACCAGCTAACTCCTGAACAGGATAGCTGTGCTCAAGTAATAGAAATGGGCCTGGTCTCGGGGTAAGCAATAACTCCAGAGAGAACTGGCTCTAGGAGAACAGGTTACCGGCCTGTTGTTGGATGATGGTGAAAACTGGGGTAGCAGTTACAGATCCACACGGTTTGTTGGTTTGACCTGATGTCTGCTTGCACCCACAGGTCGGGAAGTTGATTGAGTTGCTGGCAGGCAAAGCCGGCGTCCTTGACGGCAGGTTCCATTATGGTACTGCTTTCGGAGGGAGCAAAGTGAAGGATGTGTGTGAGGATCTGATTCGATACGGCTACAACTATCTGGGCAAGGATTATGTCACCTCCGGAATCACTGGGTATGACAGATATGGTGTTTAATCAATGGGTTTGGGCCGGCAAGGGCGGGGTACACACAAAAGCCTTCAAGGGCTATGGGGAGTCTGATACCAAAAGTTATGTAGAAGTGCTGAACATGCTCGATGGACTGAGTGGACTCCTGCTTTCTGTGTTGCTTTCCCTCAAGCTGTGATGATTAAGTGGTGATTTAAAGGGTTGTTCAGAATTCTGCAGTGTCTGATCTGAGTGCAGGAGTGGAAGGGAGAGGTATATTCACGGTGCCAGCTGTCAGTGAGGCACTAACTAGTGGGAAGGGTGCAGTGTGTCACAGAGGGGGCGCACTTTAGTGGCGACAGTGAATCCTGAATAGACTAGGGGAGGAATAGGAAGAGGGGGTGAATTTCCCCTAGTGAGAGGGAGAAGGCCAAATCATTGAGTATATTTAAAGCAGAGGTTGATAGGCTCTTAATTAGTCACGGCATCAAAGGTCACAGGGAGAAGGCAGAAGAATGGAGTTGAGAGGGTGAATAAATCAGCCGTGATGGAACAGTGGAGTGAACTCGTGAGCTGAATGGCCAGCTCTGCCCTTATGTCTTATGGTCTTAAAACAAATGGAAGGACAAAGTGTGTTATGGGGATGTGACAGCAGAGAACCCCGAGAGTAGACTGGGCTAGGAATAGGAAAAGTGAGTTGGTTAAATTACCAGACTAGAGGTCCAGGACCCTGAATTCAAGTGGGGTGCCACGGTAGCATAGTGGATAAAACAATGCCTTTGCAGTTCGGGGCGTCAGAGTTTGGACTTCAATTCTGACATCCTCTGTAAGAACGCAAACACAATTAACTTTGCCTCCAACTTTCACCCTGCCCTCAAGTTTACCTGGTCCATTTCCGACACCTCCCTCCCCTTTCTAGATCTTTCTGTCTCTATCTCTGGAGACAGCTTATCCACTGATGTCTACTATCAGCCTACTGACTCTCACAGCTATCTGGACTATTCCTCTTCTCACCCTGTCTCTTGCAAAAATGCCATCCCCTTCTCGCAATTCCTCCATCTCCGCCGCATCTGCTCTCAGGATGAGGCTTTTCATTCCAGGACGAAGGAGATGTCCTCCTTTTTTTAAAGAAAAGGCCTTCCCTTCCTCCACCATCAACTCTGCTCTCAAACGCATCTCCCCCATTTCACGCACATCTGCTCTCACTCCAGCCTCCCGCCACCCCACTAGGAATAGGGTTCCCCTGGTCCTCACCTACCACCCCACCAGCCTCCGGGTGCAACATATCATTCTCCACAACTTCCGCCACCTCCAACGGGATCCCACCACTAAGCACATCTTTCCCTCCCCCGCCCCTGCTTTCCACAAGGATCGCTCCCTACGCGACTCCCTTGTCCATTCGTCCCCCCCATCCCTCCCCACTGATCTCCCTCCTGGCACTTATCCTTGTAAGCGGAACAAGTGCTACAGATGCCCTTACACTTCCTCCCTCACCACCATTCAGGGCCCCAGACAGTCCTTCCAGGTGAGGCGACACTTCACCTGTGAGTCGGCTGGGGTGATATACTGCGTCCGGTGCTCCTGATGTGGCCTTCTATATATTGGCGAGACCCGCCGCAGACTGGGAGATCGTTTTGCTGAACACCTACGCTCTGTCCGCCAGAGAAAGCAGGATCTCCCAGTGGCCACACATTTTAATTCCACATCCCATTCCCATTCTGACATATCTATCCACGGCCTCCTCTACTGTAAAGATGAAGCCACACTCAGGTTGGAGGAACAACACAGTATATTCTGTCTGGGTAGCCTCCAACCTGATGGCATGAACATTGACTTTTCTAACTTCCGCTAATGCCCCACCTCCCCCTCGTACCCCATCTGTTATTTATTTATATACACACATTCTTTCTCTCTCTCTCTTTTTCTCCCTCTGTCCCTCTCACTATACCCCTTGCCCATCCTCTGGGTTCCCCCCCCCCCCCGTCTTTCTCCCCAGACCTCCTGTCCCATGATCCTCTCATATCCCCTTTGCCAATCACCTGTCCAGCTCTTGGCTCCATCCCTCCCCCTCCTGTCTTCTCCTATCATTTTGGATCTCCCCCTCCCCCTCCCACTTTCAAATCTCTTACTAACTCTTCCTTCAGTTAGTCCTGACGAAGGGTCTCGGCCTGAAACGTCGACTGTACCTCTTCCTAGAGATGCTGCCTGGCCTGCTGCATTCACCAGCAACTTTGATGTGTGTTGATCCTCTGTAAGAATGTTTGTACATTCATCCATGTGCACATGGGTTTTCTCCCAGAGTCCAAAACATACTGATTAGTAGGTTAATTGGCTGTTGTAAATTGTCCTGTGATTAGGCGAGGGTTAAATGGGTGGATTTTTGGGCAGCGTGGCTCAGTGGGCCAGAAGGGCCTGTTTTGTGTTGTAGCTCTAAATACAATTTTTTTAATATTTCTGAGGTGCTTTTAGGACACCTCAGAGAGGAGGTCCCACCTGGTATTCTGGTCCAGAGGGTGAGTTCATGTGGGATCTGGTGTGAGCTGGCCAAGTGGGTACAAGATTGGCTTGTTGGTAGGAGTCAGATTGTGATAATGGAGGAACTGCTGCTGGACCTACCACTGATCGTCATCTGTAGTGATGACTTGGATGAGGGTGTAGGTGGCGTGATTAGTAAGTGTGCCAGTAATACTAAAGTAGATGATATCACAGACAGTGAAGAACAGCATCTATTTCAGCTGGGTACATGAGCCAAGAAGTACCAGACAACCTTTATAAGACATTAGTCAGGCCACACTTGGAGTATTGTCAACAGTTTTGGGTCCCTTATCCCAGAAAGGATGTGTTGTCATTGGAGAAAGTCCAGAGGGGGTTCACGAGAATGGTTCTGGGAATGAAGGGGTTAATATATGAAGAGCGTTTGGCAGCTTGGGCCTGTACTCACTGGAATTTAGAAGAATGTGTGGGAATCTCATTGAAACCAACAAATGTTGAAAGGACTAGAAAGGGTGGATGTAGAGAGCATGTTTCCTATGGTGGGGGTATCCAGAACTAGAGGGCACAGCCTCAAGATTGAGGGGTGACCTTTTAGCATAGAAGTAAGGAGGATTTTTTTTTCAGCCAGAGAGTAGTAAATCTGTGGAATGCTACGCCACAGACTGCAATAGCGGAAGTTGATCATTTCCCGATCAGTCAAGGCATCAAAGGAAATGGCAAGAAGGGAGGTGTATGGGGTTGAGTGGGACCTGGGATCAGCCATGATGGAATGGTGGAGCAGACTTGATGGGCTGAATGGCCTAATTCTTTCTCCTCCTATGTCTTATTTAACTTGGACGTGTGTGAAGTGATGCATTTTACGAAGTTGAACAGGGCAAAATTTACAGAGTGAAAAGCAGGGCCCTGGGGAGTGCTGTAGGACAGAGAGACCCAGGGGTACAAGAACATAGTTCCCTGAGCAGGTGAAGAATGCACACTGAATGGTTGTTTCCATCAGACAGGAGATGGAGTACAAGAGTTGGGATGTTTTGTAACAGCTGTATAGATCATTGGTGAGACCACACCTGGAATAATGTGAGCAATTCTGGTCAGCGCACAATTGGAAGGATGTGAATAGAAAGCTGCAGAAGAGACTCAGGAGGATGTGACCAGGACTGGAGGGAAATAGAATCAGGTTTATTATTACTGATGTGTGTCATCAAACGTGTTGTTTTGTGGCAGCAGTACTATGCAATACATAAAATATACTTTTTAAAAAAGGAGGGAGAGAGAAACCGGGGAATTATAGACCGGTTAGCCTAACATCGGTGGTGGGGAAACTGCTGGAGTCAGTTATCAAAGATGTGATAACAGCACATTTGGAAAGCAGTGAAGTCATCGGACAAAGTCAGCATGGATTTGTGAAAGGAAAATCATGTCTGACGAATCTCATAGAATTTTTTGAGGATGTAACTAGTAGAGTGGATAGGGGAGAACCAGTGGATGTGGTATATTTGGATTTTCAAAAGGCTTTTGACAAGGTCCCACACAGGAGATTAGTGTGAACTTAAAGCACACGGTATTGGGGGTAAGGTATTGATGTGGATAGAGAATTGGTTAGCAGACAGGAAGCAAAGAGTGGGAATAAACAGGACCTTTTCAGAATGGCAGGCGGTGACTAGTGGGGTACTGCAAGGCTCAGTGCTGGGACCCCAGTTGTTTACAATATATATTAATGATTTGGATGAGGGAATTAAATGCAGCATCTCCAAGTTTGCGGATGACACGAAGCTGGGCGGCAGTGTTAGCTGTGAGGAGGATGCTAAGAGGATGCAGGGTGACTTGGATAGGTTGGGTGAGTGGGCAAATTCATGGCAGATGCAATTTAATGTGGATAAATGTGAAGTTATCCACTTTGGTGGCAAAAATAGGAAAACAGATTATTATCTGAATGGTGATTGGAGAGATTGAGGTGAAGGAACCCTTAGGAGGCAGTGATCATAACATGATTGAGTTCACTGTGAAATTAGAAAAAGAGAAGCCGAAATCTGATGTGTTGGTATTTCAGTGGAGTAAAGGAAACTACAGTGGCATGAGAGAGGAACTGGCCAAAGTTGACTGGAAAGAGACACTGGCGGGAAAGACGGCAGAGCAGCAGTGGCTGGAGTTTATGCAAGAAATGAGGAATGTGCAAGACAGGTATATTCCAAAAAAGAAGAAATTTTTGAGTGGAAAAAGGATGCAACCGTGGTTGACAAGAGAAGTCAAAGCCAAAGTTAAAGCTAAGGAGAGGGCATACAAGGAAGCAAAAATTTGTGGAAAGACAGAGGATTGGGAAGTCTTTAAAACCTTACAAAAGGAAACCAAGAAGGTCATTAAGAGAGAAAAGATTAACTATGAAAGGAAACTAGCAAATAATATCGAAGAGGATACTGAAAGCTTTTTCAAGTATATAAAGAGTAAAAGACAGGTGAGAGTAGATATAGGACCGATAGAAAATGATACTGGAGAAATTGTAATGGGAGATGAGATGGCAGAGGAACTGAACAAGTATTTTGCATCAGTCTTCACTGAGGAAGACAACAGGATACCGGACACTCAAGGGTGGCAGGGAAGAGAAGTGTGCGCAGTCACAATTACGACAGAGAAAGTACTCAGGAAGCTGAATAGGCTAAAGGTCGATAAATCTCCTGGACCAGATGGAATGCACCCTCGTGTTCTGAAGGAAGTAGCTGAGGAGATTGCGGAGGCATTAGCGATCATCTTTCAAAAGTCGATAGATTCTGGCATGGTTCCGGAGGACTGGAAGATTGCAAATGTCACTCCGCTATTTAAGAAGGGGGCAAGGAAGCAAAAAGGAAATTATAGACCTGTTAGCTTGACGTCGGTGGTTGGAAAGTTGTTGGAGTCGATTGTCAAGGATGAGGTTACAGAGTACCTGGAGGCATATGACAAGATAAGCAGAACTCAGCATGGATCCCTTAAAGGAAAATTCTGCCTGACAAACCTATTACAATTTTTTGAGGAAATTACCAGTAGGCTAGACAAGGGAGATGCAGTGGATGTTGTATATTTGGATTTTCAGAAGGCCTTTGACAAGGTGCCACACATGAGGCTGCTTAACAAGATAAGAGCCCATGGAATTACAGGAAAGTTACATACGTGGATAGAGCGTTGGCTGATTGGCAGGAAACAGAGAGTGGGAATAAAGGGATCCTATTCTGGTTGGCTGCCGGTTACCAGTGGTGTTCCACAGGGATCAGTGTTGGGGCTGCTTCTTTTTACATTGTACATCAACATTATGGATTATGGAATAGATGGCTTTGTGGCTAAGTTTGCTGATGATACGAAGATAGGTGGAGGGGCCGGCAGTGCTGAGGAAACGGAGAGTCTGCAGAGAGACTTGGATAGATTGGAAGAATGGGCAGAGAAGTGGCAAATGAAGTACAATGTTGGAAAGTGTATGGTTATGCACTTTGGCAGAAAAAATAAATGGGCAGACTATTATTTAAATGGGAAAAGAATTCAAAGTTCTGAGATGCAACGGGACTTGGGAGTCCTCGTACAGGATTCCCTTAAAGTTAACCTCCAGGTTGAGTCGGTAGTGAAGAAGGCGAATGCAATGTTGGCATTCATTTCTAGAGGAATAGAGTATAGGAGCAGGGATGTGATGTTGAGGCTCTATAAGGCGCTGGTGAGACCTCACTTGGAGTACTGTGGGCAGTTTTGCTCTCCTTATTTAAGAAAGGATGTGCTGACGTTGGAGAGGGTACAGAGAAGATTCACTAGAATGATTCCGGGAATGACAGGGTTAACATATGAGGAACGTTTGTCTGCTCTTGGACTGTATTCCTTGGAGTTTAGAAGAATGAGGGGAGACCTCATAGAAACATTTCGAATGTTAAAAGGCATGGACAGAGTGGATGTGGCAAAGTTGTTTCCCATGATGGAGGGAGTCTAGTACGAGAGGGCATGACTTCAGGATTGAAGGGCGCCCTTTCAAAACAGAAATGCGAAAAAAATTTTTTAGTCAGAAGGTGGTGAATCTATGGAATTTGTTGCCACGGGCAGCAGTGGAGGCCAAGTCATTGGGTGTCTTTAAGGCAGAGATTGATAGGTATCTGAGTAGCCAGGGCATCAAAGGTTATGGTGAGAAGGCGGGGCAGTGGGACTAAATAGGATAAAATGGATCAGCTCGTGATAAAATGGCGGAGCAGACTCGATGGGCCGAATGGCCTACTTCTGCTCCTTTGTCTTATGGTCTTATGGTGGCCGATTAGGAAAAGGGGAGGTGCAACGAGACCTGGGTGTCATTATACACCAGTCATTGAAAGTGGGCATGCAGGTACAGCAGGGGGTGAAAAAGGTGAATGGTATGCTGGCATTTATAGCGAGAGGATTCGAGTACAGGAGCAGGGAGGTACTACTGCAGTCGTACAAGGCCTTGGTGAGACCACACTTGGAGTATTGTGTGCAGTTTTGGTCCCCTAATTTGAGGAAAGACATCCTTGCCATAGAGGGAGTACAAAGAAGGTTCACCAGATTGATTCCTGGGATGGCAGGACTTCCATATGAAGAAAGACTGGATGAACTAGGCTTGTACTCGTTGGAATTTAGAAGATTGAGGGGGGATCTGATTGAAACGTATAAAATCCTAAAGGGATTGGACAGGTTAGATGCAGGAAGATTGTACCCGATGTTGGGGAAGTCCAGAACGAGGGGTCACAGTTTGAGGATAAGGGGGAAGCCTTTTAGGACTGAGATTAGGAAAAACTTCTTCACACAGAGAGTGGTGAATCTGTGGAATTCTCTGCCACAGGAAACAGTTGAGGCTAGTTCATTGGCTATATTTAAGAGGGAGTTAGATATGGCCCTTGTGGCTACGGGGATCGGGGGTATGGAGGGAAGGCTGGTGCAGGGTTCTGAGTTGGATGATCAGCCATGATCATAATAAATGGTGGTGCAGGCTCGAAGGGCCGAATGGCCTACTCCTGCACCTATTTTCTATGTTTCTATACTATAAATTACAATGAGAAATATTGTAAATAAGTAGCACAAAAAGAGTAAAAATACTAAGGTAGTGTTCATGGGTTCATTGTCCTTTCAGAAATCTGATGGCAAAAAGGAAGAAACTGTTCCTAAAACATTGAGTGTGTGTCTTTAGGCTCCTGTACCTCCCTCTTGATGGTAGCCATGAGAAGAGGGCATGTTCTGGGTGATGGGTGTCCGGAATGATGGATGTTGCCTTGTGAAGATGTCCTCACTGCTGGGGGAGCTGTTGCCTATAAATGGGCTGGCTGAGTTTACGGCCTTCGCAGCTTTTTCCGATCCTGTGCAGTGGCCCCTCCGTACCAGATGGTGATGCAACCCATTGGAATGCTCTCCACGGTACATGTGTAGAAATTTGCTGAAGTCTTTGGTGATAGACCAAACCTCCTCAAACTTCAAATGACATACAGCTGTTGGCATACCTTTAAAGAGAGTTTTTGAACTTCTCACTCTTTTCCCTCACAGGGGCAGATGAGCACACTCACACTTGGTCTGTTTTCCCTTGCAGAGAGCCTTTGGAAGCGTACATCTACTTTGGTCCTGTGTATTACCAGAAGCTGAAGCATATGGTCCTCGACAAGATGCACGCTCGAGCCCGAGGTCCCCGGGCTGTTCTCACCCGGTGAGCCATTACCACTGTGGTTACTTTTACTTCATTCACTGTTACGATAATTATGTTTTGCTATGATTCCTCCTCCTCTCCCTCTCCCACCCTCTCTCTTCCTCCCTCCCTTTCTCTTCCTCCCTCCCTCTCCCCCCTCCTCTGTCCTTCCCTCTCCCTCACAATCCCCCCTCCCCCCACCCCAATCATCATTGGAGCTTCAGGTGGTGTTTCTGTAGCTCTGGGATATGAGATAGGGCTTCTAGCCCCATGCCCAGTCCTCCTCCTTTCACAGCCGGTGTTGGGACCGTCTATGGCGGTATTTTGCTATGATTCTGAGGCGTCCATTTGATTGGATGCTGGTTGGATTATTTGATTGTGTAAGGTGAGAATTGTGGAAGTGCGGTACTCAGATTTACTTCGATAGTGGACTGTCTGCGTTAGTGTGAGATGGGCTGTACAACCTTTCACTGGGTGTCAAATCTTTCACACAGCTTCAGTCTGTTACTCCTGTAATCTGAGAATTTAACCAGAAGTAACAAACTACGATGTGAGGTCCAAAATCCCAGTGAAGGATATCGACCTAAAATGTCGACTGTCTCTTCCCATCCATTGATACTGCCTGAGCCGCTGAGTTCCTGCAGCCTGTTTAAACATTGCTTAGATATATCTTGACTGATCTGTCCCACATTTATCTGCCATTGGTATATGGAAGCACAAAATGTTGCAATCCTAATCCAGTGCTGAATTAGGAAGGCTCATGGAATATGAGACAAGGTACGGAGTATGAAATTAGCAAAGGTTTGATGCCACTTTACAGGACCAGACGTGGGATTCTGTGTGACCGTTCGGTCTCCGTATTGAAGGAGGGGTGGAGTTACATCATGGCGATTGCAGGCTCCCAACACTGATTCTTGGGGGGAAGGGGAAGGTTGAGCAGTCACAGAGCACGGGAACATGCCCTTTGACCCAACTGGTCCATGCAAACCAAGATTCCCATCAGAGCTAGTGTGATTTACCTGTTTATCACCCTACCTTTCCTGTGCATGCACCCATACAGGTATCTCTTCCCATATCTCTCTATCCTTCCTGTCCATGTACCTGTCCAGGAATCAATTCCCATATCCCTCTACCTTTCCTGTCCAGATATCTGTTCCCATCACCTCCCTCTACTCCTCCCCCCCACCTTCCTCCAGCTCTGAATCTCTTTCACCAATCAGCTTCCCAGCTCTTTACTTCTCCCCAGTTTCACCTATCACCTTGTGGTTCTTCTGACCCTCCCTCCACTTTCTTACTCTGACTTCTCATCTTTTTCTCCAGTCCCGCCAAAGAGCCTGGCCCAAAGCATTGACTGTACTCGTCTCCATAGACGCTGCCTGGCCTGCTGAGTTCCTCCAGCATTTTGTGTGTGTTGCAGAGATCTTTAAGGGATGTTTAGATAGGCAGGTGAATGTGTGGAAAATGGAAGGATATGGACATTGTGTAAGCCACAGGGATTGGTTTAGTTGGCCATTTGATTACTAATTTAATTGGTATAGTATAACATTGTGGGCTGAAGGACTTGTTGCTGTACTGTACTAGTCTATGTTCTATGTTCCTGCCCGTGTCTTTTAAATATTGTTAATATAACAATAAACATAACCATTTCCTCAGGTTTATTATAGAAACATAGAAAACCCACAGCGCAATACAGGCCCTTCAGCCCACAATGTCGTACCAAACATGTACTTACTTTAGAAATTACCTAAGGTTACCCATAGCCCTCTATTTTTCTCAATTCCATGTACTTATCCGGGAGCCTCTTAAAAGACCCTATTGTATCTGCCTCCACCACTGTTCCCAGCAGCCCATTCCACACACTCACCACTCTCTGTGTAATAAAAAAACTTACCCCTGACATCTCCTCTGTACCTACTTCCAAGCACCTTAAAACTGTGCCCTCTTGTGTTAGCCATTTCAGCCCTGGGAAAAAGCCTCTGACTATCCACATCATCAATGCCTCTCATCATCTTATACACCTCTATCAGGTCACCTCTCATCCTCCGTCGCTCCAAGGAGAAAAGGCCAAGTTCACTCAACCTATTCTCATAAGCCATGCTCCCCAATCCAGGCAACATCCTTGTAAATCTCCTCTGCACCCTTTCTATGGTTTCCATGTCCTTCCTGTAGTGAGGCGACCAGCACTGAGCACAGTACTCCAAATGAGGTCTGACCAGGGTCCTGTATAGCTGTAATTATCACTGACGTTGTGAAATGCATTGTTTCGCAGCAGTAGTACATTGCAATACATTAAAAATTACTACAATCTATAGTAAATGAATAAGTAATCCATATGAGGCAGCTCGTACCATGTAACAACCTCTCTTTGGCTGAAAAAGTTGCCCCTCAGGTTCCAACGATATCGCTTTCTCTTGCTTTAAACCCGTGCCGCCTGGTTCTTGATTCCACATCCCTAAGGAAAAGACTGTATTCACCTTATCTGTGCCCCTCATGATTTTATACACCTCTATAAGGTCACCCCTCAGTCTCATACACTCCAGGGAATAAAGTTCCAACCTGCCCAGCCTCTCTTCTTAAGTGTTGAGGAATGAAAAGTAATCTTAATGAGACACAGGATTCTGAGGACTGATGGATGGGTGCTGAAAAGATGGTGCAGAAGGGAAAGAGGGAGAAGAGGAGGGTGGTAGTGATAGGGGACTCAATAGTCAGAGGAACAGAAAGGAGATTCTGTGACCATGAACGGGGCACCCGGATGGTATGTTGCTTGCAACACACGTAAAAGTTGCTGGTGAACGCAGCAGCAGGCCAGGCAGCCATCTCTTGGAAGAGGTACAGTCGACATTTCAGGCCGAGACCCTTCGTCAGGACTAACTGAAGGAAGAGCTAGTAAGAGATTTGAAAGTGGGAGGGGGAGGGAGATCCAAAATGATAGGAGAAGACAGGAGGGGGAGGGATGGAGCCAAGAGCTGGACAGGTGATAGGCAAAGGGGATATGAGAGGATCATGGGACAGGAGGCCCAGGGAGAAAGAAAACAGGGAGGGGGGAAGAAAGCCCAGAGGATGGGCAAGGGGTATGTTGTCTCCCAGGTGCCTGGGTCAGGGACGTCTCGGATCACGTACATAACATTTTGAAGAGGGAGGGAGAGCAGCCAGATGTCTTGGTACATGTTGGTACCAATGACATAGGAAGGAAAAGCAGAGGTCCTGAAGAGAGAATTTCGAGAGCTAGGCAGAAAGCTGAGAAGCAGGACGTCCAGGGTAGTAATTTCTGGGATTGCTACTTATGCCATGTGCCAATGAGGCTAGATTTGGCAGATAAATGCGTGACTAAGAAGTTGGTGCGGGGACAGGGCTTCAGATTCTTGGATCATTGGGATCTCTTCTGGGGGAGGTATGACCTGTTCAAAAGTGTCGTATTGCACCTGAATGCAAGGGGAAATTAAAGTGTAGCCACTGGGAAATCCCCCTTTTCCTGGCAGACAGAACGTAGGTGCTCAGCAAAGCAGTCTCCCAATCTACGTCGGGTCTTGCCGATATACAGGAGGCCACACCGGGAGCACTGGACACAGTAGATGGCCCCAACAGACTCACGGCTGAAGTGTTGCTTCACCCGGAAGGGCTGTTTGGGGCCCTGAATGGTAGTGAGGTAGGAGGTGGGGGGGGGGGGATGTAGGGGCAGGTGAAGCACGTGTTCTTGTCTTTGCTGTATTGTTGTCTTGCTGCATGACCCACTTTCTCTTGAGCTTCAGTTCACGGATAGATACCCCAACATTTTCCTATAGAATTTACTGGTACAATTCAGAATTCATAGTTCCATCAATGATGACAAACCATCCTCGTCCCGAGGCAGCAAAGCAGGCCCAAACCGTGACACTGCCACCACCACGTTTCACAGATGGGATGACGTTCTTGTGCTGGAATGCAGGTTTGCTTTTTGCCAAACATAATGCTTCTCACTTAAGCCAAGAAGTTCCATTTTGGACTCATCCGTCCACAGAACATTCTTCCAGTAGCCTTCTGGTTTATCCATGTCTCTGAGGCCGACATGAGAACATCCTTCTGGCCCAGGTGGGGTACTAAAGGCCTCTGCTCATCAACTGGTTCTTCAACCTCTCACTTCGGCAGTCTGACATATCCACCTGCTTCAATTATACCAGTGTCTAAGAAGAACATGGTAACCAGTCTCAATGACTATTGTCCAGTAGCACTTACATCCACAGTGATGAAGTGTTATGAGAGATTGGTGATGAAATATATCAACTCCTGCCCGAGAAGCAACTTGGATCCACTCCAATTTGCCTACCAGCACAAATGGTCTACGGCAAATGCCATTTCATTGGCTCTTCACTAAATTCTGGAATATCTAAACAGCAAGAATGCATACAGCAGGAAACACACACAGAAAGTTGCTGGTGAACGCAGCAGGCCAGGCAGCATCTCTAGAAGAGGTACAGTCGACGTTTCAGGCCGAGACCCTTCGTCAGGACTAACTGAAGGAAGAGTGAGTAAGGGATTTGAAAGTTGGAGGGGGAGGGGGAGATCCAAAATGATGGGAGAAGACAGGAGAGGGACGGATAGAGCCAAGAGCTGGACAGGTGATTGGCAAAGGGGGTATGAGAGGATCATGGGATCAGGGGGGGAGGAGGCCTAGAGAGAAAAAGGGGAACGGGGGGAAGCCCAGAGGATGGGCAAGGGGTTACAGGGAGAGGGACAGAGGGAGAAAAAAGGGAAAGAGAAAAAAATAATAAATAAATAAATAAATAAATAAGGGATGGGGTACGAAGTGGGGGGGCATTAACGGAAGTTAGAGAAGTCAGTGTTCATGCCACCAGGTTGGAGGCTACCCAGACGGAATATAAGGTGTTGTTCCTCAAACCTGAGTGTGGCTTCATCTTGGCAGTAGAGGAGGCCGTGGATAGACATGTCAGAGTGGGAATGGGACGTTGAATACATCAGGATGCTCTTTATCGACTACAGTTGGGCATTCAATACTATCTTCCCCTCAAAACTCATCAACGAGCTGAAGACCTTGGCCTCAATACTTCCTTGTGCAATTGGATCCTCCATTTCCTCACTTGCAGACCCCCAGACATTTTGGATTGGCAACAACATCTCAAAAGGTTCAAAGGTTAATTTGTTATCAAAGTATACAACTTGAAATTCTTCTTCTGCGGGTAGCCACGAAACCAAGAAAGAAAAGAAAGGCAACATGATCACCAACTCCCAAAAAATCCCCCGGCCGCATGAATAAAACAAACAAAAATGGAACAGGCACCTTAACCATCAAATCCCTCCTCCTGCACAAAATAAGCTAGCACATCAATACCCAAATCCCCCTCCCACACAAAAAAAATAAAATCAGAACAGCACCTTAACACCAAAATTCCTCTTCCCCACACAAAAAAATGAACAAAACAGAGCAGGCACGTTGACCCCCAAATCCCCTCCCCACACAAAAAAAAAGAAGAAAGAGCGGCGAAAAGCATATAATATGTAAAAAAATCTATACGACTGAATAAAGTCTGTAGTGCAAGTCCACGTCCAAAATGCAGAAAACCTGGGCAACATTCACCGGGCCCAGTGGTTGACCCTTCCCTCTCCATAGCAGAGCCACAAAACTATAGGCAGCCGGACTTACCACACTCCATGCTTCAATCTTCCTCCTTGTAATCAGCAAAATAGAGTCAAGCAACTGCTTGTGCCCCATCTCTCAGTCTTCGCGTTCACTGTCTCTGTCTCTGGGAATCCACTTGGAGTCTGCAGAGCGCTGAAGCACCAAAACTATCTCCAAGCTTCCACATTCGGCTCCTTGTTTCAATCTCCCTTTTCACTTTAACCAGCAAACATTGGAAGCTTTAATCAGTAAAGCAGAGTCGCACATCAGCTTGCAGCTCCTGCACGCTGCCTCTGCCTCCCGGAATCCCCTTGGAGACTACAGAGCGCTGGAATACCCAAACAATTTCCAAGCAGCAAATCACAGGCTCCAGTAGTTCCAGAATCACATCCAAGATGAAAAACAAATGTAAAAGACATAAATGAAGTGAAATATATGGTTCCATGATTTATCCAGGAGATGTCGACCAAAGGAACATTGTTACTCAGTGGCCATCTTGACTATCTTGATTTCCTCCACAATCTCCATCAGCACAGGTGCACCACAGGGCTGAGTGCTTAGCCCCCTGCTCTACTCACTTTATACTTACGACTGTGTGGCTAAGCACAGCTACAATGCCTTATTCAAGTTTGCCAATGACACCACTGTCATGGGCGAAATCGAAGGTGGTGACGAATCACATATAGGAAAGAGACTGAAAATCTGGTTGAGTGATGCCACAACAACAACCTCATACTCAATGTCAGCAAGACCAAGGAGCTGATTATTGACTCCAGGAGAACGAAGTCAGAGGTCCGTGAGCCAGTCCTCATCAGGGGACCAGAGGTGGAGAGGGTCAGTAATTTTAAATTCCTCGGTGTTAACATTTCCCAAGACCTGTCCTGGTCCCAGCACATAAGTGCAATTACGAAGAAAGCACAACAGCGTCTCTACTTCCTGAGGAACTTTGTGAAGATTCGGCATAGTATCTAAAATTTTGACAAACTATGTATGTGTGATGGAGTGTATATTGACTGGCTGCATCACAGCCTGGTATGGAAACAGCAATATCTTTGAACCATGGGAGAAAGGGGAGGAGGAGGGGCATCAAGAGGGAGGTGATAGGCAGGTGAGGAGAAGCTGTAAGAGGGGGTCTAGAGTGAGGAAATGAAGAAGGGGGGAGGGGGAGAAATTACCAGAAGTTGGAGAAATCAATATTCATGCTATCAGGTGTTGCTCCTCCAACTTGAGAGTGGCCTCCTCATGGCAGTCCCTCCCAACCTCCTCCCCCCACCCACCTGGCTTCACCTAACACCTTCTTGCTTGTACCCTTCCTTTCTCCCACCTTCCTGTTCTGGCTTTTCCCCCTTCCTTTCCAGTCCTTCAGAAGGGTCTCGGCCTGAAACGTTGACTGCTTATTCATTTCCATAGATGCTGACCGGCTTGCTGAGTTCCTCCAGCATTTTGTGTGTGTTGCTCTGGATTTCCAGCGTCTGCAGAATATCTTGTGGTTGTGAAGTACTGCAGCCCGGTGTGTCTGTGCTTCTCACTCGTATGTGTTTCAGCGACTTGATAAGAGTGGGAGGCATGGGATTGGTCAATGCAGACGAATCAAGCCAGGTTTAATCCTTTTCCTCTGTTGCTGGGATGATACAGGGTGATGTTAAATGGGTTACAGTTTTCACAATTCAACACTGTGCAAGTTAGTTTCCACGTTGAATCCACTTTTGGAGCTCAGCCTGACAATCTGTGTGAACCTTCCCTGGCAGGCAGCCAACAGAAGGACGCTCTCGTGATGGAGGGCTGCGCCTAGGTGAGATGGAGAGGGATTGTTTGATCGGCTATGGTGCCAGCATGATGCTGCTGGAAAGGTTAATGATCTCCAGTGACGCATTTGAAGTGGACGTCTGTGGACTATGTGGACTGCTGGGGTACTCTGGTTGGTGAGTATCTGGGCTTCTATTCTCTGCCGTCGATGTGGTACTGAAAGTATGTCTGATGCTCAGTTGTGTCACAGTGGGCAACTCCCCCACCTCCGTCAAAGGGTAGACCAGTACCTTCTCCTTTGTGGATGTAGCAGACTCCTTGGCTTTATTTTGAAGATTAAGGTCTTCACCCTGCTCATGGACTGTTTGTCCCACTCCCATCAAGAAGAAGGCTACATTACATCCATGCCAGGACCACTAGACTCAAAAACAGTTACTTTCCCCAAGTGGTAAGGCTGATCACTAACCCACCCCTCCACACCCCCAACATCACTACTTTATCATTTCCTTTCGGAGTCTGCTTATGTGCACACACTTTATGGACATACAATCAATCAATGTATAGAAGCTATCTTATGTATTTGTATTTATTTTGTTATTGTGTTCTTTATGCTTATTCTGTTTTGTAGTGCTGCATCAGATCCGAAGTAACAATAATTTCAATTTTCTTTACACGTAGGTAGGAAAAGCAAGGAGGTCCTGAAGAGAGATTTTAGGGAGCTATGTAGAAAGCTGAAAAACAGGACCTCCAGGGTTGCAATCTCTGGATTACTGCCTGAACCCAAGGGGGCCAACATCCTTGCAGGCAGGTTTGCTAGAGCTGTTGGGGAGGACTCAAAGAAATTTGGCATGGACCAGAGTAATAGAGCTGAGGATGGAGCAGTTGGTTTACAAGCATGACAGTGTGTAGTGAGACTGTGAGGAAGGACTGGCAGGTGATAGGGCAAAATTGCAGTCAGTGGGATGAATTGCAGTGTAAACAGGGTGACAAAATCGTAAAGGGCGTTGGATACAGGACCGAAGGTGTTATATTTGAATGCACGCAGTATACAAAATAAAGTAGATGAACCTGTAGCAGTTAGAGATTGGTATGTATAATGTTGTGAGTCGTGGCTGAAAGAAGGCTATAGTTGGGAGCTTACCATCCAAGGATGCACATTGTATCGAAAGGACAGGCAGGCAGGCGGGGGAGTTGCAGCTCTGTTGGTAAAAATGAAGTCAAGTCCTTAGAAAGAGGTGATATAGCATCAGAAGATGTAGAATCCTTGTGGGTAGAGTTAAGAAACTGGGAGGGTAAGAAGACATGATGGGAGTTACAGCAGGCCTCCAAACAGTAGCCAGGATGTGGTCTGCAAGTTACAATGGGAGATAGAAAAGACCTGTCAAAAGGGCAATGTTGCTATAGTCATGGAGGACTCCAATATGCAAATAGATTGGGGAAAATTGGGTTGGTGCTGGATCCCAAGAGAGAGAATTTGTAGAATGCCTATAAGGTGGCTTTTTAGAGCAGTTGTGGTTGAGCCCGCTAGAGGATCAACTAAAACAGACAAAATGCTGGAGGAATTCAGCAGGCCGGGTAGCATCTACGGAAAAAAAGTACAGTCACTGCTTCGGGCCGAAGCCCTTTGGTAGGACAGGTTTTGGCCCAAGACGGCAACTGTACTTTTTTTCCATAGGTGCTGCCTGGCCTGCTGAGTCCCTCCAGCATTTTGTGTGTGTTGCTCGTGTACCTCTCACTTTGGCTAGCTGCTAAATATAGGGGGTGATAGCCCCTGTCCTGGCCCAGCCAAACTTAAGAAATCTCATTTGGATGGATGCTGCGCGATGTGTCCTCCGTTACAAATTAGTACCCCGAAGTAACAAACATAATATGCGATTAAACGATTAAATTTATAATTCTTACTTTGACTGTATGGTTAGTAAAGAAAACGGGGAAAAAAAAAGAAAAAAAGGGCCCAGTCTTATGGAACAGTCGGTTGCGCAAAGTTGGAGCTCACTGATAAGCCGGTCACCACCATCGACCTCGTCCAATCGTCACTGCCCTTCGGACCCTCGCTCCAAGTCCACTCCATCCGGTGGTCTTCCAACTCTCTCCATTCGTGTCTTCTCTCCTCATCTCTCCCCGGCAAACGACCACGAAAATCTCTCTTACAGGCTCACAAGAAAGAACAACAGCATTCCAAACCCCGTTATCTCTAGTCATAACCCAAACATTGCTGCTACAGAGAAACCATTACATTGTCAGTGAAACCTTACAGCGTGTTACACTTGGATTTCCAGCATCTGCAGATTTTGTAGGGCAGCGGTCCCCAACCACCAGGCTGCAGACCGGTACTGGGCCGCAAAGCATGAGCTACCGGGCCGCGCGGAAACGATATGAGTCAGCTGCACCTTTCCTCATTCCCTGTCACGCACTGTTGAACTTGAACATAGGGTTGCCAACTGTCCCGTATTTGCTGGGACATCCCATATATTGGGCTAAATTGGTTTGTCCCATACGGGACTGCCCTTGTTCCGTATTTCCCCCGCTAAGGTAGAGCGTTCCTATGAAACCTTCTGTGCTGAAATGGCGTGAAGCGAAGAAGCAATTACCATTAATTTATATGGGAAAAATTTTTGAGCATTCCCAGACCCAAAAAATAACCTACCAAATCATACCAAATAACACTAAGATATAGTAAAAGCAGGAATGATATGACAAATACACAGCCTATATAAAGTAGAAATAATGTATGTACAGTATAGTCAGGAAGATAAGCCAAAAGTGATATTTGGGAAAAAAATCGGCACGTACGCGCATGCGCACACAGGTGCCTGCGCAAAGCTTCTTGATCATGGTAGTCTTTTTGGGGTAAAGTGTCCCGGGATTTGACTGCTACTTTTGTCACTTATTTGGGAGTGAGAAAGTTGACAAACCTAACTGTAAAAGACATGTTGAGGTGAGTTTAACCCTACTTGAACACCCCCCCTCCCCCCCCCACCCCCCCGGTCGGCCGGTCCGCAAGAATATTGTCGATATTAAACCGGTCCACGGTGCAAAAATGGTTGGGAACCCCTGTTGTAGGGGATCAGTTATTCTGGATTGGGTGTTGTGTACTGAATAGGATCTGATTAGGAGCTTAAGGTAAAGGAACCCTTAAGAGGCAGTGATTATTATATGATAGATTTTGCACTGCAGTTTGAGAGAGAAAAGCTAAAGTCAAACATATCAATATTCTATTGGAGTAAAGGGAATTACAGAGGCATGACAGAAGAGTTGGCCAAAGTTGATTGGAAGGGAACACTAGCAGGGATAATGGCAAGACAGCAGTGGCTAGACTTTTTGGGAGCAATTCAGAAGATGCGGGATAGATACATACCAAAGAAGTTTTCTGAAGGCAGGATGATGCAATGATGCAACTGTGGCTGACAAGGAACACTGGTATACTTTCCTTGTAATTCATCTATGTGCTGGGCCCAGGACAAGGCATCTGATGTTAACATCCAAGAATTTAAAGCTTCTGACTCTCTCCACCGCCAATGCAGACTGGCCTATGTCCACCCTCCTTCCCTTTCCTGAAGTCGACAATCAGGCCTTTAGTTTTGCTGATGTTGAGCAGCTCCACCCAACCAGGTATCCTGACTTGTCGACTCCTGTGATTTGTCGTAACCTCAGCACTGTCATCAGCTAATTTGAAGATGACATCAGAGCTGTTTTTATAATCCATTCTCCCTAGTCACCGTGGAACTCATGTGACTTCATCTTCTAGATCAGCCTACCATGAGGAGCCTGGTCAAATGTTTTACTGAAGTCCATGTAGGCGATAACCGCACAACCCACATCAGTCATCTTCATCACCTCCTCAAAAACCTCAATCAAATTTGTAAAATGTGCAAATTTATTCTTGAGTGGTCCTATCCTTTCCCTAGTTAGGATGCATAGTGGCGTCACAGTTAACGTAATGCTTTACAGTGACAGACGTAAGGTCAAGGTTCAATCCCTGCCACTGTCTGTAAGGAGTTTGTACACTCGCCTCATGACCACATGGGTTTTATCTGGGTACTCCACTGTCCTCCCACATTCCAGACACATAGTGTTAGTGAGTTCTGGGAAGGCCATGTTGGTGCTGGAAGCATGGCGTTACTTGCAGCTGTCCCCCAGCACAATCCTTGCTGATTTGATTTGACACAACCAACACATTTCACTCTATGTTTCAGTGTTCATGTGGCAAGTAAAGCTAATCTTTATCTCTTAGTGTAGGTATAAGATGTACGGTACTGTGCAAAAGTCAAAAAAATTCTGTAAAGCCAAGATGCTTTCAAAAATAATTAAATGAAAAGTTTCTAAATATCAAAAAGAACTATAAGCACCCATAAACAGTAAAAGAAAACTAAATCAATTCAATAGGTAGTGCAATTGCCCTTTGCCTGTAAACTGCATCAATTCTCTTAGGTACACTGTTATGCAGTTTGATAGGAAAATCACCTGGTTGGTTGTTCCAAGCATCTTGGAGAACTTCCTACCATTCTCCTGCAATATTTGTCTCACTTCCTTCTGTCTCTTCAAACCGCCACAATGTTGTTGAGATCAGGGCTCTGTGGGGGCCATACAATTCTGTTCCAGAACTCCTTGTTTGTTTTTTCACTGAAGATAGTTCTGTGTTTGGGGTCATTGTCCTGCCGCAGAGTGAAGTTGGAACTGATCAGACACCCCCCTGATGGTATTGTGTGATGGATGAAAATCTGCTTGTACTTCTCAACATTGAGGATTCCATTAATTCTGATCAGATCACCAACTCCATTTACAGAAATGCGGCCCTGAACCTTCAGGGAACCTTTGTGGTGCTTCACTGTTGGCTGCAGACACTCGTCCATGTAGCACTCTCCAGCTCTTCTACAGAAAAACTGCCTCCTGTTTGAGCCAAAAATTTCAAATTTTGACTCATCAGTCTAGAGTGCTACCATTGTTCAGCATCTCAGTCCTTGTGTTTTTATGCATAGGGGAGTCTCTTGGCTTTGTTTCCACTTTGGAGGAATGGCTTTTTGACAGCAATTCTTCCATGAAGATCACTCTGACAAGATGTCTGAAGCGTAGTGGGGTGTACTTGGGCTCCAGTGGTTTCTGTGAGTACAGAGCTGATAGTAGTGCTGGACTTCCAATTTAGAAGGAACATCAGTTTGATGTATCTCTCATGTGCTGCTCTCGGTTTCCATGACCAGCCACTGCATTTCTTTACCTGTTTCTCTGTGCTTCTTCAGAAGAGCTTGGACAGCACATCTTGAGATTCCTGTCTGCTGTGAAATTTCTGCGGGGAGAGACCTTGCTGATACTGGATGACCACTTTGTGTCTTGTTGCTATGCTCACTCTTGCCATAGTGTAAGAATTGATAATTTGAAGGTTAAACTGTCTCATCTTTGCCACACCTTCACCTCTTAGTTTGGTTGTCCTACGTCCAGTTTGATTCTTTCTACATACGTTTCTGTTTCAGTTCATCAGTGCAGTTCATTATGTCATTGATCATTAGCACCTGTTTGTTACCTTTGCTTAATCATGTACTGACAAAGTAATCAAGTCCTTTTTGAAAAGAGGTCTGTTACTTAATGTTACTTTCTTTAATGAAATGGAGAAATTTCTCTAACATTTTTTTTGGGGAAAATGGGAATCTGAAATTTGCTCTTTTCTACCGACACACTAACGCTGAAGCTAAAAAATAAACACCTAAAACAAAATGTGTATTAAAAATCTAGGGTGCCTAAGACTTTTGCAATCGAAACAGTCTGAGTGAGGACAACTGTTTTAGACCAGGGGTTCATGAACACATAAGACCATAAGATATAGGAGCAGAATTAGGCCATTCGGCCCATCGAGTCTGCTCCGCCATTTCATCATGGCTGATCCAATTTTCCTCTCAGCCCCAATCTCCTGCCTTCTCCCCGTAACCTTTCATGCCCTGACCAATCAAGAATCTATCAGCCTGTCTTAAATATAAAGACTTGTACTCCACAGCCCCTCGGACCCCTCTGTTAATGGTAGGGGTTCATCACATAAAGGGTTGGGAATGTGAGGTTGTGGAGCTCAGCCTGCAGTGGAGGTGGAGTCAGACAGAATTCATTGATGGGTCGCGAGGACAGAGCAGGCTTTCTCCATGTGGAGCTGGTGGGCTGAGAGAGCTGAACCATTTTTGACCAGCAGCAGAGAGGAGTGCAGTTAACGATATTGGGTAGCATGGGGGTGGGGAAACAGGAGAGAGATGGAGGAGGTTTGGTCTGTTTGGCAGGGGGTGGTCCTAGGGAGGAGTGGATGGGGATGATGAGGGGTCACAATCCTGTGACCGAAGAGTGCTTTGTCTTTCTAGGTGTCATTATTGCAAATCTTCCTGTCACGTCTCGTCTCTGCGAATCCCATATGCCTGTAAGCTGCTGTTCCAAGAGCTTCAATCCATGAACATTGTTCCCAGGCTGAAGCTGGCCAGATACAACGAGTGAGGCATGGTGGAGTGCAAAGGAAGGGTTTGCTGCATGAGGACTCTCTCTCGAGGCTGCAGTTGTGAGAGTGAATCGTCAGCCCGACTGATTTATGCTCCCTCTCCAGCACAGCGTGACGAGGGAGAGAATCGTTTGCTGGTGATTGATGGGCTGATACAATGCCCCCCGCACTGACTCGATCTGCCTTCATAAAGGTCTGGCGAGCTCGCTAGTGTCGAGCAAGCAAAGTTTGTACAAGAAACTGTGTTTGTTCATCGATATTAGTTTTGCTGCTAAACAAGGGAGGCAAAGCAGCTCGCATCATTGAGATGTTGGTCTGCAGCTGGGAGCACTCACTGGCCCTGGCGGATTCACACAAAAAGCGGGCTATTTAATTTAATTTTTGTATTGATGGCGTTGAATGTGGTGAGATATCTTTTGTTCTGTGCGCCATGAATATTTCAATTAAAAGACATTTTTTAAACAAACATTATCTTTGAATAGAGTAAAATTTCTTCTTCTTCTTAAGCCCATCACCCCTGCTGGGGCACAGGCTGCCAACAACAGCTCACCATAGTCCTCTGTTCTGGGCCAGTCTTTCAAGATGATCTCAGGTGTGGCCCTTCCTCTCCCTGGAGTGAGGTGTTTCGAGCTTCTGTTGGCATTTCTGTAGCTCTGGGTTTTTATGGGATGGAGCTGCCAACCTCATGCCCAACCCTCCTTTTGTAGCCAGGCTTAGGACTGTCCGTGGCGGAGTTGAGAAAAATTTCAGCTGGGAGGAAACCCAGGGGGTCACCGGGAGAACGTGCAAACTTCACACAGACTGCGCCCAAGGTCAGTACTAAACCCAGGTCTCTGGAAGAGTGATAGCCACACTGCCTTTGGGCTGCTGCTTTGACCAGGGTACTGAGATTACCTGATGCTCTCCAGTGGTAAGGTATGGCTGCCTGCAAAGGACAGGAGTCAGAGTCACACTGCACAGAGTCTGGCCCTTCATCCCACAATGTAGTGCCGACCTTTTTACATACTCCAAGATCAAGCTAACCCTTCCCTCCTACATAACCCCCCATATTTCTATCTAAATCTATATTTCTACCTGTCTAAGAGTTTCTTAAATGTCCCAAATGTATCTGCCTCTACCACCACCTGTGGCAATGCATTTCACATACCACCAGTCGCTGTGTATAAAACCTACTTCCAACATTCCCCCTGTACCTTCCTCCAATCACCTTAAAATTATGCCTCTTCACATTAGCCATTTGTGTTCTGGGAATGAAGCATTGGCTGTCCACTCAATCTATGTCTCTTATCATCCTGTATACCTTCATCAGATCATCTGTCATCCTCCTTCACTCCAAAGAGAAAAGTCCTACCTCGCTGAGCCTATCCTCATAAGACACGCTCTCTAATCCAGGCAGCATCCTGGTAAATCTCCTCTGCACCCTCTCTAAAGCTTCCATATCCTCCCTATAATGAGGAGTCCAGAACTGAACGCAATACTCCACGTGTGGTCTAACCAGAGTTTTACAGAGCTGCAACATTACCTCATGGCTCTTGAACTCAGTTCCCCGGCTAATGAAGGCCCACACGTCATATGCCTTCTTAACCACCTATCAACTTGAGGAAAGTGAGGGGTTGATGGACATGGACCCCAAGATATTTCTGTTCCTGCACACTGCTAGGAATCCTGCCATTAACCATAACTGAGGCAAATCAGCTGGGGTGAGTGCACCCTGCTAAACCTGATGTCACAAAATGCCCGTTCTACACCCTACGGCGAGGGCAGAAGCTAGCAGAAGAAAAGGCAGAGATGACAAACAAGATAAAGAGAACCACAAACCTCAAGGGGAAGGTGAGGAGGAGGCAGGTACCTACACTGAGGGACAGGGAAGGTGAGGCGGAGGCAGGTACCTACACTGAGGGACAGGGGAGGGTGCAGGAGGAGACAGGCAGCAACACTGAGGGATAGGGGAGGGTGCAGGAGGCAGGTACCTACACTGAGGGACAGGGGTGGTGAGGAGGAGACAGGCAGCAACACTGAGGGACGGGGAGGGTGCAAACTGCAGAAGTTGAAATGACAAGAGCTACAGAACAGAGCGTGGAATGAAGCTTGCAAAGTACAGTTATTCTCAAAAGTACATAAGACATAGGAGCAGAATTAGGCCATCTGGCCCATCGAGTCTGCTCCACCATTCAATCATGGCTGATCCTTTTTCTCCTCCTCAACCCCAGTTCCTGGCCTTCTCCCCGTAACCTTTGATGCCATGTCCAGTCAAGAACCTGTCAATCTCTGCCTTAAATACACCCAATAACCTGGTCTCCACAGCTGCATGTGGCAACAAATTCCACAAATTCACCACCTCTGGCTAAAGAAATTTCTCTGCATATCTGTTTTGAAAGGATAACCCTCTCTCCTGAGGCTGTGTCCACTTGCCCTAGACTCTCCCACCATGAGAAACATCCTTTCCACGTCTACTCTGTCTAGGCCTTTCAACATTTGAAAGGTTTCAATCAGATACCCCCCCCCCCCATCCATCTGAATTCCAGTGAGTACAGACACTGGAACATCAAATGTTCCTTGTATGATAACCCTTTCATTCCTGGAATCATCCTTGTGAACCTCCCCTGGAACCTCTCCAATGCCAGCACATCTCTTCTAAGATGAGGGGACCAAAACTGTTCACAATACTCATGGTGAGGCCTCACCAGTGCCTTATAGAGCCTCCGCATCACATCCCTGCTCTTGTATTCTAGACCTCTTGAAATGAATGCTAACATGGCATTTGCCTTCCTCACCACCGACTCAACCTGCAAGTTAACCTTCAGAGTGTTCTGCACAAGGACTCCCAAATCCCTCTGTATCTTAGATTCCTGGATTTTCTCCCCATTTAGAAAATATTCCACACTGTATTTCTGATACCAAATGGCATGACCATGCATTTTCCAACATTGTATTTCATTTGCCACTTTCTTGCCCATTCTCCTAATCTGTCTAAGTCCTTCTACATCCTACCTGTTTCCTCAACACTACCTGCCCCTCCACCAATCTTCGTATCATCTGCAAACTTGGCAACAAAGTCATCTGTTTCATCATCTAAATCATTGACATGCAGCATAAAAAGAAGTGGTCCTGCAGAACACCACTAGTTACAGGGAGCCAACCAGAAAAGGATTGTTTTATTCCCACTTGCTCCCTCCTACCAATCAGCCAATGTTAGTATCTTTCCTGTAATACCATGGGCTTTTAACTTGGTAAGCAGCCTCATGTGTGGCACCTTGTCAAAGGCCTTCTGAAAGTCTAAGCATACAACTGCATCCCCTTTATCTATCCTACTTGTAATCTCCTCAAAGAATTCCAACAGGTTCATAGGGCAGGATTTTCTCTGAAGGAAACCATGCTGACTTTGTACTATCTTGTCCTGTGTCACCAAGTACTCCATCACCTCATCCTTAACAATTGACTCTTACATCTTCCCAACCACTGAGGTCAGGCTAACTAGTCTATAATTTCGTTTCTGCTGCCTTCCTCCTTTCTTAAAGAGTGGAGTAACATTTGCAATTTTTCAGTCCTCCGGCACCATGCCAGTCCAATGATTTTTGAAAGATCATTTCTAATGCCACCACAATCTCTAACGCCACCTCTTTCAGAACCCTAGGGTGCAGTTCATCTGGACTGGCTGACTTATGCACCTTTAGGTCTTTCAACTTTTTGAGCACCTTCTCTCTTGTAATAGTAACTGCACTCACTTCTCTTCCTTCACACTCTACAACATCAGGCACACTGCTGGTGTCTTCCACAGTGTGTGTCACTATATTCTACATTGAGATTCATTTTCATCGAATCGTACAGCACAGTACAGACCCTTCGGCCCACATTGTTCTGCCGACCCTCAAACCCTGCCTCCCATTGACCCCCCCCACCTTAAATTCCTCCATATACTTGTCTAGTAGTCTCTTAAACTTCACTAGTGTACCTGCCTCCACCACTGACTCAGGCAGTGCATTCCACGCACCAACCACTCTCTGAGTAAAAAACCTTCCTCTAATATCCCCCTTGAACTTCCCACCCCTTACCTTAAAGCCATGTCCTCTTGTATTGAGCAGTGGTGCCCTGGGGAAGAGGCACTGGCTATCTACTCTATCTATTCCTCTTATTATCTTGTATACCTCTATCATATCTCCTCCATCCTCCTTCTCTCCAAAGAGTAAAGCCCTAGCTCCCTTAATCTCTGATCATAATTGATGCTCTCTAAACCAGACAGCATCCTGGTAAATCTCCTCTGTACCCTTTCCAATGCTTCCACATCCTTCCTATAGTGAGGCGACCAGAACTGGACACAATACTCCAAGTGTGGCCTAACCAGAGTTTTATAGAGCTGCATCATTACATCGCGACTCTTAAACTCTATCCCTTGACTTATGAAAGCTAACACCCCATAAGCTTTCTTAACTACCCTATCTACCTGTGAGGCAACTTTCAGGGATCTGTGGACATGTACCCCCAGATCCCTCTGCTCCTCCACACTACCAAGTATCCTGCCATTTACTTTGTACTCTGCCTTGGAGTTTGTCCTTCCAAAGTGTAGCACCTCACACTTCTCCGGGTTGAACTCCATCTGCCACTTCTCAGCCCACTTCTGCATCCTATCAATGTCTCTCTGCAATCTTTGACAATCCTCTACACTATCTACAACATCACCAACCCTTGTGTCATCTGCAAACTTGCCAACCCACCCTTCTACCCCCACATCCAGGTCATTAATAAAAATCACGAAAAGGAGAGGTCCCAGAACCAATCCTTGTGGGACACCACTAGTCACAATCCTCCAATCTGAATGTACTCCCTCCACCACGACCCTCTGCCTTCGGCAGGAAAGCCAATTCTGAATCCACCTGGCCAAACTTCCCTGGATCCCATGCCTTCTGACTTTCTGAATAAGCCTACTGTGTGGATATCACAGTAAGTACAAAGAAACAATACAAAATAATAATAATGTATAAATAAACAATAAACATTGAGAACGTGAGATGAAGAGTTCTTGAAAGTGAGTCTAAAGGCTGGGGGAACAGTTCAGAGATGAGGTAAGTGAAGTTATCCCTTCTGATTCGAGAGCCTGATGATTGAGGGGTATTAACTGTTCCTGGTCCTGGTTTGTCGGAGTCCTGAGGTTCCTGTGCCTCCTTCCTGATGGCAGCAGCAAGAAGAGAGCATGATCGGCTGAATGCTGAGAGTACTTGATGATGGGTGATGGGTGCCGTCTCATGCGACAAAGGTCCATGTAGATGTGCCCAATGGTGGGCAAAGAAGGACTAACCATATCCACTACTTTTGTAGGCTTTTTTGTTCAAGGGCATTGGTGTTTCCAAATGAGTGTTTTAAGATTTATAGGGATTATGGAGAGAACTTCAAGTTATCAAATCTTAAAACATGGAACCAGGCCATTCAGTGCCCTTGCATACTAACTACAGCCCCCAGCATGTGGTCCACTGTTTCAAGTGTTGATCTAGCTTTCTGTCAGTGATCCAGGCACACATTCTCCAGCAGTGTGTTCCAGATACTCATCACCCTCTGGGTGAATGAGTTCCCTCAGGTTCCCTCTAGATTTCTGTCCTTTAGTTTCGTATACCTTTGACATTGATAAAGTCTGTAGAGTTCCCCAGATCTCAGAATGACACAACATTATGTTCAGAATGACACTTACAGGACGGCAGACCCGGTGCTGGAGGTGGAGTCGGGCCAGATTTGCACAGACTGGTGGGTTGAAAAGTCTCCAACATTGTAACGACCCCATGATTTTGACAATAACCTTGCACTGTCAGAACTCACCCTGAACCGTAGGCTCCATCTGTCCTACACTTGTGGATAGACATGGACAGATATCAACACAAATCCAGCCATCTGGTGAACTCTGTCTCTCCATTGAACATTAACAAGTGAAGGCAAGATGCTGGGAGAGAACCAAAGGTTTCATCAAAACGTTCCAATGTCGTCTGCATGCAACAGTTTACAGATGATACCACTGTAGTGGGACATATTTCAAATAACAGGGAGATAAAGTACAGGAAGGAGATAGAGAGCTTAGTGATATGGTGTCATGACAACTTTTCCCTAGAAGAACTAGTAACACACACAAAGTGCTGGAGGAACTCAACAGGCCAGGCAGCTTCTATGGAAAGAGTAAACAGTCGATGTTTCGGGCCGAGACCCTTCTTCAGGACTGGGAAGAAAGAGATGAGGTCAGAGTAAGAAGTTGGGGGTAGGGAGAAAGAAGTACAAGGTAGTAGGTGATAGGCAAAACCAGGAGGGGGGTAGGGTGAAGTGAAGAGCTGGGAAGTCAATTACTGAAAGAGATAAGGAGCTGGAGAAGGGGAATCTGATAGGAGAGGACAGAAGGCTAGGGAAGGGAAAGGAGCACCATTAGATCATAAGACGTGGTAACAGAATTAGGCCATTCAGCCCATCATGTCTGTTCCACCATTCCATCATGGCTGATGCTGGATCCCACTCAACCCCATACACCTGCCTTCTCGCCATATCCTTTGATGCCCTGACCGATCAGGAATTGATCAGCTTCTGCCCTAAGTATACCCATGGAATTCACCTCTACCACAGTCTGTGGCAGAGCATTCCACAGATTCACTTCTCTCTAGCTAAAAAATTCCTTTTTATCTCTGTTCTAAAAGGTCTCCCCTCAATTTTGAGGCTGTGCCCTCTAGTTCTGGATACCACCACCATAGGAAACATCCTCTCCACATCCACCCAATCTAGTCCTTTCAACATTCTGTAGGTTCCAATGAGATGCCACGCATTCTTCTAAATTCCAGTGAGGACAGGCTCAAAGCTGTCAAACACTCCTCATATGTTAATCCTTCATTCACCGAATCATCCTCATGAACCTTGTCCGCACTCTCCCCAGTGATAACACATCCTTTCTGAGATATGGGGCCCAAAACTGTGGACAATACTCTAAAGTGCAGCCTAACTACTGTCTTAAAAAGGTTCAGTATTATCTCCTTGCTTTTATATTCTATTCCCCTTGAAATAAATGCCAACATTGCATTTGCCTTCTTTATCAGACTCAACCTGTAAATTAACCTTCTGGGAGTATTGCACGAGGCCTCCGAAGTCCCTCTGCATCTCTGATGCTGGAACCTTCTCCCATTTAGATAATTCTCTGCACTATTGTTCCTTTTATCAAAATGCATAATTATATATTCCATCTGCCACTTTTTTGCCAATTCTTCCAATGCGCCTAAGTCTGGCTGCTATTGCTTTGCTTCCTCACCACTACCCACCCCTCCATCTATCTTTGTATCATCCACAAACTTTGCCACAAAGCCATCAATCCTATTATCCAAATCATTGACAAGCAATGTGAAAAGTATCAGTCCCATTGCAGACCTCTGAGGAACACCAATGGTCACTGGAAGCCAACCAGAAAAGGCCCCTTTTATTCCCACTCGCTGCCTCCTGCCTGTCAGCCATTCTGCTACCCATGCCAGTGTCTTTCCTGTAACGCCATAAGATTTTATCTTGTTAAGCAGCTTCATGTGAGGCACCTTATCAAACGCCTTCTGAAAATCCAAGTAAGTCATCCACTACCTCTCCTCTGTCCACCATGCTTGTTACTTCCTCAAAGAACTCTAACAGGTTTGTCAGGCAAAATTTCTCTTTACAGAACCCATGTTGATTTTGACTTATTTTATCATAAGTCTCCAAGTATCCCAAAAGCTCATCCTTAATAGTAGACTCCAACACTTTCCCAACCACTGAGGTTAGAATAACTGGCCTACAATTTCCTTTCTTTTGCCTTCCTTCCTTTTTAAAGAGTGGTGTGACATTTGTAATCTTCCAGTCCACCAGGACCATGCCAGAATCAAGTGATTCTTGAAAGATCATGACCAATGCATCCGTTATCTCTTCAGCACCTCTCTCAGGACTCTTGAGTTGCAGTCCATCTGGTTCAAGTGACTTATTCACCTTAAGACCTTTGGGTTTGCCTGCACTTTTTCCTTTGTGATAGCAATGGCACTCACTCCTGCTCCCTGACACTCACGGACCTCAGGCACACTGCTGGTGGCTTCCACAGTGAAGACTGATGCAAAGTACTCATTAAGTTCATCTGCCATTTCTTTGTCCCCCATTACTACCTCACCAGCATCATTTTCCAGTGGTCCAATATCAACTCTCACCTCCCTTTTACTCTTTATATAACTGGAAAAAGAACTTATATTGTCCTGCTTTATATTATTGGCTAATTTGCCCTCATATTTCATCATTTCCCTTTTTTATAACTTTTTAGTTGCCTTTTGTTGGATTTTAAAAGCTTTCCAATCATCCAACTTCCCACTCACTTTTGCTACCTTTCCTTGGCTTTTTATGCAGTCCTTAACTTCCCTTGTCAGTTAAGGTTGCCGACCCCTGCCACTTGAGAAGTACAAGGTGGATGAATTAAAAATGCAGATTGTTATTAATGAAAATGATATAGTTGGGATCACAGAGACATGGCTCCAGGGTGACCAAGGATGGGAGCTCAACATTCAGGGATATTCAATATTCAGGAGGGATAGACATGAAAGAAAAGGAGGTGGGGTAGCATTGCTGGTTAGAGAGGAGATTAACGCAATAGAAAGGAAGGACATAAGCCGGGAGGATGTGGAATCGATATGGGTAGAGCTGCATAACAATAAGGGGAAGAAAACACTGGTGGGAGTTGTGTACAGGCCGCCTAACAGTAGTAGTGAGGTTGGGGATGGCATTAAACAGGAAATTAGAAATGCATGCAATAAAGGAACAGCAGTTATAATGGGTGACTTCAATCCACATATAGATTGGGTGAACCAAATTGGTAAGGGTGCTGAGGAAGAGGATTTCTTGGAATGTATGTGGGATGGTTTTTTGAACCAACATGTTGAGGAACCAACTAGAGAGCAGGCCATTCTAGACTGGGTATTGAGCAATGAGGAAGGGTTAATTAGCAATCTTGTCATGGGAGTCCCCTTGGGTAAGAGTGACCATAATATGGTGGAATTCTTCATTAAGATGGAGAGTGACATAGTTAATTCAGAAACAAAGGTTCTCAACTTAAAGAAGGGTAACTTTGAAGGTATGAGACGTGAATTAGCTAAGATAGACTGGCAAATGATACTTAAAGGGTTGACGGTGGATATACAATGGCAAGCATTTAAAGATCGCATGGATGAACTACAACAATTGTTCATCCCAGTTTGGCAAAAGAACAAATCAGGGAAGGTAGTGCACCCGTGGCTGACAAGGGAAATTAGGGATAGTATCAATTCCAAAGAAGAAACATACAAATTAGCCAGAAAAAGTGGCTCACCTGAGGACTGGGAGAAATTCAGAGTCCAGCAGAGGAGGACAAAGGGCTTAATTAGGAAAGGGAAAAAAGATTATGAGAGAAAACTGGCAAGGAACATAAAAACTGACTGTAAAAGCTTTTATAGATATGTGAAAAGAAAAAGATTGGTTAAGACGAATGTAGATCCCCTACAGACAGAAACAGGTGAATTGATTATGGGGAACAAGGACATGGCAGACCAATTGAATAACTACTTTGGTTCTGTCTTCACTAAGGAGGACATAAATAATCTTCCAGAAATAGTAGGGGACAGAGGGTCTAGTGAGATGGAGGAACTGAGGGAAATACATGTTAGTAGGGAAGCAGTGTTAGGTAAGTTGAAGGGATTAAAGGCAGATAAATCCCCAGGGCCAGATGGTCTGCATCCCAGAGTGCTTAAGGAAGTAGCCCAAGAAATAGTGGATGCATTAGTGATAATTTTTTAAAACTCTTTAGATTCTGGATTAGTTCCCGAGGATTGGAGGGTGGCTAATGTAACCCCGCTTTTTAAAAAAGGAGGGAGAGAGAAACCGGGGAATTATAGACCGGTTAGCCTAACGTCGGTGGTGGGGAAACTGCTGGAGTCAGTTATCAAAGATGTGATAACAGCACATTTGGAAAGCGGTGAAATCATCGGATAAAGTCAGCATGGATTTGTGAAAGGAAAATCATGTCTGACGAATCTCATAGAATTTTTTGAGGATGTAACTAGTAGAGTGGATAGGGGAGAACCAGTGGGTGTGGTATATTTGGATTTTCAGAAGGCTTTTGACAAGGTCCGACACAGGAGATTAGTGTGCAAACTTAAAGCACACGGTATTGGGGGTAAGGTATTGATGTGGATAGAGAATTGGTTGGCAGACAGGAAGCAAAGAGTGGGAATAAATGGGACCTTTTCAGAATGGCAGGCAGTGACTAGTGGGGTACCGCAAGGCTCAGTGCTGGGACCCCAGTTGTTTACAATGTATATTAATGACTTGGATGAGGGAATTAAATGCAGCATCTCCAAGTTTGCGGATGACACAAAGCTGGGCGGCAGTGTTAGCTGTGAGGAGGATGCTAAGAGGATGCAGGGTGACTTGGATAGGTTAGGTGAGTGGGCAAATTCATGGCAGATGCAATTTAATGTGGATAAATATGAAGTTATCGGCTTTGGTAGCAAAAACAGGAAAACAGATTATTATCTGAATGGTGGCCGATTAGGAAAAGGGGAGGTGCAACGAGACCTGGGTGTCATTATACACCAGTCATTGAAAGTGGACATGCAGGTACAGCAGACGGTGAAAAAGGCGAATGGTATGCTGGCATTCATAGCAAGAGGATTCGAGTACAGGAGCAGGGAGGTACTACTGCAGTTGTACAAGGCCTTGGTGAGACCACACCTGGAGTATTGTGTGCAGTTTTGGTCCCCTAATCTGAGGAAAGACATCCTTGCCATAGAAGGAGTACAAAGAAGGTTCACCAGATTGATTCCTGGGATGGCAGGACTTTCATATGATGAAAGACTGGATCGACTAGGCTTATACTCTCTGGAATTTAGAAGATTGAGGGGGTATCTTATGAAATGTATAAAATCCTAAAGGGATTGAACAGGCTAGATGCAGGAAGATTGTTACCGATGTTGGGGAAGTCCAGAATGAGGGGTCACAGTTTGAGGATAAAGGGGAAGCCTTTTAGGACCGAGATGAGGAAAAACTTCTTCACACAGAGAGTGGTGAATCTGTGGAATTCTCTGCCACAGGAAACAGTTGAGGCCAGTTCATTGGCTATATTTAAGAGGGAGTTAGATATGGCCCTTGTAGCTAAAGGGATCAGGGGGTATGGAGGGAAGGCTGGTACAGGGTTCTGAGTTGGATGATCAGCCATGATCACACTGAATGGCAATGCAGGCTCGAAGGGCCGAATGGCCTACTCCTACACCTATTTTCTATGTTTCTATGTTTACTTCTTCTGTGGGGGATATCTATCCTGTGGCTTGTGAACTATTCCCAGAAACTTCAGCCAGCTCTGCTCTGCCATCATCCCTGCCAGTATCCTCCTCCAATCCACCTGGGCAAGCTCCTCTCTTATGCCTCTGTAATTCCCTTTATTGCATTGTGATACTGATACTGTATGTGAGACTTGTGCTTCTCCCTCTCAAATTGCAGTATGAATTCAATCACATTATGATCACTGGCTCCTACGGGTTCCTTTACATTAAGCTTGCTAATAAGATCTGGGTTATTACACAACACCCAATCTAAGAAAGCCTTTCCCTGAGTAGACTCAAGCACAAGCTGCTCTAAAAAGCCATCTCATAGGCATTCAACAAATTCCCTCTCTTGCGATCTGGCACCAATCTGATATTCCCAATCCCACTGCATATTGAAGCCCCCATTACAATTGTGACTATTACCTTATTGCTTGCCTTTTCCAACTCCCTTTGCAATCTCAACCCCACGTCCTTGCTACTACTTAGAGGCCTACACATGATTCCCATAATAGTTTCCCAGAGGGAGGTGATGGGAAGGGAGGTAGATAAACTGAGGGAGGGAAATGGGAAAGGGGAATAGTGAAGGAGAAGTGAGGGGACAGCTGGCAGAAGATCAAAAGAGCTAGTCATTACTCAGTGAGCCTGACATCAATAGTGAGTAAATTATTGGAAGGTATTCTGAGGGACCAGATATATAAGCATTTGGATGGAAACATAGAAAACCTACAGCATATACCGGCCCTTTGGCCCACAATTCTGTGCCCAACATGTACTTACTGTAGAAATTACCTAGGGTTACCCATAGCCCTCTATTTTTCTGAGCTCCATGTAGCTGTCCAGGAGTCTCTTAAAAGACCCTATCGTTTCCACCTCCACCACCGTCGCCGGCAACCCATTCCACGTACTCACCACTCTCTGCGTAAAAAACTTACCCCGACATCTCCTCTGTACCTACTCCCCAGCACATTAAAACTGTGCCCTCTCGTGCTAGCCATTTCAGCCCTGGGGAAAAGCCTCTGACTATCCACACGATCAATGCCTCTCATCATCTTATACATCTCTATCAGGTCACCTCTCATCCTCCGTCGCTCCAAGGAGAAAAGGCTGAGTTCACTCAATCTGTTTTCATAATGCATGCTCCTTAATCTAGACAACATCCTTGTAAATCTCCTCTGCACCCTTTCTATAGTTTCCACATCCTTCCTGTAGTGAGGTGACCAGAACTGAGCACAGTACTGCAAGTGGGATCTGACCAGGGTCCTATATAGCTGTAATATTACCTCTCGGCTCTTAAACTCAATCCCACGATTGATGAAGGCCAATGCACCATATGCCTTCTTAATTACACAGTCAACCTGCGCATCTGCTTTGAGTGTCCTATGGACTCAGACCCCAAGATCCCTCTGATGCTCCACACTGCCAAGAGTCTTATCATTAATGCTATATTCAGAATCAGGTTTATTATCACTGGCATGTGATGTGAAATGAGTTAACTAAGCAGCAGCAGTTCAATGCAATACATAATCTAGCAGAAAGAGAAAAATAAGTAATAATAAATAAAATAAAAACAATTATAAATAAACAAGTAAATCAATTATGTATATTGAATAGATTTTTTTAAATGTGCAAAAACAGAAATACTGTACATTAAAAAAATTGAGGTAGTGAGGTAGTGTCCAAAGCTTCAATGTCCATTTAGGAATCTGATGGCAGAGGGGAAGAAGCTGTTCCTGAACCACTGAGTGTGTACTTTCAGCCTTCTGTACCTCCTACCTGATGGTAGCAGTGAGAAAAGGGCATGCCCTGGGTGCTGCCTTTCTGAGACACCACTCCCTGAAGGTGTCCTTTGTAGGCTAGTTCCCAAGATGGAGCTGACTAGATTTACAATTTTCTGCAGCTTCTTTCAGTCCTGTGCAGTAGCCCCTCCATACCAGACAGTGATGCAGCCTGTCAGAATGCTCTCCACAGTACAACCATAAAAGTTTTTGAGTGTATTTGTTGACATGCCCAATCTCTTCAATCTCGTAATGAATACATCGATATGTTGGGACCAGGTTACATCCTCAGAGATCTTGACACCCAGGAACTTAAATCTACTCACTCTCTCCACTTCTGATCCCTCTATGAGGATTGATATGTGTTCCTTCATCTTACCCTTCCTGAAGTCCACAATCAGCTCTTTCGTCTTACTGACGTTGAGTGCCAGGTTGTTGCTGTGGCACCACTCCACTAGTTGGCATATTGCACTCCTGTACGCCCTCTCGTCACCACCTGAGATTCTACCAACAATGGTTGTATCGTCAGCAAATTTATAGATGGTATTTGAGCTATGCCTAACCACACAGTCATGTGTATATAGAGAGTAGAGCAGTGGGCTACGCACACACACCTGAGGTGCACCAGTGTTGATCGTCAGCGAGGAGATGTTATCACCAATCTGCACAGACTGTGGTCTCCTGGATAGGAAGTCAAGGATCCAGTTGCAGAGAGAGGTACAGAGGCCCAGGTTCTGTAACTTCTCAATCAGGATTGTGGGAATGATGGTGTTAAATACTGAGCTATAGTCGATGAACAGTCTCCTGACATAGTGTTTGCATTGTCCAGGTGGCCTAAGGCTGTGCGAAGAGCCATTGAGATGCGTCTGCCATTGACCTATTGTGGCGATAGGCAAATTGCAGTGGGTCCAGGTCCTTGCTGAGGCAAGACGTCTGTCTATGTAGTCCATGAACACCTCATTTGTTCCTACTTGCCTATACCTGCTATTCACCTCCTTTTTCTCATAAGCAAGGCCTCAATATCTCTTAAAACCCTAAGCTCCCTAACCTGTTATCTTTGCCTTTTATTCTGACAGGCACATAGAAGCTTTGTACTCTCAAAATTTCAGTTTTGAAGGCCTCCCACTTACCAAGTACACATTTTCCAGAAAGCAGCCTGTCCTAATCCACACTGGCCAGATCCTTTCTGATACCATCAAAATTGGCCTTTCCCCTATTTAGAATTTCAACCTGCAGACCAGACCAATTATTTTGGATATTTATTTTGAAACTAATGGCATTGTGATGACTAGAAGCAAATTGTTCCCCTACACAAATGTCTGTCACTTGCCCCGTCTCATCCCATAATAGCAGATCAAGTATCACACACTCTCTCATTGGGACATCTTTGTACTGTTTAAGAAACCTTCCTGAACACATTTGACAAATTCTATCCCATCTAGTCCTGTTACAGTATGGGAGTCCCAGTCAATAGGTGAACATTTAAAATCACCTACTATAACAATCTTATGTTTCTTGCAACAGTCTGTGATCTTTCTACAAATTTGTTCCTCTAAATTCTTCAGACTGTTGGGTGGTCTGTAATATAGCCCCATGAACATGATCCTGTCTTTCTTATTCCTCAGTTCCGCCTCACTAGATGAGCTCTCTCATCTGTCTGACTGAGCACTGCCAAGATATTTTCCTGCACTAGTACCACCAACCCTCCTCCTTTAATCCTTCCTGCTCTTTCACATCTAAATAGAGTATCACTAAAGTCTTAGACTTTAGATACAACACTGAGTCTTGATATCTGCAGAAATTCGCTGATGACTCAGCAATAGTTGGGTGTGTAAAGGGAGGACAGGAGGATGAATACAGGGCCCTGGTGGAGGACGGTCAAACGGTGCAAGATGAATCATCTGCAGCTCAACAACAGTAAGACAAAGGAGATGGTGATGGACTTTAGGAGGACTAAGCCTGCACTGCTCCCTGTTTCTATTGATGGTGCGGACGTGGATGTGGTGAAGACCTACAAGTACCCGGGAGTGCACCTGGATGACAGACTTGAGCGGAGCACCAACACAGAGACTGTGTACAAGAAGGGCCAGAGTCACCGCTACTTCCTGAGGAAGCTGGGGTTTTTTGGAGTACGCAGGCCTCTCCTTCACATGTTTACCAGTCTGTTGTCGCCAGTACAATCTTCTATGTGGTGGTGTGCTGGGGCAATGGAATCAACATGGGTGATGCCAACAGGCTCAATAAACTGATTAGAAAGACTGGCTCTGTTATGGGAGTCAATCTGGACACACTGGAGGCTGCGGTAGAACAAAGGAAAATCCTGGCAATTCTGGACAATGTTTCTCACCCTCCGCATGCCACCTTGGCTGAACAGAGGAGCACTTTCAGTAACAGACCAGACAACTGTGCTGCTCCAAAGAATGCTGTATGAGGTCATTCTTACCCTTGGCCATCAGGCTCTATAATGAGTCAGCCTATAGGCAGGAAGTGATGATGCTCCCCCCACCCACGTTAGACTGATTGAGGTAACTTATTTTTTTTTTCTTACTTCTCTATTAATATTTGTACATCTCTGCACTTGTAATGCTACTTTGACAATGTAATTTTGTTAGGGATCAATAAAGTATGTATCTTATCTTATTTTATCTAATGGCTACGATATTATAATTCCAGGTGTTGATCCATTTCCTTGGCTCATCTGCCTTTCCTACGGTACTTCTTGCATTGAAATATACACAGCTCAGGACACTAGTCGCACCATGCTCAACCTTTTAATTCCTGACGTCTTAACAACATCGGCCTCCACAACCTCTCCACTAACTGTTCTGGCACTCTGGTTCCTAATCCCCTGCAGCTCTAGTTTAAACCCCTACTTTCCATGCAGCACTAAAGCAATAAATATCGAGAACATGTGACAAAGAGTCCATGAAACTGAGTCCATGGGTTGTGGGAACATTTGAATGATGGGGCAAGTGCAGTTGAGTGAAGTTATCCCCTTTGGTTCAAGAGCCTGATGGTTGAGGTGTAGTAACTGTCCCTGAACCTATATTAATGAGTCCTGATGCTCCTGTACCTTCTACCTGATGGTAGCAGCGAGAAAAGAGTGTGGCCTGGGTGGAGAGGACCTCTGACGATGGATGCTGCTTTCGTATGACAGCGTTTCATGTCGATGTGCTCGATGGTTGGGAGGGTTTTACCTGTGATGGACAGGGCCATTTCCACAACTTTGTAAAGCACATATAATTCTGATAGCAGCGAAACATGCAATCACAACATGTATTAATCAGCATGAATTAATGAAAGGAAATTTTTAAATTGTGGATCTCGGAGCTGAACAGGTTAACTCTGCAATTCTTCACACAGCTGCCATTGGTCAGGGATTGGTCCATGAGCTTTGATTTGGTTAGCCCTCTGATGGGAAGCTTTACTCAGTTTATTTATTCAGAGATACAGACCCTTCCAGCCCAAAAAGCCTGCGCCGCTCAGTTACCCTACTGGCCCATACAGCTCCGGGCGGAAGCCGGACATCCAGGGAAGCCAACACAGTCACGAGGAGAACGTACAGACTGTGATGGGAATTGATGGGAGGTCTCTGGCACTGTAATAGCATCATGCTGACCACTACAGCATGTGCCACCCCCGGCTGGAAGGGCTGCTGGTTGTATTTCCTGGATCAGTGCAATCCCTCTCCTGTTCAAACCATAAGGCATAGCAGCAGGTTCGGGCCATTTGGCCCTCTGAGTCTGCTTTCCCATTCCATCATGGCTGGTGTATCAGTGGGCACTGGAAACCCTGTCTATGTCGCTCATTATTTCATACACCTCATCAGGTCTCCACCCCAGAAAGAAGAAACCCAGCCTTTCCAGTATCTCCTCATAGCCGAACCCCTCCATCCCAGCAACACCAGGTGAATCCCCTTTAGAACTAGAGGTCAAGGGTCAAGGGTGAAAGGTGAAATATTCAAGGGGAACTTCACTCAGAGGATAGTGAGGACGTGGGACGAGCTGCTAGTGGAGGGAGTGGGTGTGGGTTAGATTTCAACATTCAAGAGAAGTTTGAATAAGTACATGGATGGGAGGGCTATGGTCCACGTGTGGGGTGAATGGAATATGCAGAATAATAGTTGGCATGGACTAGATGGACCGAATGGTTTATTGTTGTGCTGTACTGTTCTTGGATTCTCTGCAATGTAATCACATCCTCCTGGAGTGTGATAACCACAACTGCAGTTAATACTCCAGGTCTGGTCCGACCAATGTTTTATAAAACTCTACTCCACGTACTCTTGCTGATGAAGGCCAATATCCTGTCTACCCTCCCTCCCTGTGCTGTCGCCTTCAAGGAAGTACTCTGTTCCTCGGCCCTCTCGGGACGCTGCTGTCTGTGGTGCAGGGTTCGCTGAAGTTTAACTTGCAGGATGAGTCAGTGGTGAGGAAGGCAAGTGCAATGTTGGCATTAATTTCGAAAGGACTAGAATATAAAAACAAGGATGTAATGCTGAGGCTGTATAAGGCACAGGTCAGGTTGCACTTGGAGTAACGTGAGCAGCTTTGGGCCCCTTATCTGAGAAGAGATGTGCTGATACTGGAGAGGGTTCAGGGGAGATTCATGAGAACGACTGTGGGGATGAAATGGTTACCGTATGGTGGCTCCAGGTCCGTGCCGCTGGAGGTCAGAAGAATGGGGGGGTGGGGGGTGAGGTCCTATGGAAACCTATCGAACATTGAAAGGCCTAGGTAGAGGGGATGTGACGAGGATGAGTCTAGGACCAGAGGGCACAGCCTAGGAATATTGAGGACAAAAACATTGAGGAATTCTTTTTAGGTAGAGGGTAGTGAATCTGTGGAATTCATTGCCACAGACAGCTGTGAAGACCAAGTCATTGGATATATTTAACGCGGAGGTTGATAGGTTCTTGATTAGTTCAGGCGTCAAAGGTTACGGGGAGAAAGGCAGGAAAATGGGTGAAAGGGATAATAAATCAGGCATGACAAAATAGTGGAGCAGATTCGAATCCGCTGCTATGTCTTATGTGCTACCCACATCAGACCAGCCGGCTCCCCGTCCCCCCGCCCTGCATTTACCGAGATTACGTTTTATCTGCTGTTGCTCAGTCCCGTTTACCAGCTGGTTAATATCGTTCAATAACCTGACGACCCTCATCAATGTTCACAGTGGATAGTGTTTGTGTTTCTCTTAATTGCCAAATTAAATTATCTTCAACTTAGACCATAAAGCCACAACAGGAGAATCAGGCCATTTGGCCCATTAAGTCTGCTTTGCTATCCCATCATGGCTGATTTATTTTTCCTCACATCCCCGTTCTCCTGCCTTCTCCCCGTAACCTTTGACACCCCGACAAATCAAGGACCTGTCAAACTTCGCTTTAAGTATTTCCAATGACTTGGCCTCCACGGCCGCTGCGGCAATGGATTCCACAGATTCACCACACTCGGACTAAAGAAATTCCTCCGCATCTCTGTTTTAAATGGCATCCCTCTGTGTGAGTTTGTTCCCTAGACTCGCCCACTATAGGAAACATCTTCTCCACATCCACTGTCTAGGCCTTTCAATATTCGATAGGTTTCGATGAGATCCACCCCCTCATTCTTTTAAACTGCAGCGAGACAGGGCCAGAGCCCTGGAACTTCTGTGAGAAATGTGAGAGATTGAAATAGCGGCAGGAACTGTCCAACCAGTTTGTCTAATCGAGACCCGCTGCAGCGTGAGAGTGGAGCTGTTCAGCGGCCGGGGTTCTGAGGAAGGGTCAACGAACCAGTGTCTTCCCGGGAACGTTGACCAATTCTCCATCTTACCCGCCCCCCCCCCCACCAGGTAACCTGGCAAATCTAGAGAAGCCCGTCCATTCCTCTGGGCGGGCACGGTCACGGAATAAACCGGGAGGCGTGTTCGTGAGCAGCTAGCCCACAACCGTTCCATGCCATCAGAACAGGGACTTGCTCCAAGTCCGGCCGTCTCCGCGACCGCAGTGCTGGGCAAGGGTTGGAGGTACCACTGGTCACCCTCGGGCGAGAAACAGGGGGCGAGCTGGGTTAGACAGCACTGACACCTCTGGGCGCCAGTTCGATGCCGTCGGTGGGATCTTGCGGTGCACGATCTGGTTGTCGCAGTTCTCGCCAGCGAAATTTGAGTCCTGGGTGAGGTGTGTAGGACAATGAGCCGGCGCCACATCAATGCAGAAGTTCGGTCGATGTCTCATTCAGGCTAGAAGCGTGGGATGTGGGGGTGGGCGGTCAGTCCCTGGAGGGGGGCGTTCCCGAGATGTCAGTCTTCCCCGGGAACGGAGTGTCCCTGGCAGGGTCACAGTCACTACAGCACAGAAAGGGTCCCTTTGGCCCATCTAGTGAGTGTATCTATTAATCTGCCTAGATCCACCGACCAGCACCCGGATCATAGCCCTCCATACCCCTCCCGTCTATGTACCTATCCAAATTTCTCTTGAATGTTGCAAACGAGCCCCACATCCACCACATCTTCTGGCAGCTCATTCCACGCTCCTACCATACTCCGAGTGAAGAAGTCCCCCCTCATGTTCCTCTTTCACCCTTAACCCATGATTTCTAATTGTATTCTCACCCAATCTCCGTGGAAAAAGCCTATTTGCATTTATCCAATCTCTACCACTCCAAATTTTGTGTATTTCTATCAAATCTTCCCTCAATCTCCTACGCTCCAGGGAACGATGTCCGAATCTGTTCAAATTTTCCCTGTAACTCGGGTCCTGGCAGCATCCTTGTAAATCTTATTTACATCTTTCCTGTAGGTAGGTAACCAGGACGACATAAAATACTCCAAATTAAGCCTCACCGACGTCTTATATAATTTCAACATTACATCCCATCTCCTGTACTCAGCATACTGACTAATGAAAGCCAATGAGTCAAAAGGTCTCTTTTGATCCTATTTATCTGTGAAGCCACCTTCAAGGAATTATGGATCGGTATTCCCAGATTCCTCTGTTCTACTGCATTCCAGAGGGTCCCCAGGAATAGTCAGCACCCAGAGTGGAGGGTCCCCGGGGCTGAGAATCCCTGAGGTAGAGGGACCCTGGGGATGGAGATCATCCAGATCATTGAGATAGATGACAAACAACAAATAACCCAGCACTGATCGCTGCGGCACTCACTAGTCACAGGCCTCCGGTCAGAGAGGCAACCCTCTACTACCACTCTCTGACTTCTCCCACAAAGTCAATGTCTAATCCAGATTACTACCTCATCCTGAACGCTGAGCGCTGAACGGTTTTCACCAATCTCTCATGCAGGACCTTGCCAAATGCTCTATTAAAGTCCACGTGGACAATATCCACTGCCTTGCCTTCATCCCTTTCCTGGTAACTTCCTCCAAAAAGGCTAAGATTGGTGAGACAAGGCCTACTGTGCACGAAGCCATGCTGACTATCTTTAATCAGTCCATGTCTATCCAAAAACTTCTATATCCGGTCTCTTAGAATACTTTCCAACAATTTTCCGACTTCTGATGTCAGTCTCACCGGCCTGTTATTTCCTGATTAATCTTTACAATCTGTTCTTAAGCAGCGGAACAACAATGGCTGTCCTCCAATCTTTTGACACTTCACCTGTCGCTAAGGATGGTTTAAAAATCTCTGCAAGGGCCTCGGCAATTTCCTCCCGTAGGGTCCGAGGGAACACCTTGTTAGACCCTGGGGATTTATCCACCCTGATTTACCTCAGGATAGCAAACACCTCCTCCTCTGTAATCTGTACAGGGTCCATGAAGTCGACGTCGCTTTGCCTCACTTCTACGGATTCTATGTCCGTCTCCAGATGCAAAAAAAATTTTAAAACTGCATTTGTTTTGATTTCACACATGGATTACCATGGTCTTCCAGAGGACCAACGTTCTGCCTTGCAATCCTTTTGCTCTTAGCATATGTGTAGAATCCCTATGGATTCTTCCGTCAGTCCCCAGGGTGAAGGGGTGAAGGGTCCGGGGGGGGGGCGGAGAGGATCCCTGTGGATAGAGGGTCCCCATGAATAGTCAGTCTCCAGGGTGAAGGGTCCGGGGGGGGGGGGGAGAGAATCCCTGTGGATGGAGTGTCCGATGAATAGTCAGTCCCCAGGGTGATGCATCCCTGAGATAGAGGGTTCCCAGAAATAGTCAGTCCCTAAGGTGATGGGTTCTAGGGGACAAAGGATCCTTGAGCTAGGAGGCCCCTGGGAATAGTCAGTCCCTAGGGTGATGTGGTTCCCAGGGAGAAAGGATCCCTGACGCTGAGGGACTTTGGGGAGGAAGGGTCATTTCCAGGGGAGATAGAGATGTGACCGTGAAGCTTCAGGAGAGAGGTCTCAACAGAGGGTCCAGGACAAGGGTTACAGTTTTTAGAAAATGAAGGTTTCCAAACTTTAGGGAGGGAAAGGCAGGTTGTGGGCATTGATGCTGAAAGAGTTTGGAAGCACATGCAAGGCTTATTGAGAAAGTAAGGAGGCATGGGATCCAAGGGGACATTGTTTTCTGGATCCAGAACTGGCTTGCCCACAGAAGGCAAAAAGTGGTTGTAGATGGGTCATATTCTGCATGGAGGTCGGTGATCAGTGGTGTGCCTCAGTGATCTGTTCTGGGACCCCTGCTCTTCGTGATTTTTATAAATGACCTGGATGAGGAAGTGGAGGGATGGGTTAGTAAATTTGCTGATGACACAAAGGTTGGAGGTGTTGTGGATAGTGTGCAGAGCTGTCAGAGGTTACAGCAAGACATTGATAGGATGCAAAACTGGGCTGAGAAGTGGCAGATGGAGTTCAACCCAGATAAGTGTGAGGTGGTTCATTTTGGTAGGTCAAATGTGATGGCAGAATATAGTATTAATGGTAAGACGCTTGACAGAGTGGAGGATCAGAGGGATCTTGGAGTCCGAGTCCATAGGACACTCAAAGCTGCTGTGCAGTTTGAATCTGTGGTTAAGGAGGCATACAGTGCATTGGCCTTCATCAACTGTGGGATTGAGTTTAAGAGCTGAGAGGTAATGTGCAACTATATAGAACCCTGTTCAGACCACACTTGGAGTACTGTGCTCAGTTCTGGTCTCCTCACTACAGGAAGGATGTGGAAACTATAGAAAGGGTGCAGAGGAGATTTACAAGGATATTGCCTAGACTGAGGAGCATGGCTTATATAGGTTGGCCTTTTCTCCTTGTATTTTCCCAGAGATGAAATGGCTAAAACGAGAGGCACAATTTTAAGGTGCTTGGAAGTAGGTACGGAGTAGATGTCAGGAATAAGTTTTTTTACGCAGAGAGCGGTGAGTGTGTGGAATGGGCTGCCGGCAACGGTAGGAGATTATAGGGTCTTTTAAGAGACTCTGGATAGGTACATTGAGCTTAGAAAAATATAGGGCTATGGGTAATCCTAGGTAATTTCTAAAGTAAGTACATGTTCGGCACAACTTTGTGGGCCAAAGGGCCTGTATTGTGCTGTGGGTTTCCTATGTTTCTATGAAAGGGTGAATTTGGCGAGACGTAGAACAGTACGCACGGGAACATGCCATTCTGCCCACCAAGTAGGATCGAACGCATTAAACTAGTTAACAAATGCCCAGCTAAACGAATCTAATCTTGTTGCCTCCCACTTCCTGCACATTCAATGCCTGAGAATCAGGTTTAATATCACTGGCATTTGTCGTGAAATTTGTTGTTTTGCCGCGACAGCACATTGCATTGCATAATCATAAAAAAGTACAAATTACAAAAAGGTATATTTAAAAATAATTCAATATGTAGTGTAAAAAGAGGGAAAATATATTGAGGTGGTGTTCATGCTTTCAGGAGAGTGGGGGTTGAGAGGGAGAATAAATCAGCCATGATGGAAGAGCAGAACGGACTCGAGGGGCCGAGTGGCCTAATTCTGGTGGTCTTGCCGACACATCTGGTCGGAGCACATCTGTACAGCGGCGGAGCCGGTGTGGGCAGTCTCTCGGACACAGACTGCTGTCCAAGGTTTACACTTGCAGACCTAATCCCTTCTCTCTCTGGGCGAGCTCCATTCATATTCTAATCACAGCCAGCCGCTGGCGAACACGCTTCACATCAACACTTTTACTCAGAAGTCCTTTCACTAGGGGCCTCACCGTTTTCACTGCGCCCCGTCCCCTGGTCCTCCGGTGCCCCAGTTCCTCTCCTCACCGGCCCCAGGGAGGGGCAATCGCTAACTGTACCCAAGTATAATAGAAACACCGCGCAGAGGGGTTGAAAGAAACAGGAAAGTTGCTCCAGTGGACGCGATTAGTTTTAAACAGTTCTGACAATTTTCATTCGCAACCCACTAATTTACAGCACCCAGAGTTTCATCTTTTTCTTTAATTTTGAAGTTTCTGGGTCCGGAGGAGAGGGCAGGGCGAAATGCAAGAGCTTGCGTCTATCTAAGCCTTTTTTTTAAAGGCTTTTCTTATTCAAAGTACCATGACAATGGAGCACAGTGCGCCCGTTCGCGCTGGGCATCTGACGAGCTGCCATTCAGCCGGCGCCGGCCTATCAATGGCAGGATTCCCACCAGGCTTGCTATAAAACCATGCTTTTTCCCATGCAACACTCGGACCGGGGCTGCTTCGGCGCACAGGAGCGGATCGGCTCGGCTTGGCTTGGCTTTCCGTGCCATGAACTGCGCGCTGCTGGAAGGCTCCGACATGGAATCCACAGGTTGGTCCCGCTCCCAAAAGGTCGGGGCGCCTCCCGGCACGTTTCTCCTGCTCCTCCCGGTCAGCCAGAAACCTGTGAGCCCCTTGAGTTTTCCCTGCGCCCAGCGTCGCTTGGCGACCGAAAGCGACGGTCCCCGCTGCCAACCCGGGTCGGTCTCAGGGGCGCAGCGCTGTGAGTCTCCTGGGTGCCCGGTGTTGCGGCGGGATGGCGGCCGCTCTAAGAGCCACTCGGCCCCTCGGGACTGTGCTGGCTGTTAGGGAGAATTTCCAGTCAGCCTGCTTCCCCTGCTCCTTCTCCGCAGCCCCGAGTCGCCTTTCCCGTCCCGTTATGACATGCCCCCGGTCACATCGCTCGCCTTATTGTTGGGTGGTGATTTATAGATTACCGGAGCCGCCATCTAGCCCAATTTCCCAACCCCACCGCTGACTCAGAAGTGTTTACGCTCACTCCAGCCACCACCCTAACTTCCCCCCCCCCCACCCCCACAACATTCCCGGCAGTGCAAACATTAACCTGTGTCTTCCCGTTCAACCCAGTCCCCGAGGACATTACAGATCTGGTCAGAGTCCGGTACTGGGGAACTCGGGATGTTTGCTTTCCAAAACTTTATAAAGAGGCGAGACCGCTGTGAATTCTGACCCTCGGACCGGTGACGCCGACCTAGCCAAAGAACCGTCCTCTCTTCCCCTCCCTCTTCCTCCATCCTCTCTCCGATTCCACAACCCTTTTCCTCCCTTTCTCTTTTATTTTCTTTCCTTTATTCCTCCATCCTTATCTCCTTGTCTTGCCCTCTCCCATTCCCCTTCTCTGTTCAGCCCTCTCTCCCCCCAATGCCCTCTCTCTCATTCCCCCTCTGTCCCCCATTCCATCTGCCTTCTCATACCCCCACTCACCCAACCCATTCCATCTGTCTCCCCCATTCCCTCCCCCCCCCCCCCCCGCTTCAGTTTCTGGGGAATATTCCAGTCCGGGCCTCCAACTCCCAGCGGCCGCAGGTATCACTGAAACAAGTGGCGACTTTTGGAAGTTTTGAAGTCGTCCGGGGCAATCGGAAGAGTTGGGATCGCTGCACCCATTCCAGACTGGAACTGCTGAACATCCGAAGCAAGGATTTGAGTTGGGGAACACGCGGAGAGTTAACAGTCGGTCCGGGGAAGAGTTCGTGCCTTCGTGCGTCTGTGTTCCAATTCCGACGTGTTTCTTCAATAAGGAAATCCTTTCAGCGAAATCGAAAAGCTCCGTCCTCTTCACAACAACCTATCAAAATGGATAAATTAGCAAATTTCACGCCACATGCCGGTGATAATAAACCTGATTCTGATTCTGAAATGAACTCGGCACACTGGGAATACCAGGACAATACATGCACTTGTTGTTCGGGAAATCATATCAACAGTTGTTTTAACTTCGGGAGTGAACGCTGAATTCTTCGTTACCCTATACGGCTCAAACGTGCTTAAATTTGGGATTAACTGAATGAACGAGTCCCTCACTGCTAATTTTGGGCTTTCGCTGGAACAATTAAGGGAAAGGTTTTTTAATGCAGCGGCACGCCGTCTCTGTGTTGTCCGAGATCCGGCTTGAATGCGCTGGACTTGCGCCCGGATTTCGGTCCTTTTCTGGGTCGCGTCTCCAGGAGGAGGCGGTCCACGGCCGCTCGAACTTCTCCCGGTCCCGGTCCTGAATTTGGACTAGCTCCAGATCTGCTCCATCGGCCACGACGTTAACGCGGGAAACATCAGCGGAAGCTCCCAACTCGGGAATTTCCTCTCGCATATCCCGGTGCATCAGAACAGACATTCACTGGAAATTGCATTACATTCATTCGACAGCGGAGTCCCCAATGGCTCCAGGTCCGTCCTGCCCCCCGTTCGCCGATTTTGGTGACGGATTAAATCCGTTTTCATTGACATTCGGGAAAATGCGGTCAGTTTTGTGAAACATGAACTTCGGATCGATCCAATGGAACACTGCCTGAATTTTTCCGCGGACATGCCCCCCCCTCCCACCCCATCACTTCGCCCTCTCACTTCCCGAAATTCCAGCCCCTTCGGAAATAAACCTCGACGCATTCCAGGACTGAAGCGGCAGGCGGGACGTTCGGTGCCACCGGCTCCGCGCCGCTACCAAATTCGCGCCGCTCTGGATGCGCAGTTCGCCGGCAAATGGGCGGTGGGGTCGAGCCAGCGGTTGCAGCCTTGAACTCGTTGACCCGCGGATTAAATTGTCACCAAAATCTGACACCGGGAAATGGGAAAGTGACCCGGTGTATCCAGGGACACGTTGCCATGGGTTACCAGGACACCCGGCGCTGCCTTGGTTACCGCAGGAGCAAACAGACCGGGAGTGAAAATAGGATCTGGAGGACTGAACATATACGGAGAGGGTCCCGAGATAGTGAAAGGATGCCGAGGATGGTGGTTGGGATGAGGGTCCCAGGACGTGGGGGGGGGGGGGGGAGAAATCCCGGGATAATAGGAAGGATGCCGAGATCCCGGGACGAGGGGAGGGTCCGCGCTCTATCTTACGGCCAGTCTCCAAACTACAGTCCTCCTGATCCTCAACCTCCTTCCAATCCCAGACCTGTGACACCCCCATTCCCAGATCCTGTACCGCATTCCCGATTCTAGACCTCCGACATTAACTGCCCCCCTCTCCAGTTCCCAATTCAGCCATCGATCTGTTCGCTGAGAGCCCGTCCCAACGTGAGTCCTGAACCAGTCATGGGGTTCAACATCCAGTGGGGGTAATAAGACACCCCCATCTCTAACACCTCCTAACTTCCTACCCCTTCCCAACTTCTCCCCAACACCTCCTCAGAACCAGATTTAACAACAGGGGCGTATGTCTTGAAATTCGTTGTTTTTCGGCAGCAGTACAGTGCAATTTATTATAAATTATACATTACAGCGAGAAGTATATATATAATTAGTGTAAAAAGAGAGCAAGAATAGTGAGGTGGTTTTCAAGCGGTCAGTGTCCATTTAGAAACCTGATCACGGAGGGAAAGCTGCTCTTGCATCTCCTCCATGATGGCAGCAGTGAGAAGAAGGTATGGTCTGAGCGATAGGGGCCCTGAATGACGGGTGCCCGCTTTTTGAGGCATTGCGTGTTGAAGGTATCCTTAATGTTGGGGAGGTCAGTCCCCATGATAGAGCTGACTGAGTTTACAACTTTCTGCAGCTTTTTCCGATCCTGTGCAGTGACCCCTCCGTACCAGATGGTGATGCAGCCAGTTAGAATGCTCTCCACGGTACATCTGTACAAATTTGAGTCTTTGGTGACACACTATGCCTCCTCAGACTCCTAATGAAAATAGCCTCCCTCGTATCTTCTTGTAATTACATCAATGTTGGGCTCAGAATAGATTTTCAGAGATGTTGATATCCAGAAACTGGAAACTGGTCACCCCTTCCACCGCCGACCCCTCGACGAGGACTGGTGTGTGTCACACGAATTCGCCTTCCTGAAGCCCACAGTCAATTCTCTAGTCTTACTGACACTGAGTGCAAGGTTGTTGTCGCGACTCGACTCGACTCGACCAGCTGATCTATCCCACTCTGATAAGCTTCCTCGTCACTGTTTGAAATTCTGCCGATAATTGTTGTGTAACCTGCAAATTCATTTTCACTGCCCTGCCCCTCTACCGCATCCCCATCTGTTAAAGTGCTCATCAGGCAGTGGTGAGGCATCAAAGGCTCCTGACCAACCTCGTGGGGCAGCGTGTCCTCACTGCAATGCGCTCTCAGTGTAGTAGGTGAGGTGTTGTGGCGTCTCCCAGAGTCAGCCGGAATACGCTCTCCCATGGTCAGTGGGTACTCTGTGTTAGATAAAACATAGAACAGTATAATACAGTACTAGCCCTTTGGCCCACAGTGTTGTGCTGACCTATGTAACCGACTCCATGATCAATCTAACACTTCCCTCCTATGCAGCCTATAAACTCCAATTTTCTTTTATTCATCTGCTGGTCTAAGTATTTTTAAATGCCCCTGATGTATTTGTCTCTACTGACAGTGTGTTCCACACACCCAACTCTCCTCTTTTTTAAAAAAAAAAACCCTACCTCTAACACCTCCCTAAACTTTCTTCCACTTGCCTTAAGTGGTTGTCCTCTGGTACAGGCCATTGCTGTCTGGGGGAAAAGGTACTGACTGTCCATTGTACCTCTACCTCTTATCATCTTGCACATCTCCATCAAGACACCTCTTATCCTCCGTCACTCCAAGGAGGAAGACCCTGAGCTCACTCAATCAATCCTCGTAAGACCTGCTCTCTAGTTCAGGCAGCACCCTGGTAATTGTGCTCTGCACCCACTCTAAAGATTCCACTTCCTTCCTCTGCAATCTGTCAAAAGATTCCACTTCCTTCCTATAATGGGGCGACCAGAACTGAACACAATACCCCAATGTGATCTAGCTAGGGTTTTATAGAGCTGCAACCTTTCCTCATGGCTCTTAACTCAATCCTCTAATTAATGAAGTCAAACACACCATCTGCCTTCTTAACAACCCTATTAACTTGTGAAGCAACTTTGAGGGGTCTATGAGTGTGAATTCCAAGATCCCTCTGTTCCTCCACGTTGCTGTTGTATATCTCTGGGTAGTTGGGCAGATGTTTCAGAGGACTGAGTTTCCCATCAGTTTACATCAGATTTGTTGGTTCAGACAGTCAAACCAACTTTCTGGTGTGTCTGGGATTGGAGGGCTGGGTTGATGCTGGTTAAGTTACTGCTGGTTAACACTGGGTTAGTGCTGATTAAAACTGGATGGATCCTCATTAACACTCATTAGCACTGGGTTAGTGCTGATTAAAACTGGATGGATGCTCATTAATGCTGGGTTAGTGTTGTACTGGTTAATTTATTTATTTAGCGATAGAGCACTGAACAGGGCATTCCAGCTCCTCAAGCTGTGCTGCTCAGCAACCCCGATTTAACCTTAGGACAATTTACAATGACTAATTAACCTAATAACTGGTATGTCTTTGGACTGTGGAGGAAACCAGAACATCTGGAAGAAACCCATGCACTCACAGGGAGGACATACAGACTCCTTACAGATGACAATGGAATTGAACTCCAAGGTCCGGCACCCCCAGCTGTAATAGTGTCATGCTCACCGCTATGGAACAGTGATGTCCTTGCAGGATTAGTGCTGGTTAATAGTGGGTTAATGCTGGTTGATGATGGGTTAGTGTTGCTTAACACTGGTTAATAGCAGGTTTCCCATTTGCAGAGAGCTGGATTGAAAGGTGCCTGAATGAGAGTGAAAGCAAACGATTTCCAAGCCACAACCCTCTGGGAAATGTGTCCATCGGCGAGGAACGTGAGTATATGGGTTGGGGTGGGGTTTAGGGTCTCTAAGAGAGACAGCCTTAGTGGTGGAGTAGGTCTGCAGAACTCCCAGGGATGCACAGATTGAGTGGAGTCCCATGCTCTATAGTGAGAGCCACTAGACACTGCAGCTACCCGGCCACGCTGCGTTGACCGCACCTCCCAAGGCCCACAAACTTGATCAACAAGGACAAGGGCAGCAGGACTGGGAACCCCACTTCCTGCAAGTTCAAGCATCATCCTGACTTTGAGATCTAACACCATTCCTCATTCCTGCTGGGTCCAAGACTGTGGAACTTGCTCATCAAAGCACCTCCTCCAGAAGGTCTACAGTGAGGGAGCTCAAGGGTTTGCCAGTGCTGGCCCAAGGCAGCAGTAAACACTGGCCTTGACAGTGATCCCCAGATACAACAAGATGTTTCACAGGGGTATAATCAGGCAGGAAATGCAGAGGAAAATAACTAAACACAAAGGAGGGAAGAGAGTTAGGCTGGTGGGGATGGCGGTGAGGAAGGTCCCATCACTAATGGAGAGGAAGTTCAAATGGGATTGAAGAAAGCAGAAGTTCATATAATCATAGAGTCATAGAGTATTACAGCATAGAAATAGGCCCTTCAGCCCATCTAGTCCATACCAAACTGTTAACTGTCCAGTCCAATCAATCCACACCTGAACCATAGCCCTCAATGTTCCTCAATTTTTTTTTTTACAGTCAACCACTGCTCTGAGCAGGACATTTTTACATGGCCTGAAGACTGTACAGCACTTTAAATGTTTAAATGTTAAGAAAATTTCAGCTACGCGGCAACAAAGGCTATGTGCGTGGGAGCATTTCAGATACTGCGTGGCCGTGCACCCACACAGCTTAGAGGGAACAGTGATAGCCGTCCATCTCTCTCCTATCCTTGTATCTATCCAAAATTCTCTCACTGGCAGCTCGTTCCACACTCTCACCACCTTCTGAGTGAAGAAGGTCCCCCTAATGTCCCACTTAAACATTTCACCTTTCATCCTAACCTGTGACCTCTATTGCTAGTCTCATCCAACCTCGTGGAAAAAGCCAGCTTGCATTTACTCTATTTATATCTGTCATAATTTTGCATGCCTCTATCAAATCACCCCTTATTCTTCTACATGCTAGGCAATAAAGTCCTAACCTAGTCAACTTTTCCCAATAAATTTAGTCCTCAAGTCCTGACAACATCTATGTAAATGTTCTCTGTACTCTTTCAACCTTGTTTACATCTTTCCAGTAGGCAGGTGACCGAAACTGCATACGGTACTCCAAATTAGACCTGTACAACTTCAATATATCATCCCAATTCCTGTACTCAGTACAGTACTTTGATATATGAAGGCCAATGTGCCAAAAGTTCTCTTTATGACTCGATCTACCTGTGACACCACTTTCAAGGAATTGTGGATCTGAATTCCCAGATACCTTTGTTTTTCCAAACATGTTCAGAAAAGACTGGAGGGGAGTAGGGTGGAAGGAGTGATGGTGATGAAACACCATTAAGTGTTTGGAAAACAGAACTAGATTCAGGTTTATTAACACCATCACAGTACATTGTGAAATTTGGAGTTTTGCAGCAGCAGTATGGTGAAGTAGATGATAAATACTAAAATTTACTAAAGAAATATAAAAATAGTAGTGCAAAAGCAGATCAAAAATAGTGAGGTAATTTTCATTGTCCATTCAGAAATCTGATGGTGGAGGGGAAGAAGCTGCTCCTGAAACGCTGAGTGTGTGTCTTCAGGCTCCTGTACCTCATCCTTGATGGTAGCAATGAGAAGAGGGTGTGTCTATAGAAACAAAAAATCTACAGCACAATACAGGCCCTTTGGTCCACAACGCTGTGCCGAACATGTCCTTACCCAAGAACTACCTAGGCTTACTCATAGCCCTCTATTTTTCTAAGCTCCAAGTATCCATCCAGGAGTCTCTTAAAAGACCCTATCATATCCACCTCCACCACCATTGCCGGCAGCCCATTCCACACACTCACCACTCTCTGTGTAAAAAAAACTTACCCCTGACATCTCCTCTGTGCCTAATTCCAAGCACATTAAAACTATGTCCTCTTGTGCTAGCCATTTCAGCCCTGGGAAAAAGCCTCTGACTATCCACACGATCAATGCCTCTCATCATCTTATACACCTCTATCAGGTCACCTCTCATCCTCCGTCACTCCAAGGAGAAAAGGCTGAGTTCACTCAACCTATTCTCATAAGGCATGCTCCCCAATCCAGGCAACATCCTTGTAAATCTCCTCTGCACCCTTTCTATGGTTTTCACATCCTTCCCGTAGAGAGGTGACCAGAACTGAGCACAGTACTCCAAGTGGGGTCTGACCAGGGTCCTATATAGCTACAACATTACGTCTCAGCTCTTAAACTCAATCTCACGGTTGATGAGGGCCGATGCATCCTTAACCACAGAGTCAACCTGCACAGCAGCTTTGCTGATGATTCTTCATGACGTATGCCACCTTTGGCACTGCCAAGGGCATTGCCTACTGATGTGGGGAGGCTAATGCCCATCAAGGATTTGGCTGAGCTTAGGGCAGAGTTTCAGTTTCCTTGTGGGATTGTATACTTGGATGAATGGCTGATGGTTTGTATCCAGAGAGGAGAAAGAAGGTTGTTGGGGTTGTGTTGCACTCAGACCATGTGCTACAAACTGGCTTCCCTTTAGATCAGAGCTGAGGAGGAATTTCTTCAGCCCATGAATGGTGAAAGTGTGGAACTCATTGCCACAGATGGCTGTGGAGGCCAAGTCACTGATATATTTAAAGCAGAGGTTGATAGGTTCTTGATTAGTCAGGGAGTCAAAGGTTATGGAAAATAGGCAGGAGAATGGTGTTGGGAGGGATTATAAATTGGCAATGATGGTGTGGTTGGAGTAGACTTGATGGGCTGAATAGCCTAATTCTGCTCCTATGTCTTATGATCCTCTGACATCCCCTCTATACTTTCCTCCAATCAGCTTAAAGTTATGCTCCCTTGTAATAGCCTTTTCAGCCCTGGGAAAAAGTCTCTGGCTGTCCACACTATTTATGCCTCTTATCGTCTTGTACACCTCTATCAAGCCACCTCTCATTCTCCTTCACTCCAAAGAGAAAAGCTCTGGCTCACTTCTGACCACATGATGGAAGGAGAGATTGATAAAAGAGCGTAAGGACAAGAAAATCTGCAGATGCTGGAAGTCCAAGCAACACACTCAAAATGCTGGAGGAACTCAACAGGCCAGGCAACATCAGTGGAAAAGAGTAAACAGTCAGCGTTTCGTGCTGCGACCCTTCATCAGGACTGGAAGGAAATGATGTAACTCTCACTTTGACTAGCGGCTTAATACAGGGGGTGATAGCCCCTGGCCCGGTCAAACTTAAGAAATCTCGTATGGGTGGATGCTGCGTGATGTGTCCCCTGTTACAAATCAGTACCCCGAAATAACAAACAGTACCCAATATGTGATTAAACGATTGAGCTTTATAATTCTGAATTTGACCATATGGTTAGTAAAGAAAGAAAAAAGTGCCCATTCTCATGAAGCAGTCTATTGCACAAATGTTGGAGCTCACCGATAAGGCCATTCGTCCACCAATGACCTCCTCCGACCGTCACTGACCTTCGGACCCTCACTCCAAGTCCACTCCGTCCTGGCTCCCAGACACACAAGAAAGAACAAGATCCCGCTCATTGGCTAGCATGCCCCGTTATCTCTAGTCATAACCCAAACATTGCTGCTACAGGGAAACTATTACCTCAGCAGTGAAACATTACAGAGAAGCCATTACAGTAGCAGTGAAACCCTACAGCCTGTTACAATGAGAAGATGGTTTTGACCCAGACCTTGCCCCAAGTAATACCTGCAGTGGTGTCCTGGGGCAGGGATGCTGTTGTGTGTGGAAGTGCAGTGGGTTTCAGAGCGAGAGCGGGACTACAGTGACCATCTGTTCACTACTTATGTTGTCCTCCCATTAACAGATGAAGAAAAGGAAAACAACCGGGCCTCGAAACCACACTCCACCCCGGCAACCCTACAGTGGTGAGTTTGCCTGTCAATGTGTAAGAGGTCCATCGCATGTCTCCACCATCTCCCCTCCCCTTTTCCTCACTCAATGTGTAGGAGGTTCATTGTGTGTCACCTCCATCTCCCCCTCACTTTCCTACCCCCTCTTGTACTCCCTCCTTTGTCCTCACCCTCTCCCCGCAATCTCCGACCTTCCTTCGAGCTCCATCACCATCTGTGCAGACGCCATCTTTGTGTGTTTTGGACCCACGATGGACTCTTCACTGCTTGAAGGACGTTGCCAATGTCCGTCCCTCTGTGGTGATTAAAGCCACACTGGGGCTTGACAATGAGAGTTGTTTCAACGGTGGACTGGGTTGTTCAATGGACCCTCAGGCTGGCGCTTCATCTTCCATTTGCTACCACAAGCTTGCCGCCCGGTTCCTGCACCACAGACTGTTGAACGGACTTGTTGTCCCATTTAGGCTGGAGGAGAACTACGAGATTGCCGAGGGCGTCTGTATCCCGCGCAGTGCCTTGTACATGCACTACCTGGACTTCTGCGAGAAGAACGACACGCAGCCTGTCAACGCCGCCAGTTTCGGGAAGGTAAGGGAGAGGGGTGGGAGGTGAGTGAGGACAGGGTGGGAGAGAGGGGATGTGGGTACGGGGTGGGAGGTGAGTGAGGACAGGGTGAGAGAGAGGGGATGTGGGGACGGGGTGGGAGAAAGGGGATGTGGGGACGGGGTGGGAGGAGGTGAGGACTGGGTGAGAGAGAGGGGAGGTGGGGACGGGGTGGGAGGAGGTGAGGACAGGGTGAGAGAGAGGGGATGTGGGGACGGGGTGGGAGAAAGGGGATGTGGGGACGGGGTGGGAGGAGGTGAGGACAGGGTGGGAGAGAGGGGACGTGAGTACGGGGTGGGAGGAGGTGAGGACAGGGTGGGAGAGAGGGGATGTGGGGACGGGGTGGGAGGAGGTGAGGACAGGGTGAGAGAGAGGGGATGTGGGGACGGGGTGGGAGGAGGTGAGGACAGGGTGAGACAGAGGGGATGTAGGGACGGGGTGGGAGGAGGTGAGGACAAGGTGGGAGAGAGGGGACGTGGCGACGGGGTGGGAGGAGGTGAGGACAAGGTGGGAGAAAGGGGATGTGGGGACGGGGTGGGAGGAGGTGAGGACAGGGTGAGAGAGAGGGGATGTGGGGACGGGGTGGGAGGAGGTGAGGACAGGGTGAGAGAGAGGGGATGTGGGGACGGGGTGGGAGGAGGTGAGGACAGGGTGAAAGAGAGGGGATGTGGGGACGGGGTGGGAGGAGGTGAGGACAGGGTGACAGAGAGGGGAGGTGGGGATGGGGTGGAAGGAGGTGAGGACAGGGTGGGAGAGAGGGGAGGTGGGGACGGGGTGGGAGAGAGGGGAGGTGGGGACGGGGTGGGAGGACGTGAGGACAGGGTGGGAGAGAGGGGACGTGAGTACGGGGTGGGAGGAGGTGAGGACAGGGTGGGAGAGAGGGGACGTGAGGACGGGGTGGGAGGAGGTGAGAACGGGGTGGGAGAGAGGGGAGGTGGGGACGGGGTGGGAGAGAGGGGAGGTGGGGACGGGGTGGGAGGACGTGAGGACAGGGTGAGAGAGAGGGGATGTGGGGACGGGGTGGGAGGACGTGAGGACAGGGTGAGAGAGAGGGGATGTGGGGACGGGGTGGGAGGAGGTGAGGACAGGGTGGGAGAGAGGGGATGTGGGGACGGGGTGGGAGGAGGTGAGGACAGGGTGACAGAGAGGGGAGGTGGGGATGGGGTGGAAAGAGGTGAGGACAGGGTTGGAGAGAGGGGATGTGGGGACGGGGTGAGAGAAAGGGGATGTGGGGACGGGGTGGGAGGAGGTGAGGACAGGGTGAGAGAGAGGGGATGTGGGGACGGGGTGGGAGGAGGTGAGGACAGGGTGGGAGAGAGGGGAGGTGGGGACGGGGTGGGAGAGAGGGGAGGTGGGGACGGGGTGGGAGGACCTGAGGACAGGGTGGGAGAGAGGGGACGTGAGTACGGGGTGGGAGGAGGTGAGGACAGGGTGGGAGAGAGGGGACGTGAGGACGGGGTGGGAGGAGGTGAGGACAGGGTGGGAGAGAGGGGATGTGGGGACGGGGTGGGAGGACGTGAGGACAGGGTGGGAGAGAGGGGACGTGAGTACGGGGTGGGAGGAGGTGAGGACAGGGTGGGAGAGAGGGGACGTGAGGACGGGGTGGGAGGAGGTGAGGACAGGGTGGGAGAGAGGGGATGTGGGGACGGGGTGGGAGGAGGTGAGGACAGGGTGGGAGGAGGTGAGGACAGGGTGAGAGAGTGGAGGTGGGGACGGGGTGGGAGGAGAGTGAGGACAGGGTAAGAGAGAGGGGATTTGGGGAAGGGGTGGGGGGGGAGGTGAGGACAGGGTGAGAGAGAGGGGATGTGGGGACGGGGTGGGAGGAGGTGAGGACGGGGTGAGAGAGAGGGGAGGTGGGGACAGGGTGGGAGGAGGTGAGGACAGGGTGAGAGAGAGGGGAGGTGGGGACAGGGTGGGAGGAGGTGAGGACGGGGTGAGAGAGAGGGGAGGTGGGGACGGGGTGGGAGGAGGTGAGGACGGGGTGAGAGAGAGGGGAGGTGGGGACGGGGTGAGAGAGAGGGAAGGTGGGGACGGGGTGGGAGAGAGGGGATGTGGGTACGGGGTGGGAGGAGGTGAGGACTGGGTGAGAGAGAGGGGATGTGGGGACGGGGTGGGAGGAGGTGAGGACAGGGTGGGAGAGAGGGGAGGTGGGGACGGGGTGGGAGGAGGTGAGGACAGGGTGAGAGAGAGGGGATGTGGGGACTGGGTGGGAGGAGGTGAGGACGGTGAGAGAGAGGGGAGGTGGGGACGGGTTGGGAGGAGGTGAGGACAGGGTGAGAGAGGGGAGGTGGGGACGGGGTGGGAGGAGGTGAGGACAGAATGAGAGAGAAGGGAGGTGGGGACGGGGTGGGAGGAGGTGAGGACAGGGTGAGAGAGAGGGGAGGTGGGGACGGGGTGGGAGGAGGTGAGGACAGGGTGAAAGAGAGGGGAGGTGGGGACGGGGTGGGAGAGAGGGGAGGTGGGGACGGGGTGGGAGGAGGTGAGGACAGGGTGAAAGAGAGGGGAGGTGGGGACGGGGTGGAATGAGGTGAGGACAGGGTGGGAGAGAGGGGATGTGGGGACGGGGTGGGAGGAGGTGAGGACAGGGTGGGAGAGAGGGGATGTGGGGACGGGGTGGGAGGTGAGTGAGCACAGGGTGAGAGAGAGGGGAGGTGGGGTTGGGGTGGGAGAGAGGGGAGGTGGGGACGGGGTGGGAGAGAGGGGATGTGGGGACGGGGTGGGAGAGAGAGGAGGTGGGGACGGGGTGGAAGGAGGTGAGGACAGGGTGGGAGAGAGGGAATGTGGGGACGGGGTGGGAGGAGGTGAGGACAGGCTGAGAGAGAGGGGATGTGGGGACTGGGTGGGAGGAGGTGAGGACTGTGTGAGAGAGAGGGGAGGTGGAGACTGGGTGGGAGGAGGTGAGGACAGGGGGAGACAGAGGGGATGTAGGGATGGGGTGGGAGGAGGTGAGGACAGGGTGAAAGAGAGGGGAGGTGGGGACGGGGTGGGAGAGAGGGGAGGTGGGGACGGGGGGGAGGTGGGACGGGGTGGGAGGTGGGTGAGGACAGGTTGAGAGAGGGGAGGTGGGGATGGGGTGGGAGGAGGTGAGGACAGGGTGGGAGAGAGGGGAGGTGGGGACAGGGTGGGAGGAGGTGAGGACAGGGTGAGAGAGAGAGGGGATGTGGGGACGGGGTGGGAGGAGGTGAGGACAGGGTGGGAGAGAGGGGAGGTGGGGATGGGGTGGGAGGAGGTGAGGACAGGGTGGGAGAGAGGGAATGTGGGGACGGGTTGGGAGGAGGTGAGGACAGGGTGAGAGAGACGGGATGTGGGGACGGGGTGGGAGGAGGTGAGGACAGGGTGGGAGAGAGGGGATGTGAGGACGAGGTGGTAGGAGGTGAGGACCGGGTGACCGAGAGAGGATGTGGGGACGGGGTGGGAGGTGAGTGAGCACAGGGTGAGAGAGAGGGGAGGTGGGGACGGGGTGAGAGAGAGGGGAGGTGGGGACGGGGTGGGAGAGAGGGGATGTGGGGACGGGGTGGGAGGAGGTGAGGACGGGGTGAGAGAGAGGGGATGTGGGGACGGGTTGGGAGGAGGTGAGGACAAGGTGAGAGAGAGGGGATGTGGGGTCGGGGTGGGAGGAGATGAGGACAGGGTGAGAGAGAGGGGATGTGGGGACGGGGTGGGAGGAGGTGAGGACAGGGTGGGAGAGAGGGGAGGTGGGGACGGGGTGGGAGGAGGTGAGGACAGGGTGAGAGAGAGGGGATGTGGGGACGGGGTGGGAGGTGAGTGAGAACAGGGTGCGAGAGAGGGGTGGTGGGGACGGGGTGGGAGGTGAGTGAGAACAGGGTGCGAGAGAGGGGTGGTGGGGACGGGGTGGGAGGAGGTGTGGAGAAGGTGAGAGAGAGGGGAGGTGGGGACGGGGTGGGAGGAGGTGAGGACTGGGTGAGAGAGAGGGGAGGTGGAGACTGGGTGGGAGGAGGTGAGGACAGGGGGAGACAGAGGGGAGGTGGAGACTGGGTGGGAGGAGGTGAGGACAGGGTGAGAGAGAGGGGATGTGGGGACGGGGTGGGAGGTGAGTGAGCACAGGGTGAGAGAGAGGGGAGGTGGGGACGGGGTGGGAGAGAGAGAAGGTGGGGACGGGGTGGGAGAGAGGGGAGGTGGGTACGGGGTGGGAGAGAGGGGATGTGGGGACGGGGTGGGAGGAGGTGAGGACGGGGTGAGAGAGAGGGGATGTGGGGACGGGGTGGGAGGAGGTGAGGACAGAGTGAGAGAGAGGGGAGGTGGGGACGGGGTGGGAGGAGGTGAGGACTGGGTGAGAGAGAGGGGAGGTGGAGACTGGGTGGGAGGAGGTGAGGACAGGGGGAGACAGAGGGGATGTAGGGACGGGGTGGGAGGAGGTGAGGACAGGGTGAAAGAGAGGGGAGGTGGGGACGGGGTGGGAGAGAGGGGAGGTGGGGACGGGGTGGGAGGAGGGTGAGGACAGGGTGAGAGAGAGGGGAGGTGGGGACGGGGTGGGAGGAGGTGAGGACAGGGTGGGAGAGAGGGGATGTGGGGACGGGGTGGGAGGAGGTGAGGACAGGGTGGGAGAGAGGGGAGGTGGGGACGGGGTGGGAGGAGGTGAGGACAGGGTGAGAGAGAGGGAATGTGGGGACGGGGTGGGAGGAGGTGAGGACAGGGTGGGAGGAGGTGAGGACAGGGTGAGAGAGAGGGGAGGTGGGGACGGGGTGGGAGAGAAGGGATGTGGGGACGGGGTGGGAGGAGGTGAGGACAGGGTGAGATAGAGGGGATGTGGGGATGGGGTGGGAGAGAGGTGAGGTGGGGATGGGGTGGGAGGAGGTGAGGACAGGGTGAGAGAGAGGGGATGTAGGGACGGGGTGGGAGGAGGTGAGGACAGGGTGAGAGAGAGGGTATGTGGGGATGGGGTGGGACGAGGTGAGGTGGGGACGGGGTGGGAAGAGGTGAGGACAGGGTGAGAGAGAGGGGATGTGGGGACGGGGTGGGAGGAGGTGAGGACAGGGTGAGAGAGGGGAGGTGGGGACGGGGTGGGAGGAGGTGAGGACAGGGTGAGAGAGAGAGGGGATGTGGGGACGGGGTGGGAGGAGGTGAGGACGGGGTGGGAGAGAGGGGAGGTGGGGACGGGGTGGGAGGAGGGGGGACAGAGTGAGAGAGAGGGATGTGGGGACGGGGTGGGAGGAGATGAGGACGGTGAGAGAGACGGGATGTGGGGGTCGGGTGGGAGGAGGTGAGGACAGGGTGAGACCGAGGGGATGTAGGGACGGGGTGGGGGGAGGTGAGGACAGGGTGAGAGAGAGGGGATGTGGGGACGGGGTGGGAGGAGGTGAGGACAGGGTGAGAGAGAGGGGATGTGGGGATGGGGTGGGATGAGGTGAGGACGGGGTGAGAGAGAGGGGATGTGGGGATGGGGTGGGAGGAGGTGAGGACAGGGTGAGAGAGAGGGGATGTGGGGACGGGGTGGGAGGAGGTGAGGACGGGGTGGGAGAGAGGGGAGGTGGGGACGGGGTGGGAGGAGGGGGGACAGAGTGAGAGAGAGGGATGTGGGGACGGGGTGGGAGGAGATGAGGACGGTGAGAGAGACGGGATGTGGGGGTCGGGTGGGAGGAGGTGAGGACAGGGTGAGACCGAGGGGATGTAGGGACGGGGTGGGGGGAGGTGAGGACAGGGTGAGAGAGAGGGGATGTGGGGACGGGTTGGGAGGAGGTGAGGACAGGGTGAGAGAGAGGGGATGTGGGGATGGGGTGGGAGGAGGTGAGGACGGGGTGAGAGAGAGGGGATGTGGGGACGAGGTGGGAGGAGGTGAGGACGGTGAGAGATAGCGGAGATGGGGACGGGGTGGGAGGAGGTGAGGACAGGGTGAGCGAGATGGGATGTGGGGACGGGGTGTGAGGGGCTATAGAAACAGGATGTAATGGGGGAGTGGGCAGACAGTGGGAGTGAGGGAGGGGGAGGATAGGGTGGGGGAGTGTGGTTAGAGGGTGGGAGAGAGGTGGTGGGGACAGAGGATGGCAAGGGAAGAGTGAGGGTAGAGAGGGTGGCAGAGAGATGCGGATGATGAATGGGTAGAGCTGGGACTTTGTGGAGTGTAAGGGGAGTGGAGACGGGTGTTTGAAAAGGGAGGGTGTAACTGTGACCGGGGGTCAGTGGGTGAGGGGGTTGCGGCTGGGTAAGGCTAAAGCTCAAAACGTTTCAATGATGAATCATTCACTGTAGAAAACTGTTGGAAATGTCCAGATAATTGTTTAAAATGAGTATTGTAGCTAATATTTTCCAGCATTTTCAACCAAAGTGTAACAGCTGAATCTAGTTGATAGCCAGTTAGTGGAATATAAATATTTTGAAATGAGTTGCTTGCCTCTCCCTGATTGAAATAACATATCCACAACTCCATCAGATTTGGTTCCCAATCTTCTCTCTGCACCTGAAGACTTCCTCTCTCTCTTTGTCTCTCTCTCTATCTGTCTCCCCATCTCTCTTTCTGTCTGTCTGTTTCTCTGTCTCCCTGTATCTGTCTCCATCTGTCTGTCTCTGTGTGTCTCTCTCTCTTACACACACACACACACACACACACACACACCCACATAGACACCCACCCACACTCAAAAACAGTCTCTCTCTCTCTCACTCTCTCTGTTCCTTCCCACCCTCTGTTCCTACTTCACCCACTGTCTATCCCATTCCTCATGTTCTGTGATTCTCTGGTGAGTGTGTGTGTGTGTGTGTGTGTGTGTGTGTGAGTGAGAGAGAGAGAGAACCAGACATAGCAGGGAGCCAGAAGAACAGCAATCACACACACACACACACACACACACACACACACACACACACACACACACACACACACACTGTGTTTGAGTTTAATATTCAAATCTGATTGTTATTGGAACAATTTTGTTGGAAGTACCTTTTAGCCAACTTTAACTCTTTTGACTTTCGAGATTTCCTTGACTGGGCTAATTTAACGAGGAGATGATCTCTTCACAGAGTAAAGGTTTAAATTAAATTAATTTCAGAGGCACACTGATCTCTGTACTTCGAGAAAGAGAGACACTGGGCAGACGCATGCAGAGTTGTGTTGATGGAACAATCTGAAGTGGTTTGTACTGAGACTCTTTCCAAAACACCTGCTAAACCAGGGTGGGTTCTGAATGATATTCTTTCTCCGCTGGCGCACTCTAACTAAAATGTCGGATTTGATTTTGACTGTGAAGTATCTCTGAGTGAAATCGGGTGTGCGGCAATAGTTTACAATCACAGGGCCACAAGAGAAGCCAGTAAAAGCGAATGCAGGGATGTTGAACCGAACAGAGCCAGCTCTTTGTCTGAAGAAGTTGGCCCGTTGTAGGATGTGTTTTCCCACAGCCCCGGGAAGATCACCATGCCCGTACATGTGGATCTTAAAGGATAGGGGGAGGGATTAATGTGCAATTAAAGAGGCAGTAGAAGGCAGTGATGTTCTGGAATGTTAGATCACTAGCTGGAACAGCGGGGGTGTCCTTTACCTAAGCTTCATTGAATTTACACAAAAAGCGAGGGGCTGTCTCTGTGTCGGCTCAGTTATCACAGCCAGGCAAACTCCAGCAACTTCAAACTCCCGTCTCCTGTTTGAGAAACTATCTGCAGTGAAATTAAAACTGGGCTTTTTGCCGCTGGTGAGCAGACCCCGGTTTCAAGGGAGAACAGAGGAGATCTACCCCTCCGACTCCCAGAGACTTACTGCTTAACCAGTCGCCAGGCTTCCCGCTCACATAATATAATTTTCAGCCTTTGTTGCACTGGGATGGCTGTACATTTACATAAATTTACATACATGAAATTATTCCTGGAATAAGTTTACTTGTGGAAGATATGCAAATAAGCACTGTCCCTTTTTAATCTGTCAGTGTTTATTTACTGGGTTCCCAGGCTCTGCGCCAACTTTTTCACCATTTCAGTGGAAATTCTCCTTCTGCCGAATTTATCAGGAGTGACAGGAAAATACAAACTGGGTGAAGTTTTCAGGAAAACCTCTGGAAATCTGCAATGAAGCGGTGAATGTGCCGGAGATGGAGGGCCGGCCGTTGACCTGGTGGGAGCGGGACGATTGATTAATATCGATCCTTTGTTTGTGACTGCATTGAGGGATATCTACTGAGGCACGCACCGCTCCGACAGCCATTACTAAGTGCGAGCTGATCTCAGAGGAAACTTTTTAAAATTTAGAGATACAGCACGGTGCCAGACCCCAACAAACCCGCGCCGCACAGTCACACCGGCGTGACCAGTGAAGCTCCTAACCCGAGCGCCTGTGAAATGCGGCAGGAACCCGAGCGCCCGGGCTAGGCAGACTGGTAGTTCGACGGGCCAAAGGGCCTGTTTCTGTGCAGTACTGCTCTACGACGTGGTAAACATAGGCAGCAATTTATAGAGCACTACTCCGGTAGTTCTGCTTTCTGCCCTACTGGGTACCGTAACGTTTCAGACGTTTTATTTAAGGACAAGGATATACGTTTGTGGTCCTATCACTGGCATGTTTCAATGGGCGCGGGGGGGGGGGCGCTGAAAGAGCTGCATAATATTAGGAGAGGTGTTGGTTTATTTATTTAGAGGTAACAGGCCCTTCTGGATCAACGGACCCACGCTGCCCAGTTACACACAATTAACCTCCTAACCCCAGCGTCTGTGGAATGCGGGGGGAGACCCACGGCTCACGGGGAGAAGGTACAAGCTTCTTACGGCCACTGGTGCAATTGAGCCCCGGTCACTGGCATTATAAAACATTACACTAACCTCTACAGCAGCCTTCCGAAAGACCACAAGACAATAAAACATACGAGCAGAATTAGGCCATTCAGCCCATCGAGTTTGTTCCACAACTCCATCATAGCTAATTATTATCCCCCTCAACCCCATTCTCCTGCCTTCTCCCCAGAACCTTTGACACACCTGCTAGTCAAGAACCTACCAAACTCTGCTTTAGACGTACCCAACGACTTGGCCTCTAGAACTGTCCGAGGCAATGAATTCCAGTACCGAACCTATAACAGGGAAAGGGACGAGATTCCAAGAGTACAGACGGAAACCGAGTGTCCAGCTCAGACTCGGGAATTCTGGCATTTCACCCTTGTCCAGACTGATGATAGAAATATTCCCTGTAGATAATCACGCTCCTGCTGTCGGAGCTGTTGGCAACCAAACAGTGATGGAAAATATATAAGATGCTGAAGCAACTCAGCAGGTCAGGCAGCAGCTATGGAGAGAAAAACACAGTCAGTGTTTTGGGCCAAGACTCTTCATCAGGGCTATGTTCCTCTGACTCTTTGTGTGTTACTCTGGATTTCCAGCATCTGCAGAATCTTATCGATTTCTCCAACCTGCTTATTTCCTCACTCTGTCTCCCCCCCCACCTCTTCTTTTCTCCTAACATGCCTATAACCTCCACCTGCCTCTCCAGCTTCCCCTTCTCCTGTGGTCTACTCCTCCCCTATTAGATTCCTTCCTATCCATCCATTTGCAATTCCCACCTCTCGCATCCCAGCTTCTTACTTCATCCTCCCTCCCCAACTCACCTGGCATCATCTATGATCTTCTAGCTTGTCCTCCATCCCCTCTGCCCACATTTTCATTCCAGCACCTTCCCCCCTCCTTTCCAGACCTGATGAAAGGTCTTGGCCTGAAACATCGACCGTCGAGGAGAGCATAGAGGTCAGCAGCCTGACCTGATGAGTTCCTCCAGCGTGTTGCTCTGGATTTCCAGTATTTGCAGAATCCCTCATGTGGGAAGACAGTGGTTTCCTCCATACGCATAGACTAGAGTTTACAACAGAAATATTCCATTGATAGAGCCGTAGGCTTTCTATACTTGTAAAAAAAAAACTCAAAATATGTCTAAAGGTTTTATTGAAATCTTTAAGTGGACCTCAAGTTGTAGTAGTGACTCTGGAGAACGAACTGGAATGGGATTGGAATTAGTCTATTACTGCCACATGTATCGAGATGCAGTGAAAATCCTGTTCGTACACATCAGATCATTACACAGTGCCTTGAGGTGAACAAGGGAAAACAATAACAGAATGCAGAGTGAAGTGTAACAGCTACTGAGAAAGTACAGTGCAGGCAGGCAGGCTAGAAGGAGCAGGGTAAGATGGGTACCACGGTACTGTATGGTTAACACGGTTCCATTACAGTTTGAGATGTTGGAGTTTGGAGTTGAATTCTGACATCATTTGTCAGGAGTCGTACATTCTTCCTGTGACCGTGTGGGTTTCCTCTGGGTGCTCCAGATTCTTTCCACAGACCAAAGACTTGCTGGTTAGGTTATTTGGTCATTGTAAGTTGTCTCGTGATTAGGTAAGGGTTAAATCAGGGGTTGTTGGGCGGTGTGGCCAGAAGGACCTGTTCTGCACTGTATCTCGATGCATAAAGATCATAATGAGGTACCTGGAGTTGTGAGTTGAAGAGTCCAACTTGCATACCAGGGACTGTTTAACAGAAGCTGTCCTCTGCAGTGAGGCAGAGCCGATGGAGGGGCAGATGGTTTCCACAGTAAACTCTTTCTGACCAATTTTTCTTCATTTAGATAATTCGACAACAATTTCCACAACTAACAACAAGAAGATTAGGAACAAGAGGTCAGTCAAAGTAAGTAATCGGACTCCGTTTACACTTGCACATCATTCCACATGTACTATTTTCAGTTTGGAACTTTGAGTAAGTGTTTAGATATACACTCAATGGCCACTTTATTAGGTACACCTCTACATCTGTTCGTTAATCTAGTGAGCCAATCATGTGGCAGCAACTTAATACATAAAAGCATGCAGACATGGACAGGAGGTTCAGTTGTTGTTCAGACCAAACATCAGAATGGGGAAGAACTGTGATCTAAGTGACTCAGACCATGGAATGATTGTTGGTGCCAGACAGGATGGTCTGAGTATCCCTGAAACTGCTGGTCTGGGATTTTCACACACAGCCGTCTCTAGAGTTTACAGAAAATGGTGCAAGAAACAAAAACAATCCAGTGAGTGGAAGTTCTGTGGGTGAAGAAGACTTGTTAATGAGGAGGGTCAGAGGAGAATGGCCGGACTGATTCGAACTGACAGGAAGGTGACAGTAACTCAGATAATCTCACCTTATAGCAGTGGTGTGCAGAAGAGCATCTCTGAATGCACAACATGAAACTTGAAGTGGGTGGGCTACCGCAGCAGAAGACCAAACTGGGTTCCTCTTTTGCACTTAATAAAACAGCCACTGAGTGAACTTTCGTATTCTTTGTCCTTTGCTGGCAAAGTTTTAATTTCATTTCAGTTGCAAAAAGCTGCCATGGTTTCTCGCTTTCCTCTGGTTCTCCCAGTAGAAGAAACTGTTACTCTATTATGTTTTGTCCATCAAGAGGTGTCGGCTTCTCATGCTGAGTCAGTGTTTATTGTCCGTCCCTCGTCATCCTTGAGGGTGGTGTTGAGCTGCCTTCTTGGATTGCTGCTGTCCCTGTGGTGTGGGTATACCACCGAGATGGTCAGGTCTTCACCATCATCAGCAGTTTGCTAGTGCCTTCTGTCCTGGGCTACTCTTTCAGTCTTTCAAGGTGCAGTCCATCAAAGATATTTCCTCTCTGAGGGATGAGGTCTTTGGAGCTTCTGCTGGCATTGGTGTAGTGCTGCTTTTTTATGGGATGAGGTTGCTAGCCCCATGCCCAACTCATCCTTTTGCAGTTAGGCTTGTGGCCTTCCAGGGTGGAGTCACTAAGCTGGTATCTACCCTAAAATATGTCAGTTTAAACTCTAGAATTATGTCCAGATGCTTAGCTATCCTCTGGACTTTGAAATTGGAGCCAAGTTAGTACATAAGAGCAGAATTAGGCCATTCAGCCCATCAAGTCTGCTCCACCATTCCATCATGGATGAGTTAATATCCGTCATACATGAACTCTTTCATTCCTTGGGATCACTCAACCAGAGAGCAGAAGACAACAAACTGTAAATCAGAATCAGGTTTATTATCACTGACATGTGACGTGAAATTTGTTAACTTAGCAGCACTTCAATGCAATACATAATAGAGAAGAGAAAAAATAATAATAAATAAGTAAATCAATTACAGTATACATACACCAAATAGACTAAAAATGTGCAAAAATCAGCAATACTGTATATTTAAAAAAAGTGAGGTCGTGTCCAAGGATTCAATGTCCATTTAGGAATCGGATGGCAGAGGGGAAGAGGCTGTTTCTGAATCGCTGAGTGTGTGCCTTCAGGCTTCTGTACCTCCTACCTGATGATAACAGTGAGAAAAGGGCATGCCCTGGGTGCTGGACGTCCTTAATAATGGACGCTGCCTTTCTCACATCGCTCCGTAAAGATGTCCTGGGGTACTTTGTAGGCTAGTGCCCAAGATGGAGCTGACTAAATGCAAAAAGATGAAACAATAATAATAAATAAATAAGCAATAAATATCAAGAACATGAGGTGAAAAGTCCTTGAAAGTGAGTCCATTGGCTGTGGAAACATTTCAATGATGGGGCAAGTCAAGTTGAGTGAACTTATCTCCTTTACTTCAAGAGTCTGATGGTTGATGGGTAGTAACTGTTCTTGAACCTGGTGGTGTGGGTCCTGAGGCTCCTGTACCTTTGATGGCAGCAGCGAGAAGGGAGCATGTTCTAGGTGGTGGGAATCCCTGATGATGGATGCAGCTTGCCGGTGACTTTTTGTAGTATTTTCCATACAAGGGCATCGTTGTTTCCAGTATGACTCTGTGGTTGTAATCCTTCGATCTGCTATGATCTCCCTCAGTTTCCTCACTCACTTTATTTAGAACACATGAGTTTCTGCAGATGCTGGAAATCGAGAGCAACACACAGAAGATGCTGGAGAAACTCAGAAGATCAGGCAGCATCTATGGAGGGGAATAAAGAATCGATGTTTTGAGCCAAGGCTCTTTGTCAGGACTGGAAAGGGAGTGGGAAGATGCCAGAATAAGAAGGTGGAGGAGGGGAAAGAGTGCAATCTAGAAGGTGATAGGTGAAGCCAGATAAGGGATAAGGTAGGTAGGTCTCGGCTCAAAACATCGACTCTTTATTCTTCTCCATAGATGCTACTGACCTCCTGAGTTGCTTCAGTGTTTTGTGTGTGTAACTGCAGAGTTACAGCACAGTAACAGACTTTCAGTCCCAACAAGCCCACACTGCCCAGTGACACCCATGTGACTAATCAACATACTAACCCGTGCACAGAACGCACCACCGTTCAGGTGCACTGACCCACGATGCTATGCCAACACCCTAACCTACTGTAAGATTAATTTAACCCTTTCCTCCCCATAACCCTCTTTTTTTCTATCATCCATATATCTAAGAATTATTTAAATGCCCCTAAGGTTTCTGCCCCCACCACCATCCCTGGTAGGGCCTTCTACATACTCACCACTCTCTGTATAAAGAACCTATTTCTGACATCTCCCTTATACTTTCCTCCAATCACCTTAAAATTATGCCCCCTCAAATTAGTCATTTCCACCTGGGGAAAATGTCTCTGCTTGTCCAATCTACGTATGCTTCTTATCATCTTGTACATATAACCATATAACAATTACAGCACAGAAACAGGCCCTCAGCCCTTCTAGTCCGTGCCGAACTCTTACTCTCACCTAGTCCCACCGACCTGCACTCAGCCCACAACCCTCCATCCCTTTCCTGTCCATATAGCTGTCCAATTTAACTTTAAACGACAACATTGAACCTGCCTCAACCACTTCTGCTGGAAGCTCGTTCCACACAGCTACCACTCTCTGAGTAAAGAAGTTCCCCCTCATGTTACCCCTAAACTTTTGCCTTTAATTCTCAACTCATGTCCTCTTGTTTGAATCTCCCCCACTCTCAATGGAAAAAGCCTATCCACGTCAACTCTATCTATCCCCCTCATAATTTTAAATACCTCTATCAAGTCCCCCCTCAACCTTCTATGTTCCAAAGAATAAAGACCCAACTTGTTCAACCTTTCTCTGTAACTTAGGTGATGAAACCCAGGTAACATTCTAGTAAATCTTCTCTGTACTCTCTCTATTTTGTTGACATCTTTCCTATAATTCGGTGACCAAAACATCTTTAAAAATTCACCTCTCATCCTCCTAGACCCATGTGATCCATTAAGCTACTAACTGTACATCTTTGGACTGTGGGAGGAAACCAGAGCACCCGGAGGAAATCCATGCGGTCACGGGGAGAACGTACAAACTCCTTGCAGGCAGAGGCCGGTTGCTGGTACTGTAAAGCGTTATGCTAACTGCTACTCTGCCAGGGAATAAGAAGACCACGTCTCCCAGCCTGCAGCTCTGTCCATTGCAGTTGTAACAGGTGGTATGGTAACATGATGGTTTGACACGGGTTCATTCCTGCTGCTGTCGGTAAAGACGTTGTACGTTCTCCCCGTGAGTGTGCGAGTTTCCTGCAGGTGCTCTGCTTCCTCTCGTTCTAAACACGTACAGTTAGGGTGAGTGAGAGTTGGGCATGCTATGTCATTGCCAGGAGTGTGGTACCCCTGGCAGGCTGACTACAGCACAACCCCGGACTGTGTTGGTCGTTACTGTATATTTTGATGTTCCCAGGTACATGTGACAAATAAAGATCATCTTTATCTTCCGCTGCAGAGGCAGGTGAACGGTGGGGCTGGAACTGGGGGGGTGGGGGGCAGGATTTCACATTCTCTCTCAGGGTGGGCGGGGTTAACACTGATCTCAGGCCGGCATTGTGGCTGCCCCAGACACTGATGGTTGGGCTGGCACTGGGAGAACAGATCCCACAGTGTCTGGATGTCTAGATATAGATCCATTGATGGAGACCTTGCACATATGAACTGCGAGAGAGTAGCCAGTTACATTCCTGGTCAGAGCCTCTAATCTAGAACACACTACACTAGCTCCCTGAGGAGCACTGGATGCAGCGTCTACTGGGAACTCTGGTAGAGCTGGTGGGTGCCATTGCATTGAATATTGAGTGACTGTGGTGTGTGTGGCTGTCAGGCAGTGATGTGGTGGGTGGGGGATGGTTCGGGGAAGTCTCCTAGTCAGTTGAACCTGTTAACCTAGAAGAATGAGGAGAGAGCTTGTTGAAACCTATTGAATATTGAAAGGCCTAGATAGAGTGGATGTGGAGAGGATGTTTCCCATAGTGGGGGAGTCTAGGACCAGAGGGCACAGCATCAGAACAGACGGTCATCCATTTTGAACAGAGATAAGAGCCTAGAGGTAATGTTACAGCTGTACAGGACCCTGGTCAGACCCCACTTGGAGTACTGTGCTCAGTTCTAGTCGCCTCACTACAGGAAGGATGTGGAAACCATAGAAAGGGTGCAGAGGAGATTTACAAGGATGTTGCCTGGATTGGGGAGCATGCCTTATGAGAATATGTTGAGTGAACTCAACACTTTCTCCTTGGAGTGACGGAGGATGAGAGGTGACCTGATAGAGGTGTATAAGATGATGAGAGGCATTGATCGTGTGGATAGTCAGAGGCTTTTTCCCAGGACTGAAATGGCTAGCACAAGAGGACACAGGTTTAAGATGCTGGGGAGTAGGTACAGAGGAGATGTCAGGGGTAAGTTTTTTTTTTAAGCAGAGAGAGTTGAGTGCGTGGAATGGGCTGCCAGTGATAGTGGTGGAGGCGGAAACGATGGGGTCTTTTAAGAGACTTCTGGATAGGTACATGGAGCTCAGAAAAATAGAGGGCTATGGGTAACCCAAGGTAGTTCTAAGGTAAAGACATGTTCGGCACAACTTTGTGGGCTGAAAGGCCTGTATTGTGCTGTTGGTTTTCTATGTTCTAAGGGGACGAGAAGGATAATAAATCAGCCATGATGGAGTGGGGAGCAGACTTGATGGGCTGAATGGACTAATTCTACTCGTGTCTAATGGTCACACAGTTCCACTGCCACACTGTTACATCGTACTGAGTGGCAGCTGTTCCTTATGCCTCTGCTTGCCCCCAGTGCAGAGATAGGGTGATGGTCCTGACCCTGTGGCGTGAGTGGGTTCTGCAGAGAACGCTCATGTCCTGAGCTCTGTGGTTGGGTCTGATAAATGCCCGTGTTAGTTGCCATCTGTCGGCACAGGAAGAACCCACAAGGCACAGGTTGGCAGCTCCAGGGATGAGACTGGATGTGAATTGGGGGACTGCTTTGTCGAGCAGCTCCACTGCCAATGCAAAAAGCAGAATTTCCTACTTTAATTCCTATGCCCATTCCTGTTCCAACATGTTGGTCCATGGCTGCCTCTTCTGCCAAGATGAGGCCAGTCTCAGGTTTGAGGGCAACAGCTCATATTCCGTCCAGAGTAGCTGGCATGAAGATTGACTTCTCCAAATTCTAGTAAAATTCTCCCCCGCTTCCTTCTTTTTCAATTCCCCACTGTGACCTTTTACCTCTTCTCTCCTTAGGCCTATCAGATCCCTGGTGTCCCTCTTCCTTCACTTTCTCCCAAGGTCCACTTTCCTCTCCTATGAGATTCCTCCTTTACCTTTCGATCCTCTGCCAGCTACTTGTTTTATCCCCCTCTCCACTACTCACCGGGCTTCCCCTATCATTTTCCTTCCCCCTCCCCCACCACTTTATTCTGGCAGCTTCTGCCCCATCCTCTCCAGTCCTGACGAAGGACATCAGTGAAACGTCGACCGTTTACTCTTTTCCGTAGATGCTGCCTGACCTGCTGAGTTCCTCTTGCATTTTGTGTGTGTGGCTCCTGGGGGTGTTGGGACATTGGATGTGATGCATGAAGATGCAGGTGGCATCACCTGAAATTGGCATCCGGGTCAGTACAGAGCTGATGGGTTGAATGGCCTTACTGTATGGTTGTGATCTACCCCTGCCCGAGATGGGGCCACTAGTTCCTCACCGGCAGGGGCAGGCCCGGGCCAGAGATTGGGCATGCAGACTGTCCGCCACATCTGGTAACGTGTTAACCAGCCTGGTCACCAAGTTAGCAGAATCTCTTGTGTTTATGATATGCTGCTCCACTGAGAAGTGTCTTCGAGGGATGTCTACCCTGAAGAAGCTGAAATCTTCTTTTTGATGGGAGTTCAGTGAGACCCACTCTCACTGCTCCTCCTCTGTGATCCCTGCTGCTCTCCTATTCTTCAACCATATACTCACCGAGACTCGCTCTTCACCTATCACCTCCCCCTCACCCACCTTTTAATTCCAGTCCTAATGAAGGGTCTCGGCCCGAAACATCGAAAGTGTATTCTGATCGTGATCAGCTCATCCAACAAGTGATCGGCACCTCCTTATCCCACCTGGAGATGGCAGTGCGTCAATCAGTCTGTGGCACAGCGAGGGTTAATGGGAAAGTACTGGGATCTTCTTGTGCTGTGCTGAGGGGGGAGGGGGGAATTTGGTGCTGTCCTCTCTCTTCCAGCCCGTGGGGGTGTGAACCGCTGTCAGGTCCTGGTGGAAGTTTTCACGGACACGGGTCAGGGAGTGGTTGGTTCCTCCAAACCTCAGACCAAAAATCCCTTTCTGATCCTCACATTAACCCCGTCCTGACTCCGTTCCCACTGATGTGCTCTGACCCCACCTACCTATCAGATATGCCCGAGCCGTCGTGTCCGACTCCACTCGTGCTGCCTTTGTTCCACGGTGCACTTGCGCTGGAAATGCTCCGGTTTACATGGGATATCCTACCCTCTTCCTCATGTTGGGTGTAGCTTAGAATGAGGCCACTCAGCCCAGGAAGTCTGCTGTCCCACTCAAGGAGCTGATCTTCCACCTCAAACAAATTTCCTGCACTCTCCCATTCCCTCATCAGTAATCTCTCTGTTCCCATCTGGCATGTACACAGGAGCAGAACCTGAGTGAAGATACTTCTCCCCCTCTCAGACCTGAAGCCACTGTTTATCTCCAGCCTGTAACCCCTGGGCAGTTACTCAGAGGAAACTCCCTCCGTTTTTAATACAAGAGATTCTGCAGAGGCTGGAAATCCAGGGCAACACACACAAAATGCTGGAGAAACTCAGCAGGTCAGGCAGCATCTATGGAGGGGAATAAACAGTTGATGTTTCAGGCCGAGACCCTTCATCAGGACTGGGAAGGAAGAGGGAAGATGCCAGAACAAGAAGATGGAGGGAGGGGAAGAAGGACAAGCTGAAAGGTGACAGGTGAAGCCAGGTGGGTGGGGGAGGGGGGATGAAGTAAGAAGCTGGGAGGTGAGACGTGGAAAAGGTTAAAGGGCTGGAGAAGAAGGAATCTGATAGAAGAGGAGAGTGGACCATGGGAGAAAGCAAAGGTGATAGGTAGATGAGAAGAGGAGGTAAGAGGTCAAAGTGGAGATTAGAAGAAAAGAGAAGAGGGAGGGGGCAGATTCCCAGACGGAAAAAATCGATGTTCATGACAGCAGGCTGGAGGCTCCCTCGATGGGATGTGAGGCGTTGCTCCTCCAGCTGCAGCTCCCATGTTTACTATGTTGAACTTTGGGCAGTTCTCTGTTCAGTGAGGCCACATTTCATTCTTCTCGTCAACCCTTGCACCCACACCCCTCGCCACCTTCCCCCTCTCGAGCATCCTGGGAACCTGAGCTGCAATCAAAGTTCAAAGTAAATTTATCTTCAACAACATAGACAGCCTGAGATTCATTTACTTGCAGGCATTCACAGTAAAATACAAAGAAACACAAAGAATCAATGAAAAACCACAGACAAGATGGACAAACAACCAATGTGCAAAAGACAACAAACTGCAGATACAAAGAATAATAATAAATGAATAAACAAACAGTAAATATTGAGAATATGTGATTGTCCTTGCAAGTGAGGCCATAAGTTGTGGGAGCAGTTTAGTGATGGGCTGAGTGAAATTGAGTGAAGTTATCTCCTCTGGTTCAGGAGCCTGATGGTTGAAGGCTAATTACTCTGCCTGCAGTAAGGATCTCCTTCCCTGGGTGACATATTCAAACTGTACACAATACCCTGGCAGTAGCCTCACTTCTATAATGTACTAACTCTTTATCTTTGTAATCCAGTAGTTGAAAAACCGGGAAGAGAAGTGAAGTGTTGTAAAAAAACATAGCCTGTAGACAGCCAATATGGATGAATAAATTCTTCCCCGGCTTTTTTCCAGCCGGGCGAAAACCCGAGAAAAGATTTTTCATCATATACGCTAGCAAAACCCTGGATCTTTTTTCAGCCGATACAGACTTCACTTACTGGGTGGATGTCTCTCACCACAACTGAACTGATTCTACAGCCCATCGACTGACAGACTCTACAACTCATGCTCTCAGTATTATTTATTCTTTATTTGCTCAATTCGTCTTCTTTTGCACCTTGTTTTTCATCAGTCTGTGTTAATGAATGTTTAGTTGTAAATTCTTTTGCATTTCTTTACTTTCCTGTGAATTCCTGCAGGAAAATGAAATGCAAACTTCGATAATAAATTTACTTTGACTTTAAGATCTTCGAGGGTGGATCCGGGGGAGTGCAAGGGGAACCAGTGGATGAGGTGTACCTGGAGTGTTAGAATATTTATCATAAGGCCTCGCACTGGGGTTGCTGAACGGGCTCAGGGTACATGGAAATGGTGTTGAGCTGCTGTGGTAACCACCGAGAGAATCATCGGGGCCTCCCTCTCCCCTATTTGTCTGATTTACTGGGAGGGTTGTAGATGAAGAGCCTGAAGTGTTGTTGATGATCCCGACCACCCATCCCACAGTCTCTCAGACCCACTGCCATCAGGGGGGATGTACAGGAGCATCAGGACTCGGAATTCCAGACTGAGTAACAATTTCTGCCCCCGGGCTGTGAGACTAGTGAATACCCTGTCACCACTGAGGTCTTGTCAGTAGGACAGCGACCTGTTTACCTATGCTGTGCACGACATGCATTTTGAATATTCTTGGCAGTGTGGAGGATCAGAGGATTCTTGGGGTTCAGGTCTATGGATCCCTCAAAGATGCCGTGCAAATTGATAGGGTGGTTAAGAAGGCGTATGAGTGTTTGCCTTCATTAATCTGGGGACTGCGTTCAGTAGCCACAAGTTAATATTGCAATTCTATAAAACCCTGGTTAGACCATGCTTGGAATACTGTGATCAGTTCTGGTCACCATTATAGGAAGGATGTGAATGCTTTAGAGAGAGTGCAGAGATTTACCAGGATGCTGCCTGGATTAGAGAGCATGTGTTATGAGGGTAGGTTGAGTGAGCTGGGGCTTTTCTCTTTGGAGTGAAGGAGGATGAGAGGTGACTTGATAGAGGTGTACAAGATGATAAGAGGCATAGATGGAGTGGACAGCCAGAGATTTTTTTCCAGAGTGGAAATTGCTAAAACAAGGGGGCATGATTTTAAGGTGATTAGAAGACAGTATGGGGGGGGGTGTCAGAGCTGATTTCTTTACACAGAGTGGTAGGTGCCAGGGGTGGTGGTAGAGACAGATACATTAAAGATAGGTACATGGGTGGTAAAAAATCAAGGGCAGTGCAGAAGGGAAGTGCTAGATTGCTGTTAGAGTAGGCCAGCACAATGTAGAACATATTGTGCTGTATGTTTTATGTTCTAGTACTGTCCCTCCCCACAGAGGGTGACACTCCTTCTGTACAGCCCCCTTCGCTTTTACAAACATAAGACCATAAGACACAGGAGCAGCGTTAGGCCATTCAGCCCATCAAGTCTGGTCTGCCATTCCATCATGGCTGATTTATTATCCCTCTCAGCCCCGTTCTCCTGCCTCCTCCCGGTGACCTTGGCCACCCAGACTAATCAAAACCTATCACTCTCTGCTTTAAACATACCCAATGACTTGGCCTCCACAGCCATTCCTGGCAATAAATTCCACAGATTCACCACCCCCTGGATAAAGAAACTCCTCATCTCTGTTCTAAAGGGATGTTTCTCTTTTCTGAGGCTGTGCTCTCCGGCCCTGGACTCCCCCACCTTAGGAAACCATGTCTCCACTCAGTACCACCCTTCCTAAAATGTTACCCCTCAGTATTGACTCTCTGACAGTGTGACTATCCGTGTGACAGCGTGATGCTCTTCAGCACCCGTCCTCTAACCTCACGGTGCTCCGTCATCAGTCGGCCTCTGACCGTGTCACAGTCCCCTCACAATATCAACCCCTTCCTGCTACACTGGAGTTTCAGAGTTTGATGTAGCTATGTGCGTGGGATGGACCCCACACCCTCTCACTGCCTCTTGTTTCCAGCTCAGGCCCCTGGCCATGTGTCCGTGTCAGTGCTGGTGATGTTGTAACACTGTGCGTTTGCTGTTACAGGTACCATTATTACGGGATCGCGGTGAAGGAGAGCTCCCCTTACTACGACGTGATGTATTCCAAGAAAGGGGCTGCCTGGGTAAATGAGACTGGCAAGAAGGAGGTGGCGAAGCAGACAGTAGCTTACTCACCCCGCTCCAAGCTCGGCACCCTGTTGCCCGAATTCCCAAATGTCAAGGATCTAAACCTGCCAACCAGCCTGTCAGAGGAGAAGGTAAAACATACCCTGGCCCCAGCCTCTGTCCCACAGTCACTGTTTAGGATAGTTGAATGTCATTTCCAGTACACAGTTGTAAAAGAGAATGAAATAATAGTTACTCCAGATCTGATATAGCGCAAAAAACATGGTAAAGAACGCAATAATAGTTTATATTCACAGATTGATTGTATGTCCATAAAGTGATGTTAGGCACAGGAGTGTCTGTATGTAAGGTGACTGACAGGAAATGATAGAGTAGTGGTGTTGGGGATGTGGAGGGGTGGGTTAGTGGTTGGAGGTGTTGATCAGCCTTACTGCTTGGGGAAAGTAACTGTTTTTGAGTCTGGTGGTTCTGGTGTGGGCGCTAGCGTAGCCTCGTCCCTGATGGGAGAGGGACAAACGGTCCATGAGCAGGATGGCTGGGATCCTTCATGATGTTACTGGCCCTTTTCCAGTGCTTTTCTGTATATATGTCCTTGATGATGGGTAGGCTGCTGCCCATGATTTTTATAAATGACCTGGTTGAAGAAGTACAAGGATGGGTTAGTAAGTTGCTGATGACAGAAAGGTTGGGGATGTTGTGGGTAGTGGGGGGTTGTCGGAGGTTACAGCGGGACATCGATAGGATGCAGAACTGAGCTGAGAAGTGGCAAATGGAGTTCAACCCAAATAAGTTCATTTTGGTAGGTCAAATTTGAAGACAGAATATAGTATTAATGGTAAGACTCTTGGCAGTGTGGAGGATCAGAGCGATCTTGGGGTCCGTGTCCACAGGACGTTCAAAGCTGCTGCACAGGTTGACAGTTTTGATAGGAAGGCATATGGTGTGATGGCATTCATCAACCGTGGGACTGAGTTCAATAGATGGGAGGTAATGTTACAGCTCTATAAGACCTTGGTTAGACCCCACTTGGAGTACTGCGTTCAGTTCTGGTCACCTCACTACAGGAAGGATGTGGATACTATAGAGAGAGTGCCGAGGAGATTTACAAGGATATTGCCTGGATTGGGGAGCATGTCTTATGAGAATAGGTTGAGTGAACTTGGCCTTTTCTCCTTGGAGCGACAGAGGATGAGAGGTGACCTGATAGAGGTGTATAAGATGATGAGAGGCATTGATTGTGTGGATAGCCAGAGGCTTTTTCCCAGGGCTGAAATGGCGAACACGAGGGGGCATAATTTTAAAGGGCTTGGAAATAGGTACCGAGGGGATGTCAGGGGTAAGTTTTTCACACAGAGAGTGGTGGGTGTGTGGAATGCACTGCCGGCGACGGTGGTGGAAGCGGATACAGTAGGGTCTTTTAAAAACCTCTTAGATAGGTACATGGAACTTAAGGAAAATAGAGGGCTATGCGGTAGGGAAATTCTAGGCAGTTTCTAGAATAGGTTACGTGGTCGGTACAACATTGTGGGCCGAAGGGCCTGTGATGTGCTGTAGATATCTTTGTTCTGTGTTCCATGTTCGATGCAATATTTATTATCAAAGTACATCTATGTCACCATATACAAACTTGAGATTTATTTTCTTGCAGACATTTACAGGAAAACAATAGAATTTACAAAAAAGAAATACAATTGAATTTACAGAAAACTAGACATAGCAGAGATTGACTGACAAACAATGTGCACACAAAAATAACACGAGTTGAGGAGTCCCTGAAAATGAGGCTGTAGTTTGTAGATTTGGTTCAAAGTAGAGATAATTGTAGTTATACACATCATTTCAGGAGCCCGATGGCTGAAGGGTAATAACTGTTCCTGAACCTGGTGGTGTGGGATCTAAAGCCCCTGTACCTCCTGCCAGATGGTGGTGACTAGAGAGCAGGGCCTGGATAGCTGGGGTCTTTGATGGATGCTGCTTTCCTGTGGCAGTGCTCTGTGTAAGTGTGCTCAATGGTGGGGATGGTGGAGGATTTAAGACCATGAGACATTGGAGCAAAATTAGAACATTCAGTCCATCATGCCTGCTCTGCTATTTCATCATGGCTGATCCATTTCCTTCTCAACCCCACTCTAGTGCCTTCTCCCCATAACCTAGTGTGCCCTCATTAATCAATCTCTGCTTTAAATACGTACATCCAATGACCTGACTGCACAGCCACCGATTCCCTACACTCTGACTAAAGAAATTCCTCCTCATCTCCTATCTAAAGGGATGTCTCTCTATTCTGAGGATGTGTCCTCTGTTGCTAGACTCCCCCACCATAGCAAACATCATCTCCACATCCATTCAATCAAGGCCTTTCAACATTTGACATGTTTCCATAAGACCATAAGACAAAGGAGCAGAAGCCGGCCATTCGGCCCATCGAGTCTACTCCGCCATTTTATCATGAGCTGATCCATTCTCCCATTTAGTCCCACTCCCCCGCCTTCTCACCATAACCTTTGATGTCCTGGCTACTCAGATACCTATCAATCTCTGCCTTAAATACACCTAATGACTTGGCCTCCACTGCCACCCGTGGCAACAAATTCCATAGATTCACCACCCTCCGGCTAAAAAAATTTCTTCGCATCTCTGTTCTGAATGGGCGCCCTTCAGTCCTTAAGTCATGCCCTCTCATACTAGACTCCCCCACCATGGGAAACAATTTTGCCACATACACTCTGTCCATGCCTTTCAATATTTGAAATGTTTCTATAAGGTCCCCCCTCATTCTTCTAAACTCCAAGGAATACAGTCCAAGAGCGGACAAATGTTCCTCATATGTTAACCCTCTCATTCCCAGAATCATTCTAGTGAATCTTCTCTGAACCCTCTCCAACGTCAGCACATCCTTTCTTAAATAAGGAGACCAAAACTGCCCACAGTACTCCAAGTGAGGTCTCACCAGCACCTTATAGAGCCTCAACATCACATCCCTGCTCCTATACTCGATTCCTCTAGAAATGAATGCCAACATTGCATTCGCCTTCTTCACCATCGACTCAACCTGGAGGTTAACCTTAAGGGTATCCTGCACGAGGATTCCCAAGTCCCATTGCATCTCAGAACTTTGAATTCTCTCCTCATTTAAATAATAGTCTGCCCGTTTATTTCTTCTGCCAAAGTGCATAACCATACACTTTCCAACATTGTATTTCATTTGCCAATTCTTTGCCCATTCTTCCAATCTATCCAAGTCTCTCTGCAGACTCTCCGTTTCCTCAGCACTACCGGCCCCTCCACCTATCTTTTTATCATCAGCAAACTTAGCCACAAAGCCATCTATTCCATAATCCAAATCGTTGATGTACAATGTAAAAAGAAGCGGTCCCAACACGGACCCCTGTGGAACACCACTGGTAACTGGCAGCCAACCAGAATAGGATCCCTTTATTCCCACTCTCTGTTTCCTGCCAATCAGCCAACGCTCTATTCATGTATGTAACTTTCCCGGAATTCCATGGGCTCTTATCTTGTTAAGCAGCCTCATGTGTGGCACCTTGTCAAAGGCTTTCTGAAAATCGAAATATACAACATCCACTGCATCTCCCTTGTCTAGCCTACTTGTAATTTCCTCAAAAAATTGCAATAGGTTCGTCAGGCAGGATTTTCCTTTAAGGAAACCATGCTGAGTTCTGCTTATCTTGTCATATGCCTCCAGGTACTCTGTAACCTCATCCTTGACAATTGACTCCAACAACTTCCCAACCACCGATGTCAAGCTAACAGGTGTATAATTTCCTTTTTGCTTCCTTGCCCCCTTCTTAAATAGCAGAGTGACATTTGCAATCTTCCAGTCCTCTGGAACCATACCAGAATCTATTGACTTTTGAAAGATCATTGCTAATGCCTCTGCAATCTCCACAGCTACTTCCTTCAGAACATGAGGGTGCATTCCATCTGGTCCGGGAGATTTATCTACTCTTAGACTATTCAGCTTCCTGAGTACTTTCTCTGTCGTAATTGCACACACTTCTCTTCCCTGCCACCCTTGGGTGTCCGGTATACTGCTGATGTCTTCCTCAGTGAAGACTGATGCAAAATACTCATTCAGTTCCTCCACCATCTCCTTATCTCCCATTACAATTTCTCCAGCATCATTTTCTATCGGTCCTATATCTAATCTCACTTGTCTTTTACTCTTTATATACTTGAAAAAGCTTTTAATATCGTCTTTGATATTATTTGCTAGCTTCCTTTCATAGTTCATCTTTTCCCCCTTAATGACCTCCTTAGTTTCCTTTTGTAAGCTTTTAAAAACTTCCCAATCCTCTGTCTTCCCACTAATTTTTGCTTCCTTGTATGCCCTCTCCTTAGCTTTAACTTTGGCTTTGACTTCTCTTGTCAGCCACGGTTGCATCCTTTTTCCATTCGGAAATTTCTTTTTTGGAATATACCTGTCTTGCACCTTACTTCTCGCATAAACTCCAGCCCCTGCTGCTCTGCCGTCCTTCCCGCTAGTGTCCTTTTCCAGTCAACTTCAGCCAGTTCCTCCCTGTAGCTCCTGTCTATCACCTCTTCACTTTCCATCAAGCTGCAGCTCCAGATCCCCAACACGGTCTCTGAGGAGCTGCATCTCGGTGCACCTAGCACAGATGTGGCCATCAGGGGGGCTGGAGGTCTCCCAGGATTCCCACATCTGACACCCTGAACAAAGCACTAACCCTGCAGGCATGCTATCTAATTCTACAGGAATGAAACAGGAAAAATAAGTCTACTCACCCACTTACCTCACCAAACACACAAACTTTTTAAACTGTTAGCTTGTACCGTTAGCTGTGTGAGCCCTGCTGTTCCTCTGTCTGTCCGGGCCGATTCACCAAGGGGAAGAAAAGAGTCGGTCACTCGCTTATGCCTCTTCCCGTTACCGCCTAAGCCCGTTGACCCAAAGCCCGACACTCTGCTACCACTCACTCCGCTTCCCGCTCCGACTGCTGCCCACTGTATAGGGTGGTCTCCTTTTTAAACTCTCCGTGCTGTCCTGACTATGTCACGCACCTGCGCAGTCTCGTCCTTCTTGCACTTGAAGAAGTTTTAAAAAAAACTGCTTTCCTTCAGAATTCTGCTCTCACGCCGCTCTTCTTGTCCTGATCTAAAAGACAGCCGTTGGAAGTCCCCTTCCTTTTCAAACTCTCCGCGCTTTCAATGAGATCCCCCCACCCATTCTTTGAACTCCAGTGAGTAAAGGCCCAGAGGCACCAACCGCTCCTCATAAGATAAGCTCTTCATTCGCAGAATCTTTCTTGTGAACCTCCTTTCAACCCTCTCCAATGTCAGCACATTCTTTCTTAAGTAAGGTGCCCAAAACTGCTCACAATTCTCTAAGTGAGCCTCGCCAGTACTTTATAAAGCCTCAGCAATACATGCTTGTTTTTGTATTCTAGTATTCTCGAAATGAATACTAACATCGCATTTGCTTTCCTCACTACTGACTTGATCTGCAAATTAACCTTTAGGGAATCCTGCACAAGGACTCCCAAGTCCATTTGCACCTCAGATTTTTGACTTTTCTCCCCATTTAGAAAATAGTGTACGTTTTATTCTTTTTACCAAAGTGCATTACCAGGCACTTCCCAACAATGTATTCCATCTACTACTTCTTTGCCAATTCAGTCCTTCTGTAGCCTCTCTACTTCTTCAAAACTACATGCCCTTGCACCTATCTTCACATCATCCACAAACTTTGCCACAATTCCATCATGCAAATCATTGATATATAATGTAAAAAGAATTGGTCCCGACACAGACCCCTGTGGAACACCACTAGTCACCAGCAGCCAACCAGAAGAGGCTCCCTTTATTCCCACTCTTTGCCTCCTGCCAGTCAGCCTCTGATTTATCCATGCTAGAATCTTTCCTGTAATACCATGGGCTCATAGCTTGTTAATCAACTTCATGTGTGGCACCTTGTCAAAGATGTTCTGAAAAGCCAAGTACACAACATCAACCGATTCTGCTTTGTCTATCCTGATTGATATTTCTTCAAAAAATTCCAACAGATTTGTCAGGCAAGATTTTCTTTCAAGGAAACCATGCTGACTTTGTCCTCTTTTATCACGTGCCTCCAAGTACCCTGAAACCTCATCCTTAACAATCGACTCCAACACCTTTCCAGGCCAGCTGACCTACAATTTCTTTTCTTCTGCCTTTCTCCCATCTGGAAGAGTGGAGTGACATATGCAATTTTCCAGTGCTCTGGAACCATGTCAGAATCAATTAATTCTTGAGAGATCATTACTAATGCCTCCACAATCTCTTCAGCCTCCTCTTTCAGAACATTGGGGTGTAGTCCATTTGGTCCAGATGACTCTTCTACCTTCAGACCTTTCAGTCTCCCTAGTCATAGGGAGCATTCGGCATACTGCTAGTGTCTTCCGCAGTGAAGACTGATGCAAAATACTTATTCAGTTCATCTGCCGTTTCCTAGTCCCCCATTACTACCTCTCCAGTATCATTTTCCAGTGATCTAATAGCTACTCTCTCCTCCCTTACTCTTTATATTATCAGAAAAAAATGGTATCCTCTTTGATACTATTGGTTAGCTTACCTTCATATTTCATCTTTTCCCTCTTTATGACTTTTTTAGTTGCCTTCTGTTGGTTATTAAAAGCTTCCCAATCCTCTAACTTCCCAGTTTTTGCTCTATCATACACCCTCTCTTTGGCTTTTATGTTGGCTTTGACTTCTCTTGTCAGCCACTGTTTCTCATCCTGCCTTCAGAATACTTCCTCTTTGGGATGTATGTATGCTGCACCTTCCGAATTGCTCCCAGAAACTCCAGCCATTGCTGCTCTGCTGTCATCCCTGTAAGTGTGCTCTTCCAATCAGCTCCTGTTTCATGCCTCTAATTCCCTTTACTCCATTGTAATACTGATACATCTGACTTTAGCTTCTCCCTCTCAAACTGCAGGATGAATTCTATCATACTATGGTCACAGCTTCCCTAATCAAATCCCATTCATTACACAGCAGCCAATCCAGAACAGCTGATCCCTAGTGGGCTCAACCATAAGCTGCTCTAAAAAGCCATCTTTTTGGCATTCTACAAAGTCTCTCTCCTGGGATACAGCACCAACCTGATTTTCACAATCTACTTGCATATTGAAATCCCCATGACTATCATAACATTGCCCTGCTGACGTGCATTTTCTGTCTCCCTTTGTAATTTGTAGCCCACATCCTGGCTACTGTTCAGAGGCCTATATACAACTCCCATCTATGTCTTTTTACCCTTGAAGTTTCTTAACTTTACCCACAAGTATTCTACATCTTCTGATCCCATGTTACCTCTTTCTAATGATTTGATTTCATTTTAACAACAGAGCCACCCACCCCCTCTGCCTACCTGCCTGTCCTTTCAATACATTGTGTATCCTTAGATGTTAAGCTCCCAACTATAATCGTCTTTTAGCTATGACTCAGTGATGCCCACAAATTATACATGCTAATCTGAAACTGTGCTACAAGATCATCTACTTTATTCTGTATACTGTGTGCATTCAAATATAGCATCTTCAGTCCTGTATTTACTTTTCAATTTTGTCGACCTTAAACATCGCAACTCATCCTGTTGACTGTCATTTTGCCCTATCATCTGCCTGTCCTTCCTTAAAGTCTCACTACACACTGCCTCTGCTTGTAAACCAATAGTCCTATCACTCCAGTTTCCATCCACTTGCCAAGTTAGTTTAACCCTCCTGAACAGCTCTCAAACCCACCTGCAATGATATTGGACCCCCCTGGGTTCAGGTTTAACCCGTTCCTTTTGTACAGGTCATACATTCCCTAGAAGAAATCCCAATGACCCAGAAATCTGAAACCTTGCCCCCTGCACCAGTTCCTCAACCACACATTCATCTGCCAAATCATCCTATTCCTACCGTCACCGGTATGTGGCACAGGCAACAATCATGAGAATGCTACCCTGGATGTCCTGCTTTTCAGCTTTCTACCTAACTCCCTAAATTCTCTCTTCAGGATCTTCTCCCTTTCCCTACCCATGTCATTGGTGCCAATATGTACCAAGACTTCTTGCTGCTCCCCCTCCTCCTTTAGAACATTGTGGACCTGATCCAAGCTGTCCCTGACCCTGGCACCTAGGAGGCAACATACCATCTGGGTGTCTCTATCACGTCCATTGAATCTTGTGCCTACTCCTCTAACGATGGAATCCCCTATCACTACTGCAGTCCCCTCTTCTCCCTCTTCCCTTTTGAGCCAGAGTACCAGAATCCCAGTTGCTGCAGCTCCCTGCAGTAGGTCGTCCCTGTTCGATATGTAGGTTATGACCAAAGAAAAATTGTCTGGAGTCGCTTATCACTTTAGTGCAATGCACGTCAAAAATCAACTTACAAAAATTAGTGAAAAGAAAGTTGGCAATATTTACAAAATAATATTTACGAGTAAACACAGTTAATTCTCTGTAGGTATCCTTGTCCAGTGAGCTCCTGGCAGCCTCTATCTCTCTGCTCTGCTGAGGGTGATCAGCTCTTTTTTTTGGTACTAGGACATACCATCTTTCATTACCAACAAAGTTAACTTAAAACTACACATGAATCAGAAAATGATGCACGAGACAGTGTAGTTACAATCATATTACAAAATAAACAGAAGTAACAAACAACATATACATACTTACACATCCCCATTACAAAAGAAATGCCGTGTACAGCGGGAAAGGCACCATAAAGCCAACCTGAGTGTATCTGCTCAGCTTAGGACCCAGCAGAACACTCAACACAATCTCACACTTACCATTAAATAGAAACAAAGAATAAAATTAAACTAGACTTTGGTGTCTGGCTCTCACTACAAAGGGAAACAGTGGGTTAATTATGAGAATATACTGAGAAAGTCACTGAAGTGGGTACGCTCGCCGCAATGACAGAAAATGACAAGGCAATGTTTGTATGTGAGTGAATGCACGTGTGTAAGGAGTGTGTTTGTCAAGAGCTCTCAGTCACAATTCCCCTCAACAGTATCCAAGGAGGTATACTTATTATTGAGGGGAATGGCCACAGGAGCACTCTGCACTGCCTGCCCATTTCTCTTCCCTCTCCTGACAGTCACCCATTTACCTGTCTCCTGCAACTTAGGTCTGACTACCTCCCTGCAGTTTCTATCTGTCGTCTCCTTAGTTTCCTGTGTGAGCTGAAGGCCATCGAGATGCTGCTCCAGTTCTTTGACACGTCCTCTGAGGAGCTGCAGCTCGGTGCACCTGATACAGATGTGATTATCCAGGAGGCTGGAGTTATCTCAGAATTGCCACATCTCACACAAAGAACACAACACAGCCCCGGAGCCATTCTCACTGCTTAACAATGCACCCAAAAGACAACGAATGAAGAATGAAAAAAGGAGAAAGTAGAAGAAGATGCAACTGATCAGATACTTACCTCGCCCAAGACTGTTCGTGTCGTAGTATGATGAGCTAAAGCATCCCCACTCTAACCCTGGTCCACTCACACAATGACCGCTCTAAAAATGGCCGCTCCACTTGTTCCTACCTTATTTTTATTTACCCTTGCTAATGAATGACAACTGTGCCACCAAGAAAAGCTAAATCCTGCAAAAGTTCCTTTTAAAAATCTCTCTCTCTCTCTTCGGACGTGTGTGAGGCCCCTCTGCCAATTCCACTGCAACGCTACTGTTTATGAGGGCGTCAAGAGCGCTTGAGAACCTGGATTATGGAAAGAGGCTGGGCAGGCTAGGACTTACCAGCATGGTGCGTAGGAGACTGAGGGGTGACCACATAAACTCTTGAGGGGCATAGACTACCATCACAGAGGAGGTACGGGAGCCTGAAGACACACGCTCAACATTCAGGAACAGTTTCTTCCCCTCTGCCATCAGATTTCTGAAAGGACAATGAACCCATGAACCTCAATTTTTTTTGCTCTCTCTTTTCACTAAATTTAATTTTAAAAAATATGTATTTCTTATTATAATTTATAGTTTATTAAAAATCACTGTACTGCTGCATCAAAACAACAAATTTCACAACATTTTCCAGTGATGCTAAACCAGATTCTGATTGATTTTGAAAGCGTTGTACATAGAGGAGGAGGGGAGTGCCTGTGAACATCTCGACCTTTCTGTCTTGTCCCTGCAGGTTTCCACCTTCATTATGATGTACCGTACTCACTGTCAGAGGATCCTGGACACAGTGATCAGGGCAAACTTCGATGAGGTAACAGCTCTGTCCTTGTGCACAGCCTCCCGTCATTGATGCCCTCCCTCTGACCATTTTCCTTTCTGCCCTCGCCAGGTTCAGAGTTTCCTGTTGCATTTCTGGCAAGGAATGCCCCCACACATGCTGCCTGTGCTGGGCTCGGCCACTGTGGTCAACATTGTCGGGGTCTGCGACTCAATCCTCTACAAGGCCATCTCCGGGGTTCTCATGCCCAGTGTGTTGCAAGCATTACCAGACAGGTTGGTGAAGTCACCCACACCAGCTGATCCGTACCAAGCATGGGGAGTCTCTCTCCCGTCTGGAGCTGGGTCACACCTGACCCATTGTAATGCTGGCTGTTGTACAGCGAGTACAGTACACAGAGCCTGTTCTGTCCCTAGTTCAGTGTGACCCTGGTGCATTACTCTACCATTCAGTTACACTCCTAGACCATCACACAAATGACACATTGCACATCAGGCCTGTTGCACCCAGTAATTTTCTGACCTGATGTGCTCCTCACCTGGTCTTCAATACAGGTGTCCATTTCTGTTATGTTCCCAGCTCCACTTTACACTGGATCCATTCCACCCTGATCCATCACAACACCCCCCACCTTGCATCCAGTCCATTACACATTCATTACACTACCACCACAGTTCATACACAGTCCATTACATACCCATTACACCACTGCCCCAGTTCACACACAGTCCATTACACCACTGCCCTAGTTCACACACAGTCCATTACACACCCATTACAGCATCATTCCCTCTTCACATCCAGTCCATTACACACTCATCACACCACCACCCTAATTCACACAATCTGTTACACACAGTCCATTACACCACTGCCCCAGTTCGCACACAGTCCATTACACCACTGCCCCAGTTCACACACAGTCCATTACACACCCATCACACCACCACCCCAGTTCACACAGTCCATTTATTCAGCCAGGCTGGTTTTGGTTTCAATGTTGCAATTTTGTTCAACTCAATTGTGTCTCTGTCCGTGGTTTCCTTTGATAGGACTATTTCAACTGCTCTTTTAAATGCAAGTGTGCCTTAGTTGGGAGCTGTTTTTGAAACAAACTAACCAATCTCTCAGTGCACCATTAAGCTCATTAATGAACTGACAATCCTCAGACAGCTTCTTCAGTTCAGCCATGCATACTGAAATGGGCTGCCCTTTCTTTTGATTCCACTTATGAAACCTAAAGTGTTTTGCAATGAATGGTAGTTTTGGTTCTAATTATTCCTGCATTTCACAATATCAGCAAAGCTCATTTCAGCTGGTTTGGCTGGAGCAGTCAAATTTCTAAGCAAACAGTATGCCTTTAAAATCAATGCACTCAGTAAAACTGGTACTTGTTTCTCATTGGCTATTCCATTTGCTTTAAAATACTGTTCAATTAGCTCAGTATACATTTTCCAATTATTGTGTAATTGAATGTAGTTATCTTTCTGATGTAGCTAGCCATTTTTGAATTTTTAAATTTATGATTATTATCACCCAGTACTCATTGTTTATGAACCTATGAATTTGTCTGTTTTCTGCCTTTTTTAAACTCAAAAGTCTCATTTTCCAAAGAAGCATGTGCTACACTATTTTATTTTACTCGACCGTTTCTCACTGTGCTTTTTTAAAAAGCCCGAACATCTCACTGCGCTTTAACAGGAAGGTAGCCGTCCTGGGTTAATTTAAAACTTTCTCATCACCACTGTTATGTTTTGTAACTCCAAAGGAAGTTGGAAGCTGGGAGAGGCAAGTCTCAGTTAGTTTTAACTTTAAGTGATACACTTGCAAATCATGTAGTAGCATCATGACATATGCAATTCACGATTTTTACATATAACCATAATGAAATATTTAAGCAAACAAGAATGCTCAATCAAACAGTATATTTATGAGATTACTCAAATATTACTGATATATGAAGTTTCTGCATCTGTGGAGAGGAGACTAACTGCTGACACTGGGCATCTTGGGTCCTCATGATGTTGACAGTGGATGAGTTCTGGAAGTCAGGTCTGTATGTTTCATTTCTGGTCACTAACGACCCCACTGGCTCTCCCTCCAGGGAGGTTTGTGTTGATTAGGGGAAATGGGACTGTTTGCCACACTGAAAACACTCTGGAAAGGTAAGTTATTTGTGCACTGACAGGACATTCACAGTAGCAAAGCAGTTAGTGCAGTCTCTTTACAGCACCTGTGATCACAAAACAGGGTTGGATTCTCGCTGCTGTATGGAAGGAATTTGTATGTGTTCCTGTTATCACATGGGTTTCCTCCAGGTGCTCCAGTTTGCTCCCATATTCCAAAGATTACAGGTAAGTTGTGGATACGCTATGTTGGTGTTGGAAGCACAGCAACACTTGCAGGCTGCCCCCAGCGCAATCCACGAACAAACTCCTTTATCTCTTTATCTTTAGTTCATTGAAAACCCTTTATGTATTTACAGAATCAGTGGAGATGAGGAGGAATTTCTTTAGCTCGAGGGTGGTGAATCTGTGGAATACGTTGTCACAGGTGGCTGTGGAGCCCAAGTCACTGGTATATCTAAGGCAAAGGTTGATAGATTCTTGATTAGTCACGGCATGAAGGGATACGAGGAGAAGGCAGGAGAGAGAAAATGGATCAGCTATGATGAAATGGCAGTGCAGACTTGAACGGGCCAAACGGCCTAATTCTGCTCTTATATTTTACAGTCTTATGGTCTTACGGAATAGGCCCTTGCAGCCTTTCAAATTGTCCTGCCACCAATTGAACCCTAGCCGACTCACAGGACAATTTACAGTGACCAATTAACCTACTAACCAGTACGCCTTCGGACTGTGGGAGGAAACCGGAGCACCCGGAGGAAACCCACGCATTCTACGGGCAGGACATACAAAGTCCTTGCAGAGGACGCCAGGGCTGAGCTCTGAACTCCAGTGCCCTCAGCTGTAATACAGTCGTGCTAACCATAATTTTCTCTGTTGCAATTTCAGCCTCACTCAGGTGATTCGTAAATTCGCCAAGCAGCTGGATGAGTGGCTGAAGGTCGCACTTCACGAACTTCCTGAGAACTTGAGGAACATCAAGTTTGAATGTGAGTAATGTATCAGTGTGAACTTACTCCTGTAACAAGCCTACAAACTAAACACTTGTGTAACATTGCAGGTTCACGTCTCTCTATCCTGGAATGTGATTGGAGAACGTGACAGGTGACTGCTCATCCCTATCAGATATCAAGTTCAAGATTCAAGATTGTTTCTATTGTCGTTTCCAGTACACAATTATTAACGGAATGATTGTTACTCTGAATCCAATGCAGCACAAAAAAGAACACAATAAGATAAAGGATGCAACAAAATAAAAAAAAATAAATATAAATATAAAAGATAGCTCATATAGGATTATTTATATGTCCATAAAGCGACTCTAGGTATAGGAGTGTCTGAACATTGCAAGTGTCATTCCACTCTTCAAGAAGGGAGAGAGGCAGAAGGTAGGAAACTATAGGCCAGTTAGTCTGACCTCTGTGGTTGGGAAGATGGTGGAGTCGATTATTAAGGATGCGGTCTCAGGGTACTTGGAGACACATGATAAAATAGGTCAATCAGAATGGTTTCCTCAAGGGAAAATCTTACCTGACAGATCTGATGGAATTATTTGAAGAAATAACAAGCAGGATAGACGAAGGAGAATCAGCTGATGTTGTGAACTTGGATTTTCAGAAGGCCTTTGACAGGGTGACACACATGAGGCTGTTTAACAAGCTACAAGCCCATGGTATTACAAGAAAGATCCTAGCCTGGATAAAGCAGTGGTTGATTGTCAGGAGGTAAAGATTGGGAATAAGGGAAGCCTTTTCTGACTGGCTGCCGGTGTTCCACAGGGGCCTGTATTGGGACCGGTTTTTTTTACATTATATGTCAATGATTTGGATGATGGAATTGATGGTTTTGTTGCAAAGTTTGCAGATGATATGAAGATAAGTGGAGGGGAAGGTAGTTTTGAGGAAGTAAAGAGGATACAGAAGGACTTGGACAGATTAGGAGAATGAACAAAGAAGTGGCAGATGGAATACAGTGTTGGGAGGTGTATGGTCATGCACTTTGGTAGAAGAAATGAAAGGGTTGACTATTTTCTAAATGGGAGACAAAATACAAAAAAACAGAGGTGCAGAGGGACTTGGGAGTCCTCATGCAGGATTCCCTTAAAGTTAATGTGTAGGTCGAGTTGTTGGTGAGGAAGACAAATGCAATGTTTGAGTTCATTTCAGGAGGACTAGAATATAAAAGCAAGAATGTAATGTTGAAACTTGAGAAGGACTGGTGAGGCCTTACTTGGAGTATCGTGAGCAGATTTGGGCAACTTATCTTAGAAAGAATGTGCTGAAACTGGAGAGGGTTCAAAGGAGATTCATGAAAATGATACCAGGATTGAGTGGCTTGTCATGAGAAGAGCGTTTGATGGCTCTGGGCTATGTTCACTAGAATTCAGAAGAATGAGGGGTGACCTCATTGAAACCTATTGAATGGTGAAAGGCCTTGATAAAGTGCATGTGGAGAGGATGTTTCCTATGATGTGAGAGTCTAAGACCAGAGGACACAGCCTCAGAATAGAGAGGTGTTCTTTTAGAATGGAGATGAGGAGGAATTTCTTTATCCAGAGAGTGGTGAATCTGTGGAATTCTTTGCCACAGGCAGTTGTGGTGGTCAAGTCTTTATGTATATTTAAGGCAGAGGTTGATAGATTCTTGACTGGTCAAGGAATGAAAGGATACGGGTGAAAGCAAGAAACTGGGGCTGAGAGGAAAATTGGATCAGCCATGATGAATTGGTGGAGCAGGCACGATGGGCCAAATAGTCTAATTCTGCTCCAATATCTTATGGTCTTACATACAGTAAGGTGACTGACAGGATAAGATAAAATATTGCTGGTTGGGGGTGTGGAGGGGTGGGTTAGAGGGTGGAGGTGTTGATCAGCCTTACTGCATGGGGAAAGTAACTGTTTTTGAGTCTGGTGGTCCTGGTGTGGATGCTACATAGCCTCCTCCCTGACGGGAGTGGGATAAGCAATCTATGAGCAGGGTGGGTGTGATCCTTCATGATGTTACCAGCTGTTTTTTGGCACTTTACTGTGTCTATGTCCTTGATGGCAGGTAGGCTGGTGCCAGTGACGCATTGGGCAGTTTGGACTACCCGACGTAGAGCCTGCCTGTCTGGTGCAGTGTAGTTTCTGTACCATGTGTTCTCTTACTGTGATCCACCTCTTGTTGGGCAAGAAACAAGCAAAATGTCTTTCATTCGGTGGTAAGGAAGGCAAGTGCAATGTTAGCATTCATTTGGAAAGGACTAGAATATAAAAGCAAGGATGTAACGCTGGGAGTTTATAAAGCACTGGTGAGGCCTCATTCGGCATATTGTGAGCAGCATTAGCCATCGTATCTTAGAAAGGGTGTGTTGACATTGTAGCGGGTTCAGAGGAGTTTATGAAAATGATTCCAGGAATGAAAGGCTTATTGTATGAGGAGCAGTCGGCAGCTCGGGGCCTGTACTCGTTAGAATTCAGAAGAATGAAGACGGACCTCATTGAAATCTATCGAATGTTGAAAGGTCTTGCTCGAATGGATGTGGAGAGGATGTTTCCTATGTTGGGAAATTCTAAGACTAGAGGGCACGGCTTCAGAATAGAGGGACATCCTTTTAGAATGGAGATGAGGAGGAATTTCTTTAGCCAGAAGGTGGTGAATCTGTGGAATTTATTGCCACAGATAGCTGTGGAGACCAAGTCATTGGGTATTTTTAAAGCAGAGTTTGATAGATTCTTGATTAGTCAGGGTATGGGGAGAAAACAGGAGATTTGGCCTGAGAGGGGAAAATGGATCAGCCATGATGAAATGGTGGAGCAGACTTGATGGGCCAAATGGCCTAATTCTGCTCCTATTTCCTTATGATCTAAATTAAAGACTCTTTGAAACATTTGCCTAAAGGAAATCAGTAAACCTAGTTAATGGATCCATGCTACACTTCATTTTCACAGAACGCTGCAGTACAGTACAGGCTCTCTAGACCACAGTTGTGCCAGCCTTTTAACCCTTCCCTCCCAATCACCCTCCATCTTTCTATCATCCTTGTGCCTATCTAAGAGTCTCATAAATGCTCATAATGTATCTGCCTCTACCACCACTCCTGGCAGAGCATTCCTCTGGGTAAAAAACCTACCTCTGACATCTCACCCCTTCTAATACCTTCCTACCTTAAAATTATATCTCCCCTATTAGCCATTTCCTCCCTGGGAAAAAGTCTCTAGCTATCCACTCTAGCTATGCCTCTCATCATCTTGGACATCTCTATCAATTCGCCCCTCATCCACCAGCACTCCAGAGAGAAAAGCCCTAGCTCAATGAACCTTTCCTCAGTTATACCGTTCCACTCTACCCAACTGCAAAGCAGTTCATTGTTAAGGTCAATGAGAGCGAACAGGGTCTCTTTCGTTGGTTCTTTAATCACAGTCTGATGCAGTTCAGGAAGAGGCTGTTCGGCCCATTGAGTGTATGCCAGCTCTCCCAGCACTCACACTTTCTACATTCCCTGTGCCCTGACAATGCCCCCTCTTTTCAGTCTGTGTTCAACCTATTTTGAAGTTTCAGGAAACATGTAAAAGATCACAAGGAACTGCACTAAACTTTTGCTTCTCCCCTTTAATCTTTTCATCTGGGTCCAGTTACCATGAACACTGGTGCCTTTAGAGTCGGACCTTTATCTGAATTAGATGTAAACCCCTAAAGTTGTTGTGTAGCTTCATTCAATTTCTCTTCAGAATCAGAATCAGTTTTATTATTGTTGGCATTTGAGGTACAATGCAATACATAATAAATGTATGTATATAGAAAATTAAATAAGTAGCGCAAAAAGAGAGAAAAAAAGAAAAATTGAATTAAAAATGGCGAGGTAGTGTTGATGGGTTCATTGTCCCATGTGTTCAGTGTGCGTCTTCAGTCTTCTGTACCCCCCTGATGGTGGTAATGAGAAGAGGGCATGGCCTGGGTGATGGGTCCTTAATGACAGATGCTGCCTTTTTGAGGCATCTCCTTTTGAAGGAGTCCTGGATGCTGAGGAGGCTGGTGCCTGTGATGGAGCTAGTGGAATTTGCAATTTTCTGCCTTTTTAAAATGATCCTGTACTGTGGCCTCTCCTTACCAGACAGTGATGCTCTCCACAGTACATCTGTAAAAACCTCTCATGCCTGTGTATCGGGGTTAAGCAAGTCATTGCTTGTGCCCAACATATCCAGAGGCAAAGTGGTCCTTGCCTAGACAACAACAGCCCTAATGTATCTGATCCTCATTCTGCTGTCTCCAGGAGCATTCTTCCTGCCAGAAATGCACTCATGGTGTTTCAAGGGTGTTGAGTGGTGGTTCAGCTATAGTGGGAACAGCAAAACGTGAGGATTGGTGAAACTTATTGGAGATTTCTTTATCTGACAATTGTGTTTCTTTCCAGTGGCAAGAAGATTTTCTCAAGTTCTCAGGCGCCAGACCTCCTTAAATCACCTGTGCCAGGTAAGGCTGATTGCTGGAAACCTTCGACACATGGCTCCCTGTCCACCCCCACCTACCGGCTGCCAGCACCCCCACTGATCAGATGGGTATCCACCAGATGCCGGGTGTCAAGTGTGTCCCAGGCTGGTATGTCCAACAGCTCTGAGGAAATAGTGATTGTATCGATCAGATCAGAGGGTGAAGGTGAGGGAAAGGTTCATGAAGGAGATTCTCCCTTTCCTCAGCCTGATTTGAGTCCCAATCCCATTTTAATCCAACTCATAATCCTATTCCCAAACAAATCATTCTCTATCCCAATCTCAATCCCATTCCCACTCCCAGTCCTCACAGAATTCCCAATTCCACACCGATTTCCACTCGTCTCCATCCCATTCCCAATTCCATACTGCCACCCTGCTTCACATCCTGTTCCCTAACAACTCCCACTCCCTTTCATGTTTCTTAACCTATTCTGATCTGTTCCCAAACAACTCCCACTCCCTATCCTGTTTTGTTCCCTAACAGTTCCTCAACAAATCCCATTCCCAATCCTATTCCCTAACAACCCCCATTCTCTATCATGTTACCTAGCAACTTCCATTCCCTATGCTGTCCCCTTACAATTCCCATTCCCTCACCTGATCTCTAACAAGTCCTGCTCCCTGTTGTGCTCCCAGTCCGTCTCCCTATTCCAATCCAAATCCAGTCCCACTTGCTGTCCCATTCCCAACTCTGTCCCATTTGCATCCCAATCCCAAACCATTCACTCCTTGTCCCAATCCCAATCCTCACCCCAGTCCCAATTGCACACCCATTTTCACTCCCTCTCCCCAGACCATAAAAACTTTCACTGCTACCCTGCTTCATAAGATATAGGAACAGAACTGGGCCATTCAGCCCATTGAGTCTGCTCCACCATTCCATCATAGCTGATTTACTATCCCTCTCAACCCTATTCTCCTGCCTTCTCCTCGTAACCTTTAACACTCTGACTAATCAAGAATCTATCAACCTCTGCTTCAAATAAACTCAATGACTTGGCCTTCACAGCCACCTGTGTCAACGAATTCCACAGATTCACCACTACTGGCTAAAGAAATTCCTCCTCTTCTCTGTTCTAAATGGACATCCCTCTATTCTGAGGCTGTGCCCTCTGGTCCTAGACTCCCCCATCATAGGAAGCATCCTCTCCACATCCACTCCCTATCTAGTTCCCAACCTTCCCTCACTCCCTATCGCATAGCTAAAACACTCCTGCTCCCAATCCCACTCTTGTTCCCTATCCAAATCTGCTCCTGTTCCTGCCCCTCCATTGTTTCTGAGTTTTTTCCAAGTGTGGAAGCACAGTTAGGTCCAGGCAGTGTGCTTTGTGGAGAAGGGTGCTTTCCCCTTACAAACCTCCTCAGGGTGACAAGAGCCATTGACGACATCTCCCCCTTCTCCTTTGTCCTCAGCTGTCTGCCTACACCAGGAGAGCTATCATCTCCTGTCCATTCTGGGAGGTCTAGTTCCAGAGCGATTCCAGGCCACAGCCACCCTCTCCTGTGCCTGGCTCCTGACTAAAGATGTGCTGTTTGCTCCTGACAGGCATCGCGAGCAGTGATCCACAGTGCTGACATTACGTTCCAGATGCTGGAGGACTGGCGTAGTGTGGACCTCAGCAGCATCAGCAAACAGACCCTGTACACCATGGAGAGCTCACAGGACCAGCACCGGAAACTCATCATTAAATGTAAGAGAGGCTGAGAGTGGTTCTGGCAGAGGGCAGAGCGCAGTACAGGGAAAGGGGAAGGGGAGATGGAGGAGTGTAGTACAGGGAGATCTGGGGGTACAGACACTATGTACCTGGGAGATCTCGGGGTGCAGACACTCTGTATCTGGGAGATCTCGGGGTGCAGACACTCCGCACCTGGGAGATCTCGGGGTGCAGACACTCTGTACCTGGGAGACCTCGGGGTGCAGACACTCCGTATCTGGGAGATCTCGAGGTGCAGACACTCCGTACCTGGGAGACCTCGGGGTGCAGACACTCCGTACCTGGGAGATCTCGGGGTGCAGACACTCCGTACCTGGGAGATCTCGGGGTGCAGACACTCTGTATCTGGGAGATCTCGGGGTGCAGACACTCCGTACCTGGGAGATCTCGGGGTGCAGACACTCCGTATCTGGGAGATCTCGGGGTGCAGTCACTCCGTACCTGGGAGATCTCGGGGTGCAGACACTCTGTATCTGGGAGATCTCGGGGTGCAGACACTCCGTACCTGGGAGATCTCGGGGTACAGACACTATGTACCTGGGAGATCTCGGGGTGCAGACACTCTGTATCTGGGAGATCTCGGGGTGCAGACACTCCGTACCTGGGAGATCTCGGGGTGCAGACACTCTGTACCTGGGAGATCTCAGGGTACAGTCACCTTCCTTGAAGAGTGCACTAGGTACATCATGTCAGAATGTCATCTTAGAACATTGATGAGAACAGGTTTTCAGATTCTGGATCATTGGAATATCTTCTGGAGAAAGTATGACCTGTACAAAAATGCAAACACGAGGATTTCTGCAGATGCTGGAAATTCAAGCAACACACACCAAAGTTGCTGGTGAACGCAGCAGGCCAGGCAGCATCCCTAGGAAGAGGTACAGTCGACGAAGGGTCTCGGCCCGACATGTCGACTGTACCTCTTCCTAGAGATGCTGCCTAGCCTGCTGTGTTCACCAGCAACTTTCATGTGTGTTACCTGTACAAAAATGATGGGTTACAGGTAGTTCAGTTCTGGTCGCCTCACTACAGGAAGGATGTGGAAACCATAGAAAGGGTGCAGAGGAGATTTACAAGGATGTTGCCTGGATTGGGGAGCATGCCTTATGAGAATAGGTGGATGAACTTGGCCTTTTCTCTTTGGAGCGACGGAGGATGAGAGGTGACCTGATAGAGGTGTATAAGATGATGAGAAGCATTGATTGTGTGGATAGTCAGAAGCTTTTTCCCAGGGCTGAAAAGGCTAACATGAGGGGGCATAGTTTTAAGGTGCTTGGAAGTAGGTACAAGGGGGATGTCAGATGTATGTTTTTCACAGAGAGTGGTGGGAGTGTGGCAATGGTGGTGGAGGCAGACACAATAGGGTCTTTTAAGAGACTCTTGGATAGGTACATAGAGCTTAAAAATAGAGGGCTATGCAGTAGGGAAATTCTAGGCAGTTTCTAGAGTAGGTTACATGGTCGGCACAACATTGTCTACACCTGAACTCAAGGGGGACTGATATCCTTGTGGGCAAGTTTGCTAGAGCTGTTGGAGAGGGCTGAAATAATTTGGCAGGGGGTGTGGTTAGAACCAGACTGATAGGGCTGAGGATGGGGCAGGTGGTTTGCAAACAGATGCAGTGTGTCATGAGATGGTGAGAAAGGACAGGCAGATAATAGGGCAAAATTGCAGTCAATGAGATGAGCTAAAGTGCAACAGGGGGCCAACATGGAGAACGGTGATGAACTCAGGCATTGTATTTGAATGCACAGTGTATATGTAATAAGGTAGATGATCTTGTAGCACAGTTAGAGATTGGTGGGTATGATATTGTGGGTGTTGCTGAGTCATGGCTGAAAGAGGATTATCATTGGGAGCTTAACATCCAAGAATACACATTGTATTGAAAGGACTGGCAGGGACGGAGAATGGGTGGTGTGGCTTCCTTGGTAAAAAATGAAATCAAATCCTTAGAAAGAGGTGACATAGGATTGTATGATGTAGAATCCTTGTGGGCAGAGTTACGAAACTGCAAGGGTAAAAATAACCTTATGGGAGTTATAGCAGACCTCCAAACAGTAGCCAGGATGTGGGTTACAAATTACAACCAGAGACAGAAAAAGCTTGTTGAAAGGGCAATGTTATGACAGTCATAGGGGATTTCAATATGCAGGAAGTTTGGGAAAATCATATTGGAGCAGGATCCCAAGAGAGGCACTTATAGAATGCCTACGAGATGGCTTTTTAGAGCAGCTAGAGATAGCATTTCTGGATTAGCTGTTATGTAATGATCCAGATTTGATGAGAGATTTTAAAGTAAAGAAACCCTGAGGAGACGGTGATCATAGTATGATAGAATTTGCCCTGAAGTTTGAGAAAGGAAAGCTAAAATCAGAAGTATCAGTATTACAGTGGAGTAAAGGGAATTACAGAACCATGAGAGAGAAGCTGGCCAAAATTGATTGGAAGGGGATACTAGCAGGGATGATGGCAGAACCACAATAGTTGAAGTTTTCTAGGAGCAATTCGGAAGCTGTTTTAGATAAAGATAAAGGCATCCGTTAGTCTTGCAAGACCATGGATCTGTGCCTGGAAAGTCTTCACTCTCCAGGACGCAGGCCTGGGCAAGGTTGTATGGAAGACCAGCAGATGCCCATGCTGCAAGTCTCCCCTCTCCACGACACTGATGTTTTCCAAGGGAAGGGCATTAGGACCCATACAGCTTGGCACCAGTGTCGTCGCAGAGCACTGTGTGATTAAGTGCCTTGCTCAAAGACACAACATGCTACCTCGGCTGGGGCTCGAACTCACGACCTTCAGATCGTTAGTCGAATGTCTTAACCATTTGACCACGTGAAAAGTTCGCTCTCTGGAGTCATCTTAACTCCTCCCCTGGAGTACTTGGAGGAACATGATAAAATAGGCCAAAGTCAGCATGGTTTCTTTAAGGGAAAACCTCGCCTGACAAATCTGTTGGAGTTCTTTGAGGAAATAACAGGCAGGATAGAGAAAGGAGAGTCAGTGGATATTGTTTATTTGGATTTTCAGAAGTTCTTTGACAAGGTGCCACACATGAGGCTGTTTAATGAGTTAAGTATTATAAAATATATATGTACATATATATATCCTGACCTGCCTCTCGGTTTTTTTGCACTACCTTACTTTCCATTTTCTATTTTCTATTTATGATTTATAATTTAAATTTTTAATATTTACTATCGATTTGTACTCCAGGGAGCGGGAAGCGCAGAATCAAATATCGCTATGATGATTGTATGTTCTAGTATCAATTGTTCGGCAACAATAAAGTATGAAGTATTACAGGAAAGGTACTAGCATAGATTGAAGATTGGTTGATTGGCAGAACGAAAAGAGTGGGAGTAAAGGGGGCCTTTTCTGGTTGGCTGCCACTGACTAGTGGTGCTCCGCAGGGATCAGTGTTGGGACCGCTTCTTTTCACGTTATATGTGAATGACTTAGATGATGAAATTTATAGCTTTGTGGCCAAGTTTGCAGATGATACAAAGATAGGTGGAGGGGCAGATAGTGTTGAGGAAGCAGGGTGTCTGCAGAAGGAATTGGATAAATTGGGAGAAGAGGCAAAGAAGTGACAGATGGAATAATACAGGGAAAGGTATGGGTGCATACTTTGGTAGAAGGAATAAAGCCTTGGACTATCTTCTAAACGAGAAGAAAATTTTAAAAAAACAGAGCTGCTAAGGAACTTGGGAGCACAAAAGGTTAACTTGTAGGTTGAGTCTGTGGTGAGGAAGACAAATGTTAGCATTCATTTTGAGAGGACTAGAATGCAAAACTAGTATGTAATGCTGGGGCTCACTTGGAGTATTGTGAGCAGTTTTGTGCCCCTTATCTAAGGAAAGATGAGCTGGCATTTGAGAGGATCCAGAGGAGGTTCACGAGAATGATTCCAGGAACGAAAGGGTTAACATGTGAGGAGTGTTCGATGGCTCTGGGATGTACTCACTGAAGATTAGAAGAATGAAACGTATTGAATATTGAAATGCTTTGATAGTCTGGACATGTAGAGGATGTTTCCAGTAGCAGGGGTGTCTAGGACCAGAAGGCACCACCTCAGAATAAAGGGATGTCCAGTTAGACGGAGATGAGGAAGAATTTCTTTAGCCAGAGGGTGATGAATCTGTGGAATTCATCGTTACAGATGGCTGTGCAGGCCATGTTATTGGGTGCATTTAAGGCAGAGGTTGATCATTTCTTGATTAGACGGCATCAGAGGTTATGGGGAGAAGGCTGAAGAATGGGGTTGAGAGCGATAATAGATGCGCTATAATGGAATAGCAAGGCTGGCTCGATGGGCCGAAGAGCACAACTCTGCTCCTATATCTCATGTGGTCTGGTTGCCATACCATAGGAAGGATGTGCTTGAACTGGAGGGGGTGCAGAAATGTTTCACAGGAATTTTCTCAGGACTGGAGGCTTTCAGTTCTAAGGAGAGACCGGACGGACTGGGCTTGTTTTCTCTGGAGCGAAGGAGGCTGAGCAGTTGACACAGTGAGGGTTTATGAAATTCTGAGGGGCATACATAAAGTGAATGATCCCAGGGTAGTGAGTTTAAAACTAAAGGACATAGGCTTATGGTGAGGGAAAATATTTAAAGGTGACCTGAGGGGCAACTTTTTCACACTGAGGGTGGTGTGTATGTGGAATACACTGCTGGGGGAAGTGGGGGGGGGCATACACTTGCATTTGAACAGGTACAAGGATAGGAAATATTTGGAGGGATTTGGGCCAATGTGAGCAAATGGAACCGGCTCGGAAAGGGACTTTTGTCGGCACAGACAATTTGTGACAAAGGGCCTGTTTCTGTGCTGTACATCTGTGTAAGTCTATGATTGTAGGAGGTGACTTTTCTACACCCTGAGGAGAAGCCTGGTTCCCTTCAAACCACTGCCATGAGATTGTTGATGCCCATGGGTACAGCTGCCCCATTGTGGTGTGGACACAGCTTGGCCCCTGAGGTTGGCGTGACAGTGGCAAGGCTGTAATGTCAGGACTCAGGTAGACTGCGTCCCTGCAGTGAGGCAGCACTTGTATGGGAAGCTGCCACGGTACATTTAGCCTCAACAGTCATTTCCATGCCTGTCAGACAGGTGTTTGAGTGCCTCAGGCAGATGTTAGTGTGTGTTAGGCAGATGTTTGTGTGTCTCAGGCAGATGATTGTGTGCCTCAGGCTGATGTTTGTGTGTCAGACAGATGTTTGTGTGTCTCAGACAGATGTTTGTGTGTCTCAGGCCGATGTTTGCCTGTCTCTTTGGCAGATGTTTGCGTGCTGGTCTCTGCTCCCTGACTCTGATGCCTCTTGTTTCCTGACAGTGTATCAGGAATTCGATCGGCTCCTGGAGGAGCAGTCTCCCATTGAGTCCTACATCGAGTGGCTGGATTCCATGGTCGACAGATGTGTCGTCAAGGTTGGTGAGCAGATGTTCTCTCCTCCACGATGTGTACAGACCGAGCGGATGGAGATGGTTCTCAGGAAGGGTTGGGGGCAGTATCACTTCACCTTCTGCACCCGGGCCAAGACACCATATCCTGTTCCTTCATCCCACGTCTGTCTCAGAGGGTGGAGAGAGTGGGCAGCTGGCTCACATGGAGAATGGCTCAGAGACCAAGGCAAATGCACAGGCGGATGGTGTTGGGAGGAGGTGCTGAGGGAGCAGGGGGAGGCTCATGTGGGACATGATGAACAGTTGGAGCTGTTGGGCTGAATGGTCTTTCTCTCCCCTAACATTCAGTCTGTGTATGCGTACGTCTGTGTGTGTATGCTGCGTGTGCGTATGTCGATGTTTGTGTGTGTGTGTATATATGCTGTGTGTGTGTATGTATGCTGTGTGTGCATACATCTGTGTTTTTGTGTGTGTACGCTGTGTGTGCATTTGTCTGTGTTTTGTGTGTGTGTACACTGTGTATGCGTGTGTATGTGCATTTGTGTATTTGTGAGTGTGTGCACACGCACATTTGTATGTTTGCCTGTGAGTGTGTACATTTATGCGTGTGTATGTGACTATGTCTGTGTGATTGTGTGTCCGAATGTGTGTGTGCATTTGTGTCTATGTCTGTGTGTGTGCTTGGGTGTGTGTGTGTGTGTGTGTCTGTGTTTGTGTGTCTGTATGTGTGTGTTTGTCTGTGGGTGTGTGTGTGTCTGTGTGTGGGTGTGCATTTGTGTGCATTGTGTCTGGGTCTATGTCTGTGTGTGTGTGTGTGTTTGTCTGTGGCTGTGTGTGTGTGTATGTGTGTGTGTGTGTGTGCGTGCGTGCGTATGTATCTATGTGAGTGTGTGTCTGTGTGTCTTAGTCTGTGTGTGTGTGTGTGTGTGTGTGAGAAAAAGACTTGCCTCATAATTTCCATTTAAATTCTCTGACCCCCTCGCCTAAAACCTCTGTTGTCTAGAACTTGAGACTCCTACCCTGGGGAACAGACTGGCTGTCCACCCAGTCTGTGCTTCTCACCAGTGCTGGACTTTTCATCCTGTAGGTATCGGCAGCACGTCCAGGCAGCCTGAAGAAAGTGGCCAGACAGTTCCTGCTGATGTGGTCCTGCTTCGGGACAAGGGTGATCCGGGATATGACTCTGCACAGCGCTCCGAGCTTCGGTAAGCTGCTGCTCTCCCGCTGTGTGGGGGAGCCAAGTCACTCGCTGACTCAGACAAAGAGCACTGAAATGTGAACATTCATAATTCCATCTTAACACATTCAGCACCCAGGATGTTTTCATGTCATCTCCAGTACACAAGTGTAAAAGAGAACGAAATAATTGTTTCTCCAGATCTGATGCAGCACAAAAAAACACAGTAAGATGAAAAACACAATTATTTAAAAACATAAAGAAATATAAATACATAAGATAGTTTATATACATAGATTGATTATATGTCCATAAAGTGACACCAGGTACAGGAGAGTCTGTACATAAGGTGACTGGCACTGGCAGGAAATGATACGGTAGATTGAATCAGTACTGCTTCTAAGGACAATTCCATCAATACCATTCACCACTTCTTCCCTTATGATTTTTTAAAATTTTGCTCTTTTTGCACGATTTAATTTTTTATATATATTTATCGTAAATTATCCTTTTTTATGGTTCTGTATTGTCACAAAACAACAAAAATCACGACATCTTCCAGTGACATTAATTCTGATTCTGATCAACCCTGTCTTGTATGCCCACCATCTTCCTGCCTCCTGCCTCCTGTCCTGGTCTCTGTAAACTGTCACATTAGAGATGTGCTTGGAAATTGAAGTACACAGAGGAAACAGGCCCGGTGCGGGGAGAACATGAGACCGGGATCGAACTATTGACTGTGGAGCTGGGAGGTAGTGGTGCTAGCGTGAGGATGTGGCTCAGGTCACTGCTAACATGGGGACAGAAGCTACAGAAGGCACCACGGTGCAGTGGGTAGAGTCTATAACCAGAGGACAAAGGGTTACATGGACAACAGCTTGCTCTCCATATCGTACTGCCCAGGCTTGCATACCTAGACAGCTGGGATGCAATATCCATGGTCGACCCTGAGCGACAGAGGTCTCACTCACTCACTCAGATAAGGTGGATGATTACCTCAGACAGAGGACAAAGGTTTGTTGTGAGAGGTGAATGAACCTGAGGGACACTCAGAGGGAGGTAGGTATATGGATGAGCTGCCAGAGGAAGTGCTAGAGGTGGGTACAATTACAATGTTTAGAAGACATTTAGGCAGGCTCATGTAGAGGAAAGGTTGAAAGGGATATGGGTCAGATACAGGCAAATGGGCGAGCTCAGACCATGGGTGAGTTAGGCTGAAGGGCCCTTTTCTGGGCTGTGTGACTCTACCTCCCTCTCATCTTAAACCTATCTCCACTAGCAGTAGACTCTCCTAGCCTAGGAACAAGACCATGTACCCCATCTATGCAACTGATAATTTTATAATCCTCTGTAAGGTCTCCCGTTAGCCTCCTGTTCCAGTGAGAACAATTGCAGCCTGATGACCAGATTACTCTGTTCCAGGCAACATCAATTTTTTTTCTGCATAGCACCAAACTTCCACAGAACTGCACACAGTACTCTAAATGTGGCCTAACTCATGTCTCGTACAGCTGTCTCAGCACTTATTTTCTATCCGGGGGATCTGCTGAGAATGTAGCAGGGGTAAATGGGTAATGGTCATTGAAAGCTATCAAATATTGAAAAGCTGATACAGAGTGGATGTGGAGAGGATGTTTCCTACAGTGGTGGAGTCTAGAACCAGAGGACACAGATAGAGTGGATGTGGAGAGGATGTTTCTTCCAGTGGCGGAGTGTAGGGCACAGTCTCAGAATAGAGGGACATCCATTTAGAATGGATCTGTGGAGGCCAAATCATTGTATATTTAAAGCGGTGGTTGATACATTCTTGATTAGTCATAGCATCAAAGGTTACGGGGAGAAGGCAGGAGAATGGGGCTGAGAGGGATAATAAATCAGCCATGATGGAATGGTGGAGCAGACTCGAGTACTGGGCTGAATGACCTAATTCTTCTCCCATGTCTTATGTTCTTATGGATCAGTGTAGGATCAGAGTAAAACGGGTACCATGGAGCCCATCTCATGAGCTGAAAAGCCTGAACTTTCCATGTTCATAATAGAGGCTTTGACCAGCGACCATTCCGAACACCAGAAGTTTAAGAGGAGGGGATTTCACTCAGGTCCACTGCCCGAGTAGAAGAGGAAGCAGCAGGTTGCTGCTGCAGCATTATAAAGCTTTCTCTAGTGACCACTTTGGTTTGGGATTGATTAGCAGGAGTAAATGAGAGGAAAGCAAGTCAAGTGCAGCAGCCCTCATCTGAGTAGACAAAGTCAGAGTGGCGATCTTGAGGCTTCATCTCCTCGAGGCTTCAGCGAAGAAGGGCTTCTATCATAGAAAGTTTAATAAAGAAAAGCTCAAGGCCAAGTTTTTTTCCTTCTCTTCTTTATGTCTGCTCAGCTGGGACAGTAGAGATGTCAGGCAAGATAGTGGAATGGCCCTCTTGCAGGATGTGGGAAGGCAGGGAGACCTCCAGTGTCTCTGACAACTACAACTGTGAGAAGTGCATCCAGCTGCAGCTCCTAACAAATCTCAGTTAAGGAGATGGCGCTGGAACTGGATGAACTCTGGATCATTCAGGAGGTTGAGGAGGTGATAGATAGGACATACAGAGAACAGTTATACTCAAGCTGCAGGGCACAGGAAACTGGGTGACAGTCAGGAAAGGGAAAGGGGTTAAGGAGCCAGTACAGAGTACCCCGTGGACATCCCCCTCAGCAACAGGTATATCACTTTGAGGACTGTTGGGGTGGGGGGTTGACCTAACAGAAAAGTCACAGAGTCTCTGGCACAGAGTCTGTCTCTGTGACTCAGAAGGGAAGCGGGGAGAAGAGGCACACTGTAATGATAGTGGATTCGTTAGTTAGGTGAACGGACAGGAGGTTCTGTGGGCAAGAACGAGATTCCTGGATGGTATGTTGTCTGCCGGGTACCAGGGTCCAGGCTACCTCAGTTGAGTCCTCAGCATTCTTAATTGGGAGGGTGGACAGCCAGAGGTTGTGGTCCATGTAGGTACCAATGACATGGGTAGGATGAGTGAAGATGTTCTGCAAAGGGAGTTTAGGAAGTTGGGTGCTAAACATAGAACATAGAATAGTACAGCACAGTACAAGCCCTTCGGCCCACAATGTTGTGCCAACCCTCAAACCCTGCCTCCCATATGAGCCCCCACCTTAGATTCCTCCATATACCTGTCTAGTAGTCTCTTAAACTTCACTAGTGTATCTGCCTCCACCACTGACTCAGGCAGTGCATTCCACGCACCAACCACTCTCTGAGTAAAAAACCTTCCTCTAATATCCCCCTTGAACTTCCCACCCCTTACCTTCAAGCCATGTCCTCTTGTATTGAGCAGTGGTGCCCTGGGGAAGAGGCACTGGCTATCCACTCTATCTATTCCTCTTATTATCTTGTACACCTCTATCATGTCTCCTCTCATCCTCCTTCTCTCCAAAGAGTAAAGCCCTAGCTCCCTTAATCTCTGATCATAATGCATACTTTCTAAACCAGGCAGCATTCTGGTAAATCTCCTCTGTACCCTTTCCAATGCTTCCACATCCTTCCTATAGTGAGGTGACCAGAACTGGACACAGTACTTCAAGTGTGGCCTAACCAGAGTTTTATAGAGCTGCATCATTACATCACGACTCTTAAACTCTATCCCTCGACTTATGAAAGCTAACACCCCATAAGCTTTCTTAACTACCCTATCCACCTGTGAGGCAACTTTCAGGGATTTGTGGACATGTACCCCGAGATCCCTCTGCTCCTCCACACTACCAAATATCCTGCCATTTACTTTGTACTCTGCCTTGGAGTTTGTCCTTCCAAAGTGTACCACCTCACACTTCTCCGGGTTGAACTCCATCTGCCACTGCTCAGCCCACTTCTGCATCCTATCAATGTCTCTCTGCAATCTTTGACAATCCTCTACACCATCCACAACACCACCAACCTTTGTGTTGTCTGCAAACTTGCCAACCCACCCTTCTACCCCCACATCCAGGTCGTTAATAAAAATCACGAAAAGTAGAGGTCCCAGAACAGATCCTTGAGGGACACCACTAGTCAGAATCCTCCAATCTGAATGTACTCCCTCCACCACCACCCTCTGCCTTCTGCAGGCAAGCCAATTCTGAATCCACCTGGCCAAACTTCCCTGGATCCCATGTCTTCTGACTTTCTGAATAAGCCTACTGTGTGGAACCTTGTCAAATGCCTTACTAAAATCCATATAGATCACATCCACTGCACTACGCTCAACTATATGCCTAGCCACCTCCTCAAAGAGCACTATCAAGCTTGTTAGACACGATCTGCCCTTCACAAAGCCATGCTGACTGTCCCTGATCAGACCATGATTCTCTAAATGCCTATAGATCCTATCTCTAAGAATCTTTTCCAACAGCTTTCCCACCACAGACGTAAGGTTCACTGGTCCATAATTACCTGGACTATCCTTACTACCTTTTTTGAACAAGGGAACAACATTCACCTCCCTCCAATCCTCTGGTACCATTCCCGTGGATAATGAGGACATAAAGATCCTAGCCAGAGGCTCAGCAATCTCTTCTCTCGCCTCGTGGAGCAGCCTGGGGAATATTCCATCAGGCCCCGGGGACTTATCTGTCCTAATGTATTTTAACAACTCCAACACCTCCTCTCCCTTAATATCAACATGTTCCAGATCATCAACCTCACTCATATTGTCCTCACCATCATCAAGTTCCCTCTCATTGGTGAATACCGAAGAGAAGTATTCATTGAAGACCTCGCTCACTTCCACAGCCTCCAGGCACATCTTCCCACCTTTATCTCTAATCGGTCCTACCTTCACTCCTGTCATCCTTTTTTTCTTCACATAATTGAAGAATTCCTTTACCCTACTCGCCAAGGCCTTCTCATGCCCCCTTCTTGCCCTTCTCAGACCCTTCTTAAGCTCCTTTCTTGCTTCCCTATATTCCTCAATAGACCCATCTGATCCTTGCTTCCTAAACCTCATGTATGCTGCCTTCTTCCACCTGACTAGATTTTCCATCTCACTTGTCACCCATGGTTCCTTCACCCTACCATTCTTTATCTTCCTCTCTGGGACAAATTTATCCCTTACATCCCGCAAGAGATCTCTAAACATCGACCACATGTCCATAGTACATTTCCCTGCAAAAACATCATCCCAATTCACACCCGCAAGTTCTAGCCTTATAGCCTCATAATTTGCCTTTCCCCAATTAAAAATTTTCCTGTCCTCTTTGATTCTATCCTTTTCCATGATAATTATAAAGGCCAGGGAGCAGTGGTCACTGTCCCCCAGATGCTCACCCACTGAGAGATCTGTGACCTGTTAAAGGGCAGAACCTCCAGGGTTGTGATCTCAGGATTGCTACCCGTGCCACATGCTAGTGAGGCTGGAACTGGGAAGATTATACAGTTCAATATTCAATACTTGGCTAAGGAGTTGGTGTAGGAGGGAGGGCACAAGAATTTTGGATCATTGGTCTCTCTTCCAGGGAAGGTGGGACCTGTACAGAAGGATGGTTTGCACCTGAACTCAAGGGGGACTAATATCCTCGTGGAAGGTTTGTTAAAGTGGCACGGTGGGGTTTAAACTAGAGTTGCAGGGGGATGGGAACCAGAGTGCCAGAACAGTTAGTGGAGAAATTGTGGAGGCAGATGTTGGAAAGACCACAGACAAAGTTAGGAATCAAAGGTTGACCATGGTGCGACTAGTGTCCTGAGCTGTGTATATTTCAATGCAAGAAGTTTTGTAGGAAAGGCGGAAGATAATGCTGAAGATGATCTAGCTGGTTTACAAACAGAAACAATGTGTAGTGAGGAGAGGCTGCTGATATGGCAGAATTGCAGTCAGCAGAATAAGTTGCAACATAAAGGTCAGTAAATATTGAAAAGGGTGAATACAGGATTGAAGGCATTATATTTGAATGTGCGCAGTATACGGGATAAAGCAGATGGATTTGCAGCACAATTACAGATTGGCAGGTATGATATTGTAGGCAGCACTGAATCATGGCTGAAAGAAGGTTACAGCTGGGAGCTTAATGTCCAAGGATACATATTGTACAGAAAGGGCAGGTAGGATAGCAGAGGGGGTGGCATTGCTCTGTTGGTAAAAACTGAAATCAAATCATTAGAAAGAGGTGACATGGGGTCCATAAGACCATAAGACGTTGGAGCAGAATTAGGCCATTCAGCCCACTGAGTCTGCTCTGCCATTCCATCATGGCTGATCCCAGATCCCACTCAACCCCATACACCTGCCTTCTCGCCATATCCTTTGATGTCCTGATCGATCAGGAAACGATCAACTTTTGCCTTAAATATACCCATGGAATTGCCCTGCACCACAGACTGTGGCAGACCATTCCACAGGTTTATTGCTCTCTGGTGAAAAAAATTCTTCTTTGCCTCTGTTCTAAAGGGTTGCCCCTCAATTTTGAGGCTGTGCCCTCTAGTTCTGGATATCTCCACCACCATAGGAAATATCATCTCCACATCCACTCTATCTAGTCCTTTCAACGTTCTGTAGGTTTCAATGAGATCCCCAGTGTTGAATCATTGTGGATAGAACTGATGAACTGCAAGGACAAAAAGACCCTCATGGGAGTTGTATACAGACCTCCAAACGGTAGTAAAGATGTGGTGTACAAATTATAATGGGGGATAGAAAATGTATGTCAAAAGGGCAATGTTACAATAGTCATGGGGAATTTCAATATGCAGGTAGATTGGGAAATCAGGTTGGTGCTGTATTCCAGGAGGGGGAATTTCTGGAGCGCCTTTGCCTTTGAGATGGTTTTTTAGAGCAGCTCATGGTTGAGTCCACTAGGGGGTCAGCTAATCTGGATTGGGTGTTGTACAATGAACCAGAATTCATTAGAGAGCTTAAGGTAAAAGAGCCCTTGGCGGAAAGTGATCATAATATGATTGAATTCACCCTGAATTTTGAGAAGGAGAAGCTAAAGTTAGATGTATCAGTACTACAGTGGAGTAAAGGAAATTACAGAGGCATGAGAGAGAAGGCCAGAATTGATTGGAAAAAAACACTGGCAGGGATAATGGCAGAGCAGCAACGGCTGGAATTTCTGGAAGCAATTCAGAAAGCACAGAATATATATCCCAAAAAGGAAGAAGTATTCTAAAGGTAAGATGACACAACTGTGGCTAACTAGAGAAGTCACAGCCAACATAAAAGCCAAAGAGAGGGCATATAATAGAGCAAAAATTAGTAGGAAGTTATAGGATTGAGAAGCTTTTAAAACCAACAGAAGACAACTAAAAGTCATGAATGAGGTAAAGGTGGAATACATAAGTAAGATAGTCAGTAATATTATAGAGGATACCAAAAGTTTCTTCAGATACATAAAGTGTGAAAGAGAGGCAAGGGTGGATATCGGACTGCTGGAAAATGATGCTGGAGATGTAGTAAATGGGGGACAACAAAATGGTGGATAAACAGAATAAGTATTTTGCATCAGTCTTCACTGTGGAAGACACGAGAAGCATGGTGGAAGTTCCAGGTGTGAGGGTCATGAAGTGTGTGAAGTTGCCATTACTAGGAACAAGCTTCTTGGGAATCTGAAAGGTCTGAAGGTAAATAAGTCACCTGGACTCTGTGATTAATAAAGTATGACTATGACTATGGACCAGATGATGTACACCCAGGGTTCTGAAAGAGGTGCATGAAGACATTTTGGAGGCATTAATAATGATCTTTCAAAAATCAATAGATCCTGGCATGGTTCTGGAGGACTAGAAAATTGCAAATGTCACTCCACTCCTCAAGAAGGGAGAGAGATAGAAGAATGGAAACTATAGGCCAGTTAGTCTGACCTCAGTGGTTGGGAAGATGTTGGAGTCGATTATTAAGAATGAGGTCTCAGGGTACTTGGAGGCTCATGATAAAATAGGCTGTAGTCAGCATGGTTTCCTGAAGGGAAAATCTTGCCTGACAAATCTGTTGGAATTTTTTGAAGAAATAACAAGCACGGTAGAAAAAGAAGAATTGGTTGATGTTGTGTACTTGGATTTTCAGAAGGCCTTTGACAAGGTGCCACGTATGGAGCTGCTTAACATGGTATTACAGGAAAGATTCTAGCATGGATAAACAGTGGCTGATTGGCAAGAGGTAAAGGTTGGGAATAAAGGGAGCCTTTTCTGATTGACTGCTGGTGACTAGTGGTGTTCCACAGGGGTCTGTGTTGGGACTAATTTTTTTTACTTTATATGTCAATGATTTGGATGATGGAATTGAAGACTTTGTTGCGAAGTTTGCAGATGATATGAAGATAGGTGGAGGGCCTAGTAGTTTTGAGGATAAACAGATGCTACCGAAGGACTTAGACAAATATGGAGGATAGGCACAGTGGCAGATGGAATACAGTTTGGGAAGCGTATGGTCATGAAGAAATGAAAGGATTGACTATTTTCTAAATGGAGAGAAAATACAAAAAGCTGAGGCGCAAAACGACTTGGGAGTCCTGGTGCAGGATTTCCTCGAGGTTAATTTGCAGGTTGAGTCTCTGGTGAAAAAGGCAAATGAGTTGTTAGCATTCGTTTCAAGAGGTCCAGAATATAACTTATCCGTGGAATGCTCTGCTACAGACGGTGGTAGAGGCCAAGTCCGTGGGTATATACAAAGTTGAAGTCAATAGATTCCTGATTGGTCGGGGCATTAAGGGACATGGCGAGAGGGCAGGTGTATAGGGTTGAATGGGACCCAGGATCAGCTGTGATGGAATGGTGGAGTGGACTTGTTGGGCTGAATGGCCTAATTCAGCTCCTCTGTCTTACAAAAGCAAGGATGTACAATTGGGACTTTACCAACCACTGGAGAGGTCTCACCCGCAGCATCGTGAGCAGTTTTGGGCTGTTTAACTTAGAAAGGATGTGCTGAAACTGGAGAGGGTTAAAAGAAGGTTCAAAAAAATGATTCCAGGATTGAATGGCTTGTCATATGAAGAGCATTTGATGGCTCTGGGCCTGTATTCACTAGAATTCAGAAGAATGAAGGGTGACTTCAGTGAAATTTACTAAATGGTGAAAGGCCTTGATAGAGTGGATGTGAAGAGGATGTTTCCTATGGTGGGAGAGTCTGAGCCCAGAGGACACAGCCTCAGAGAATGGAGATGAGTAATTTCTTTAGGCAAGGAGTGGAACAGCTGTGGAGGCCAGGTCTGTATGTATATTTAAGGCAGAAATTGTTAGATTCTTGACTGGCCAGGGCACGACGGGATATAGGAAGAAAGCAAGAGATTGGGACTGAGAGGAAAATTGGATCAGCCATGATGAAATGGTGGGGCAGAAGAGATGGGCCAAATGGCCTAATTCTGCTCGTATTTTATGATTTTATGTTCCATGTGTTCAGAGAGAAGAAGAAGTGGACAGTGGGCTCAGGTATAATTGGGCTTGTAGTTGTACTCATCAGTCATCAATGGTGAGAGACCCCAGGGCTGAGAAAACCACTGACTTCAACTTACCGCTGGTCAGAATTCAATCAGCTCAGGGAGAGACCATTCAGCCCATCATTTCTCCACAAGCTCTTCGAAGGTCCCTTTCCACACTGTCCCACCCTCCAATTTCTCCTAGAGACACAAGTTCAGTGTATTGTCCCATTCACTGCTATGGTGAGGTATTAGGCACAGTGAAAGTGGATTTGTCCTGATCACACCTTGTGAGTGAGAACATCCTCTCCCCTCTGGGTCCTCTCTGACCCCGTTCCCTCCTGAACCCAACACGTGGGGAGAACATCCTCTCCCCTCCGGGTCCTCTCTGGCCCCCTTCCCTCCTGAACACAACCCGTGGGTGGAAACATCCTCTCCTCTACCAGACCCTTTCCTCTGTATCCTGTGAAATGCCATAACTTGCACCCATGAGGAGAAGGTCCCTCTGCTGTGAGGCCCCTGCGTCACCGGTCATGGCTGTGTAGCGGTTAGTGCAAAGCTATTACAACTTGTGGCATCAGAGTTCGGACTTCAGTTCTGGCATCCACGGTAAGAAAGTATGCAAGTTCTTCCTGTGTGTGCATTGGTTTGGTCCAGGTGTTCCAGTTTTCTCCCAGAATCCAAAGACTTGTCAGTTGGTATGTTAATTGGTCAATGTCAATTTTCCTGTGATTAGGCTGGGGTGTTGGTGGGTTTTTGGGTGGCGGGATTTGATGGACCAGAAAGGCCTTTTCCGTACTGTATCTCCAAATAAAAATAAAAATGACATCAGTGGGTTAGAAACCACTTGCCCTGAGATCAGAACTGGCTGTTAAGCCTTTTCTCCTTCTGGTGAGCTGTGTACAGGCATGAAAATTCCCCTTCCTTTTGTACAAAGCTGCCTTGTATACTGTCCGGTGAATCTGCTCAGTACAAAGCCTCGTCCCCTCCCTGCTCTGAGGGTGGGGGATGTTGGTGGATTGTTTGTGTTCCCTCAGTGTGACATGTTTAAGTGACTGAAGCTCTGTCCCAGCAGGCACTACATGTTTGTGTTTTATGGCATGGGTGTCGGTCCCATTGTGAATTGTCACTGGTTCTTGTGGGGTGGGGGCACCTTTATCTAATATGGCTGCAGACGATAAAGTCTCATTGAAATCCGTTTTCCTGTTTGGTTGGGATAGTGACCTCCTCCTCACTGCTCTATTCACATGCTCTCTCAGTTAAAACATTAGACCGTGCATTTGAATTAAATTGACTGGTTTAATGAAACTTAACACATTCATATTTTAATTGAAAGGAAGATCGCAGGGTTCCTTTGTGCTAAAATTCAAGTGGTGCCAGAGTAAAGATTATGAATATTGATGCTTTATTCAGAGTTTTGTGAATGGAGGTCAGCTGAGGGGGAAGGCCCAATCGAACAGTGAGCGAGTGAGAAAGTGGGAACCAGGTGAGAAATGGTCGCTTTGGTGTCCTGCAGTGGGAGAAGGACAGACGGTCACTCCAAACCACCAGGCTTTGTTGGGGGAGTACATTTAGGATGGAGGTGATGAGGAAGTGCTTTTCCCAGAGAGTTGTGAATCTGTGGAATTCTCTGCCCAGGGAAGAAGTGAAGGCTACCTCATTAAATACCCACTCAGTGGCCACATATTAGGTACACCTGTATACCTGCTCATTAACGTAAATATCTCATCAACCAATCATATGTTAGCAACTCAATGCATAAAAGCATGCAGACATGGTCAAGAGGTTCAAACATCAGAATAAGGAAGAAATATGATCTAAGTGACTTTGACTGTGGAAAGATTGTTGGTGCTAGACAGGGTGATTTGAGTATCTCAGAAACTGCTGATCCTCTGGGATTTTCACACATAAAAGTCTCTAGAGATTACAGAGAATGGTGCAGAAAAACAAACAAAACATCCAATGAGAGGCAGTTCTCTGGATGAAAACACCTTGTTGATGAGAGAGGTCAGAGGAGAATGGCCAGACTGGTTCAAACTGACAAGAAATGACAGTAACTCAGATAACCACACATTACAACAGCGCTGTGCAGAAGAGATCTCTGAATGCATAACACGTTGAACCTTGAAGTGATTGGGTACAGCAGCAGAAGGCCACATTGCGTTGCACACCTGTATACATTGAGTGTAGTTAAGGCAGAGTTAGATGTTTGCATAGTAAGTGTTGTGGGGAAGAGGATGGAGATGGAGATGGGTCAAGTGGCAGAGTCCTGCTTGTAGTTCTCCTGTTCACTGCTTGCTCCCCATCTCAGACACCCTGGACAGCACCACTCCCAGACTCTGCTGTTGTATTGCCAGAGTATTACAGCCACCCACCTTTGATCTCAAGAGCCACAAGGTAATGTTGCAGCTCTGTGAAACTCTGGTTAGACCACACAGAGTATTGTGTTCAGTTCTGGTCACCTCATTATAGGAAGGATGGGGAAGGTAATGTCGCAGCTCTATAAGACTCTGCTTAGACCACACTTGGAATACTGTAAACACGAGGAATTCTGCAGATGCTGGAAATTCAAGCAACACACATCAAAGCTGTTGGAGAACGCTAATGCCCCACCTCCGCCTCGTACCCCATCCGTTATTTATTTATATACACACATTCTTTCGCTCTCTCTCCTTTTTCTTCCTCTGTCCCTCTGACTATACCCCTTGCCCATCCTCTAGGTTTCCCCCCCCCCCCGCTTGTCTTTCTCCCCGGGCCTCCTGTCCTATGATCCTCTCATATCCTTTTTGCCAATCAACTGTCCAGCTCTTGGCTCCATCCCTCCCCTTCCTGTCTTCTCCTATCATTTTGGATCTCCCCCTCCCCCTCCCACTTTCAACTCTTTTACTAGCTCTTCCTTCAGTTAGTCCTGACGGAGGGTCTCGGCCCGAAATGCCAACTGTACCTCTTCCTAGAGATGCTGCCTGGCCTGCTATGTTCACCAGCAACTTTGATGTGTGTTGCTTGGAATATTGTGTTCAGTTCTGGTCGCCTCATTATAGGAAGGATGTGGAAGCTTTAGCGAGGTAGCGGAAGAGATTTACCAGGATGCTGTCTGGATCAGAGAATAGAAGGAGCAAGCTAGGTCTTTTCTCTCTGGAGTGAAGGAGGATGAGAGGTGACTTGATAGAGGTGTGCAAGATGATAGATTGAGTGGATAGCCAGAGATTTTTTTCCCAGAGTGGAAATGTCTAATGTGAGGGGGCATGATTTTAAGATGACTGGAGGACTGTATGGGAGGGGGGGTTAAGATTTTAACAGAGAGAATGGTGGGTGCATACAACACACTGCCGAGGGTGGTGGTAGAGGCAGATACATTAGGAATATTTAAGAGATTGTCAGCAAGGCACATGGATAATAGAAAAATGGAGGTATGTTGGAGGGAAGGAGATTGATCTTAGAGTAGGTGTAAAGTTCGGCACCACGTCGTGGATCAAAGAATGTTCTACATTCTGTGATCTACACTCTCCACAAACAACATTTCATCCAAACTTAACTCACACCACAAGCCGTTCACCTGTTACCCTCTGTGCTCGATGCACATACCTCCCTGTCCAACAACTCTTTAAACTTCCTGAACAACCCCTCCGCCTGCCCTCTCTCGAACCTCCTGCCTATAACCCCTCCCCTATGACCTCTCCGATATTAACTCCTCCAGAGTCGTCCCTCCATCCCTCTCTAACCTCTGGCCTGAAACTTCTCTGATATTCACACTCCTTTATTTCTGGCTGTTTCATCACTCTTTCGAGCCATATTAAGTCACCCACAGATCTCCTCCCCTAGTGAATGTTGGAAAACATTTCAACATACTTCCCACCAACCCATCTCACATGGTAGGTTGGTCTGGAGATCAGATAGGATCCAGGGGAAGCAAATGGCCACAAGGCCATCAGACATTAGAGAAGAATTAGGCCATTCAACCCATTGAATCTGCCCCACCATTCTATCATGGCTGATTTATTATCCCTCTTAACCCCATTCTCCCTGTAACCATTAACATCCTGACTAATCAAGAATCTATCAACCTCTGCTTTAAATATACCCAATGACTTGGCCTCCACAACTGTCTGTGGTAAGGAATTCCACAGATTCACCACTCTTTGGCTAAGGAAACTCCTCATCTCTGTTCTAAATGGACGCCCCCCCCCCCATTCTGAGGCTGTGCCCTCTGGTTCTAGACTCTCCCTCTAAAAGAAACATCCTTTCCACATCCACTCTGTCTCGGCATTTCAATATTCAATAGGTTTGAGTGAGATCCCCCACCTCTCATTTTTCTAAACTCCAACGAGTACAGGCTCAGAGCCATGAACAGTCATTGTATGTTACCTGGGAATAAGGAATCTTTCTTCAGCCTGCACTGGCTCTTCTTGTCTTTAACAACCACTGGGATCAAACTTTACGCTCAGTGACTCATTGCTACTTGTGAGATCTTGCTGAGCACATTTGATTGCAAAAATCATTTTATGAATTTTATTGTTAGAAATGCTCTTCGTTCTATTGGGGTTCTAAAACTAAAGTTATACAGCAGTTCCAGGGAGCTCCACACTATGAGAAGAGAGGTACTAAGGGAGCCACCTGCTGACGGTGTAGAGCTCCCTCGGTACTGCCCCTCTGACAATGTGGAGATCCCTCAGTACTGCCCCTCTGACAATGTGGAGATCCCTCAGTACTGCCCCTCTGACAATGTGGAGCTCCCTCAGTACTACCCCTCTGACAATGTAGAGATCCCTCAGGACTGCCCCTCTGACAATGTGGAGCTCCCTCAGCACTGCCCTCTAACAATGTGGAGCTCCCTCAGTACTACCCCTCTGACAATGTGGAGCTCCCCCAGTACTGCCCCCCTGATAGTCTGCAACTCCCTCAGTACTGACATTCTGATAGAGTGGGGCTCCTTCAGTACTGCAGTAGCGTATCACCCTGGTTTATTGGTTGCCCTCCAGTTTTCCGGAGAGTGATTGTAACCCACTTCCTTGTGTGCTGGGTGGAGAGGCTATTGATTCATTGAAATACTGCATGAAATAGGCCCTTCCAGCCAAACCACCCAGCAACCAACAAATTTAACACTACGCTAATCTCAGGATAATTTGTAATAACCAATTAATCTATTATCTGGTACCTCTTTGGTGTCTGTGAGGAAATGGGAGCACCTGAAGGAACCCACATTGTCACGGGGAAAAGATTGTTCGGTTCATCCTTTCTATCATCCCTGAACTCTGGGTGTACAATCTCTTTACATACAGCAGTGGGAATTGAAACTGAGTCACTGGTGCTATAAAGTGTGACGCCAACCGCTATGATCCTGGTTGCTGAGTTGGGACAATAAACAGGATTTAACTCTTTTACCAATTACCACTGTTTACAAATTATGTAAAACCACAGATATAAACCTCTATAGTTGTCATGTGGGAGTTGGACATGTTCTGTGTTCCCTGAAACCTCTTGGTTCCTGCTGATTGTGGAAGGGGGGGGGGGGGTCGAGGACACGCTGTCCATGGTGCTGAAGTGCACTGTCTCTGGCTCTGTACCGGGCAACCTAGAAACTCTGCAAACCCTTAGCATCTTTCCCAAACTTGGATGCCCAGAACAGAAACTAGTGATCCCAGTGTGGCCTACTAGTATAACAATCTGGGTGTCATGCAAACACCTTCGCACAAGGTACCAGGTAGTAAGGTGTTCAGCAGGAACCATTAAAGCTTGGGGCATAAGGGTTCAGAGTTCAGTTCCGGCATCCTCCAGAAGAACATTTTGTACTTGCGTACTTCCTCTGTGCTTACAGGTTGACCCCAGGTGCTCCAGGTTCTTCCACACAATCCAAAGACTTACCAGTTAGTAGGTTTGTTGGTCATCGGAAAAAATTAGGATAGGGGTTAAAACATTGGGTTACTGGGTTGCATGCCTCGATGGGCTGCAAGGGCCAGTTCTGTACTGTATCTATAAATAAATCAAGTAAAAAAAATAAATAGAAATTCAATGTGTAGATGGTTAGACAGGTTGCACCTCTGTACAACAGTACACCACACACCGTACAACAATATAACACTCACATCACTCCTCACCACACACCAGACAACAATAGAACATTCACAGCAGTCTACAGCACACACCACACAACAATATAACACACACATCACTCCACACCCACACCGTACAACAATTTCACACTCAGATCACTCCACACCGCGCATCACACAATATATATAACATTATATATGGTTAATATAACACTCACAGCACTCCACACCACACACCATACAACAACATAAAACTCACATCATTCCACACCACACAATATAATTCTCACATCACTGCACACCACACACGGTACAACAATATAACACTCACATCATCCACACCACACACTGTACAACAATATAACACTCACATCACACCACACCAGACACTGTACAACAATATAACACTCACATCACTCCACACCACACAATATACAATATAACACTCACATCACTCAACACCACACAACAATATAACACTCACATCACTCCACACCAGAGACTGTTCAACAAGGGGAAGCAGGGAGGTGATAGGCAGGAAAGATGAAGAAGGAATAGGGGAAAACACAATGGGTAGTAGAAGGAGACGGAACCATGAGGGAGGTGATAGGCAGCTGGGGGAGAGGGCAGAGTGAAATAGGGATAGAGGAAGGGAGGGGGAGGGAATTATCCGAAGTTGGAGAATTCTATGTTCATACCAAGGGGCTGGAGACACCTAGACGGTATATGAGGTGTAGCTCCTCCAACCTGAGTTTAGCCTCGTCATGGCAGTAGGGGAGGCCATGTATGGGCATATCTGAATGGGAATGGGAAGCAGAGTTGAAGTGGGTGGCTACTGGGAGATCCAGTCTGTTTTGGCGGACGGAGCGGAGGTGCTCGATGAAGCGGCCCCCCAATCTGTGTCGGGTCTCACCGATGTAGAGGAGGCCACACTGGGAGCACCGAATGCAATAGATGACCGCAACAGACTCACAAGTGAAGTGTTGCCTCACCTGGAAGGACTGTTTAGGGCCCTGAATGGTGGCAAGTGAGGAGGTGTAGGGACAGGTGTAGCACTTGCTCTTACAGGGATAAGTGCCGGGTGGGAGATCCGTGGGGAGGGACCGATCCCTGCGGAAAGCGGAGAGGGGTGGAGGGGGAAAGATGTGCTTAGTGGTGGGGTCCTGTTGAAGGTGGCGGAAGTTGCGGAGGATAATGTGCTGGATCTGGAGGCTGCTGGGGTGGTAGGTGAGGACAAGGGGATCTCTGTCCCTGTTGTGGTTGCGGGAGGATGGGGCGAGGGCTGAAGTGCGGGAAATGGAGGAGATGCCGGTGAGGGCATCATTGATGACGGCAGAAGGAAAACCACAATCCTTAAAGAAAGAGGACATTTGAGATGTCCTGGAACGGAAAACCTCATCCTGGGAGCAGATGCGGCGGAGACGGAGGAACTGGGAATAGGGAATGGCATTTTTGCATGTGGCAGGGTGGGAAGAGGTATAGTCAAGGTAGCTATGAAAGTCAGTGGACAGTCTGTCTCCAGAGATGGAGACCGAGAGATCGAGAAAGGGGAGAGAAGTGTCCGAGATAGACCAAGTGAATTTGAGGGCTGGGTGGAAGTTTGAAGTAAAGTCGATGAAATTGACGAGCTCAGCATGGGTGCAGGAAGCAGCACCAATGTAGTTGTCAATGTACCGAAGGAAAAGTTGGGGAACAGTACCAGAATAGGTTTGGAGCACAGACTGTTCCACATAACCAACACAATATAATGATGTATTAAGTAGCATCAGACCTTCAGATTCAAAAGGTGAATTGGATCCATTGTTCTTTTGGAGGTCAACCAAAATCTTGTTGATTTACGATGGTGTTATCTAGTTCTAATAGAACAAATATAACCGGAAATGTTGTGTTGCAAAATTCGATTGGCATAGAAACAGAAAAGGAAAAGTCTAAGAAGATGGTGGGGCAATTTGTTTTTATGTCACACATAAGAAACTTTCCATTGAAATCAGCAGTGGGAGCAGAGCACAGCAAATTAAATAAAAGTACAGAAGGGAGAAACGCTGGCAGCCATTGCTGGGAGTAGGCCAGTGGTGAGAGGAGGAGTGTCAGGCTTCAGCTCTGAAAAGGTGTTTGTTCTGGGTCAGTTTCTGTTAGGTTCCCTTTCTTTTCTCTTTCTTGCTGTAATTTATATAGTAAATGGCCTTTGTGTGTTCTTCATGCTAGATGCTGAGGTCCTTGGAGACCCAGAGTCTCCTGGAGAACTACATCTGCATGAAGTGCATCTGGCTACAGCTCCTTGAAGACTGTGTGAGGGATCTGGAGCAGCAACTGGATGACCTTCAGCTTGTACAGGAGAGCGAGGTGATAATTGATCAAAGTTGCAGGGAAGTAGTCGTCCTGAAGTTGCAGGAGGCAGGTAGCTGGGTGACTGTCAGGAGAGTTGGAAACGTGAATAGACAGTTAGTGCAGAGCACTCCTGTGGCCATTCCCGTCAATACCATTTTGGATACATACTGTTGTGGAGGATGATCTCCCAGGGAATCCACAGGGACCAGGTTACTGGCAGAGTGTGGGCCTGTGGTGCAGAAGGTAAAGAGCGAGCAGTGTGATAAGGGAGGAGTAGTCAGAGGAACGGGCAGAGGATTCACGGATGTGAATAGGGCACCCTGATGGTATGTTGTCTCCCAGGTGCCTGGGTCAGGGATCACGTACATAACATTTTGGGGAGGGAGGGGGAGCAGCCAGATGTCTTGGTACATGTTGGTACCAATGACATAGGAAGGAAAAACAAAGAGGTCCCGAAAATAGAACTTAGGGAGCTAGGTAGAAAGCTGAGAAGCAGGACCTCCCAGGTAGTAATTTCCAGCTTGCTGCCTGTGCCATGCGCCAGTGAGGGTAGAAACAGGATGATTTGGCAAATCTATGCCCAGCTGAGAAGCTGGTGCAGGGGGCAGGGCTTCAGGTTCTTGGATCATCGGGATCTCTTCTGGGAGAGGTATGACCTGTTCAAAAATGACAGGTTCCACCTGAAACAGAAGGGACCAATATTCTCGCGGACAGGTTTGTTAGCGCTGTTGGGGAGGGTTTAAACTAATTTGCCAAGGGGGTGGGAGCTGAAATGAAGAGACTCAGGATAGGACAGATGCTAAAAAACCAAACGTAGCGTGCAGTCAGACTGTCAGGAAGGGCAGGCAGATGGCAGGACATAATTGCAGCCAGCAGGGTGAGTATCAGTGCATTAGGGACAGAAAATCAAAAAGCATAGCAAATACAGCACTCAAAGTGTTAAATCTCAGTGCATGGGGTATCGGAAACAAGGTGGATGATCTTGTTGCACTATTACAGATTGTTGGGTATGATATTGTGGCCATCACTGAATCAGGGCTGAAGGATGGTTGTAGTTGGGAGCTGAATGTCCAAGGTTACACATTGTATTGGAGGGATAGGAAGCTAGGCAGAGGGGGTGGTGTGGGCAAAGAGGTGGATCAAAGTGAGGAACAGTGGGTGGGTTGATGGAGGAGGGAGATTGGAGAGAGTGACCGATGCTGGGAGGTGATAGGTGGACTGCTGGAGAGACTGGTGAAAGCAGAGTCTCTGACAGCATTTGGGAATTGTTCAGATCAGCGCTTCAGTCACCCAAGCTCTGGGCCTGTAACTGAAAGACACAATTCAGATGCATGGGTGCCCAGTGGATAGCAGGGACATGGTGGGCCGAATGGCCTGTTCCAGGCTGTAGGATTCCAGAAATCTATGACTATGAATCTCATTAAGTGCTCATCATTCCAACAGGGTCCTTCCATCTGATCCACCTGACATTTGATGACTACGTACTCTATCTGCTGGAGTCCCTTCACTGCCAGGAGAGGGCCAACGAGCTGATGAGGTCCATGAAGGGAGAAGGTTGCACAGGTAAAGGGAGAGAGCTTGTCCATTTCCTGACCAGCCCAAGAGTAAAATCCTCGAGCTGAGATTGCCCGCCACACTCCTGTCTCACCCACACAATAATGAGTACATGAGTGTGGGCACGTTGTGTGGGTGGTTGGCCAAGTTGAGAAGACCATTATGAAAGAATCTGGGATGCTTGGCTGTCAAGGCAGGTAGTATTAGAAGTGTCACCAGATCTTTTTTTTTATATAACATACATACACTTCTGCCGGAAAATTCTGCCAAATTCTGGACCACACAGTTTATGGATGATGTCAAGTCTTCATGAGGGTGCAGAGGAGATTTACTAGAACAGTCCTGGGGAAAGGGGGCTTGTCATGTAGGGAGACTGGAGGAAACCATAAGACCATAAAATACAGGAGCAGAATCAGGCCATTCGGCCCATCGAGTCCAGTCCACTATTCCATCATGGTTGATGTATTTTCCCTCTCAACCCCATTCTCCTGTCTTCTCTCTGTAAACCTTGATGTCCATACTAATTGAGAACCCATCCATGCCTGCTTTAAATGTAGTCACAGAATGCTGGAGGAACTGACGGATCAAGCAGTATCTTACAAAAGGTCCTGATGAAGAGTCTCAGTCCAAATGTCGAATCTTTATTCCCCTCTATAGATGTGCCTGACCCACTGAGTTCCTCCAGCATTTTGCGTGTGTTACTCTGGATCTCCAGAATCTCTTGTGTCCTCAAATATACCCAATGACTGAGCCTCCACAGCCATCTGTAGCAACAAATTCCACAGATTCACCACCCTCTGGATAAAGAAGTTCCGCCTACTCTCTTTTCTGAAGGAGGAAGTGATTCATTCTTAGAGCCAAGATGGTTCAGTTAAGAGTTAGTAGAGATCCGAAGAGAAACTTGAAGTAATTGAATACATTTGGAAGATTTGTTAAGGGAGACATGGCAAGTGATGTGTTATCACTGCAGCTTATGGGAGTTGGCAGAGACCAATAAGATTCAACCTACCACATCTGGACTCAGTTTCTGCATCTTGAGGAGTTTCAGCTCAGAGTTGTTGAACTGGAATCTGAGCTTTGGGGGACCGTGTGCTACCTATGGTGTAGGAATCAGCTCCATACCAGTTAGGTCATGGTCACACATAGTGTGTGACCACACGTCAGGTGCTGGTGCTTTGACTATAGGCAGGAATGAGGAATTAGAATCAGAATCAGGTTTAATATCATTGGCATGTCATGAAAAATCATGAAATGTGTTGTTCTGTGACAGCTGCACATTGCATTATATAATAATAATGAACTATAAATTACAATAAGAAATATACAGTATATGTATATAAATTAGTTTACTGTAAGTAGTGCAAAAAGTGAGCAAAAAATGACCGAGGTAGTGTACATGACTTAACTGTCCATTTAGAAATCTGATGGTGGTGGGGAAGGAGCTGTTCCTGAATCGTGAATTGTGTGTCTTTAGGCTCCTGTACCTCCCTCTTCATGGCAGCAATGAGAGGAGGGTGATGGGGGTTGTTAATGGTGAGAGCTGCCTTTTGAAGGTGTCCTGGATGCTGGGGAGTCTGGTGCCCATGATGGAGCTGGCAAGTTTACGACTTTCTGCAGCTTTTTCTAATCCTGTGCCAGAAGGTGGTGTAACCTGTTAGAATGCCCTCTACTGTCGGCATTTCAGGCCAAGACTCTTCATCAGGACTGAAAGGGCAATGGGAAGGATCCGGAATAGGAAGGTGGGGGAGGGGAAGGAGAACAAGCTAAATTGTGACTGATGAAGCCACATAGGCTTGGGAGGGGGGATGAAGTGAGAAGCTGGGGGGTAATGCGTAGAAAAGGCAAGGGGCTGGAGATGAAGGAATCTGACAGGAAAGGAGAGTGTAGACCATGTGAGGAAGGGAAGGAGGAGGGGCACCACAGGTCGACGAGAGGCTTGTGAGGAGAAGAGGTAAGAGGCCATAGTGGAGAATGGAAGAAAAGAGAGATGGAAGATGGCGAAAAATGGCCAGAGGTTAGAGAAATTGATGTTCAGGGCTTCAGGTTGGAGCATACCACATGGAGTATGGAGTATAGTTGCTCCCACAACCCGAGAGTGGTCTCTTCGTGTCAGTAGCAGAGGCCGTAGATCAACGTGTTGGAATGGGAATGGGAAATCAAATTGAAATAGGTGGCCAGTGGGAGATCACAGCCTGGCTATTTACCAGTTTAAAGTGCTGTACTGTTCGTTTATGTTGTCCCTGTCTATGACAGTTTGAATGTTTCACTACTATCGTGTAGCTCAGCATTTTGTTCAGTTGCCCGGTGTCCGCCATGAAGCCCATCACTGACAAGCTCTCTCCTTCCATGTGCAGTGGGCCGGCAGGAGGAAGCATTGCCAACTGATCACAATCCCCCAACGCAATCCCCTCCGCCTTTCTCTCCGGATAAATCCGTCACAGCTGAGATCCAACCAACGTCACCCACCAACAACCAGTCGCCGGAGTACACTGGAGTTACCACAGCAGGTGAGAGAGTCCCCTGTCCACACGGCCATGCTCACTGAGTCCACAATGGCTGGCAATGCCCCTTCACTGTGCCAGTGATGGTCCAAGTGCAGAGCGGGAGACGCAGACACAGAACGAACAGTTCACTGAGTTTTAGGAAGAATTGTACAGTACAGAGGAAAATAATAACTGTTAGGCCAACAGGGCCGATATCTAAACACTCTCTAAATAAAATCTAACGTCATCACTGTGGCTTGAAAATAGTAACCCAGAACTAAATTAATATTGCTCCTTTAACAGCATCTACCTTAATCACTAATCTTCTTTCCTGGAACGTGGACTAAGGTAAGCAGGGAGCATTGTCATCGCTGTGTTTCAATCGGGACTTGACAAGACAGAAGCAGAAGGAACAGAGTTGAAAAGAGTTACAAAGAAACTCTAATTGCCTAGAGTGTGTGCACTCTCACGTATGAGAGTGTTGACTTCTTCAGCTGCTCACCTGTGAGAGGGCCCGGGCTCCGCGGTTGTGACAGCCGAGCCCTGAGCAGAGGTGGCTGGACAGTGTGGTTTGGTGGGGAAGGTCGGAACAATAAGGGGGGGGGGGAACATTACAGTGGAGGGTACAGAGCACCCCAGGGTAGGGCAGTGGGGTCAGTCAGATCAGAGCCTCAGCTGGAAGGGTATCAGGAACAGGAGAAGCATCAGCAGGCCACTCGGCCCATTGGGCCCATTCCATCACAGCTGACCCCCTGCCCCTGCCCTGTCCATAGGAATGGGCCTGCTCCACACAGAGTGAGTTCCCTCTGCCTCTGTCCACCACTCGTTCTACTCTAGATATTCACTTCTCCGAGCCATGGAGTGAGGGTACCCTCAGTTGGAGATCATCTCGGTGGTCCAGCTGAGATTCACCGCCCATCACAGCTTGTGGGATCTTCCTGTACACAGACTACTCCTGGCATCAACCGTAATCCCCCTTGTCTACAAGCTCCTTCCCCTGCTCCTCCCTCTGTCTGGGAGTGTCTGAGCTTGGAATTGGTCTATCTGTCATGTCACGTGTGTCACTCCTGTCTCGGGCATTGTGATGTGGGGAGGCATTCTCTGAAACAGCTCGACCCTCAACATCTGATATCCAGAGGCATGAGATGTCGTGAAAAACATCTTCCCATTAAAATGCTGCTCTTTACACACTTATCTTATAAATGATTTACTTGTGTGAACAATGCAAATAGCAGTAGCAAAATATCATTAGACAGGAGCAGAATTCGGCCACTTGGCCCATGTAGAGGCTTCCTGCCTGCTGGGGTGCAGTTTGCGGTGATGGGTACTCTCTGCTGCACACAGAATAACCCGAGTGCGTGTTGCTGGTTCTGTGCCTTGCCAGGAGCGGTGCAGTCCTACACATGGTCCCTGACGTACACCGTCACCACCGGAGCGGCTTCTCCCGACAACACACAGCCGCTGCCCTGCATGAGGAGTAACCACGTGGCTCCCGCATCCACAACGCACAGGATGCCAGGGTACACGCACAGAGAGCAGCACGGGTGAGTCATATCACAATACGAACGGTCACTGACTTCCCGCTAACGGATTTCCTTAACATTCCATGTTAGAATTTAGACAGTCTTCAAGAGTGATCTGAAGTTTTGTGTAACATAACTACCATAACTACATATCACAGCAACTGACTGGCAAGTATTCCCTATTGACACACCTGCGCACCTTCCTTACTGATGCGCCTGTGCAGCTGCTTCCTATTAACACACCAGTGGACCTGCTTCCTACTAACATACCTGTGTACCTTCCCTACTCATACACTTGTGCATTCGCTCCATATACTGATATACCTGTGCACTGGCCTTCTACCAACACACCTGTGCATCCTCACTTACTGACACACCTGTTCACCTGCCCTGCCCCATCTACTGACACATCTATTGCACCATACACGGCTCCGGGGTAACATCCCACGCACCAATAATCAGCAGGCCATGATGCTCCGGGATTTGGGCTATTTTTTGTAACTGTATGCTTTTCTGGTGTTGTAATTGTCTGTGTTGTATGTGCTGTGTGTGACTGTGCATTGCACCCTGATCCCAGAGGAACGTGATTTTGTTTGACTGCATCCATGTGTATGGTTGAATGACAATTTGGTGAACTTGAACCTGAACTTGCTTGCTATGAACAAACCTGTGTACTGTCACTTACTGACACATCTGAACACCTGTTCCACTACCAACACACCTGTGCATCTCTGCTACAGACACACCTGTGCACTGCCCTAATTGACATACCTGTTTACTTGCTCCCTACTGATACACCTGTGTGCCTCCCATACTGACACCTCTGTGTACATCCTCTCTCTACTGACACAACTCTGCAACTTCTTCTACTGATATACCTATTCACCTGCTCCATCTACTGGCACACCTGTGTACCTGCTTACACTACAAACACACCTGTGCACCTCCCTGACTGATATTCCTGTTCACCCCATCAGGGAGGAGGTACAGGAGGCAGAAGCATGCACTCATTGTTTTAGGAATAGTTTCTTCCCCTCTGTCATCTTCCTCTTTCATGCTATACCTTTGTTTGTTTTTGCATGCATTTACTTATTTATCTCTTTGTTCATTTATATAATTATTGTAACTTCTAGTAATTTTTATGTCTTGCACTGTACTGCTGCCATACAGCAACAAATTTCACCACCTTTGTCAGTCAAAATAAACCAGATTCTGATTCTGATTCCTGAATGACACACCTGTACACCTCTCCACCTGCCTGCTTCCTCTGCTGGCAAGAATAACCCTTTTCACTCTTTTTTCCAAGCAGCAAACTATTTCTCCAATATATTTCCTCAACCCAGTACACTTCTATTATTTGCAATAAACTTTTCATGGGATCTTGTCAAATGAGTCTGGATTTCCTGTACATAGGACAGCACACCTGTGTACGTCTCCTCCCCTCTGTCCACACACCTGTGTACTGCTCTAATCTTGTCACATCTGTGTAGGTCTCCTCTGCCAAAATACTTGTGTACCTATAAGACCATAAGATATAGGAGCAGAAGTAGGCCATTCGGCCCATCGAGTCTGCTCTGCCATTCAATCATGGGTTGATCCAATTCTTCCAGTCATCCCCACTCCCCTACTTTCACCCCATACCCTCTGATGCCCTGGTTAATCAAGAACCTGGCTATCTCTGCCTAAAATACACCCAATGACTTGGCCTCCACAGCTGCTTGTGGCAACAAATTCCACAGATTTACCACACTTTGGCTAAAGTAATTTCTCCGCATCTCAGTTCTTTGGATGTCTTTCTATCCGGAAGTCGTGCCCTCTTGTCCTAGACTCCCCTACCATGGGAAATAACTTTGCTATATCTAATCTGTTCAGACCTTTTAACAATTGAAATGTTTCTGAGATTGCCCCCTCATTCTCCTGAACTCCAGGGAATACAGCCCAAGAGCTGCCAGACATTCCTCATACGGTAACACTTTCATTCCTGGAATCATTCTCATGAATCTTCTCTGAACCCTCTCCAATGTCAGTATATCCTTTCTAAAATAAGGAGCCCAAAACTGCACACAATACTCCAAGTGTGGTCTCACGAGTGCCTTACAGAGCCTCAACATCACATCCCTGCTCTTATATTCTATACCTCTAGAAATGAATGCCAACATTGCATTCGCCTTCTTCACCACCGACTCAACCTGGAGGTTAACCTTTAGGGTATCTTGGACAAGGACTCCCAAGTCCCATTGCATCTCTGCATTTTGAATTCTCTCCCCATCTAAATAATAGTCTGCCCATTTATTTCTTCCACCAAAGTGCATGAACATACACTTTCCAACATTGTATTTCATTTGCCACATCTTTGCCCATTCCACTCCCCCAAACTATCTAAATCTCTCTGCAGGCTCTCTGTTTCCTCCACATTATCCGCTCCTCCACCTATCTTTGTATCACTGGCAAATTTAGCCACAAATCCATTAATACCATAGTCCAAATCATTGACATACATCATAAAAAGCAGCAGTCCCAACACCGAACCCTGTGGAACTCCACCAGTAACTGGCAGCCAGCCAGAATAGGATCCCTGTATTCCCACTCTCTGTTTTCTGCTGATCAGCCAATGCTCCACCCATGCTAGTAACTTCCCTATAATTCCATGGGCTCTTATCTTGCTAAGCAGTCTCATGTACAGCACCTTATCAAAGGCCTTCTGAAAATCACACGTCTACTGCATCTCCTTTGTCTACCCTCCTTGTAATTTCCTCAAAGAAATGCAGTAGGTTTGTCAGGCAGGATTTTCCTTTGAGGAAACCATGCTGGCTTTGGCCCATCTTGTCATGTGCCTCCAGGTACGTGGTAATCTCATCCCTAACAATTGATTCCAACAACTTCCCAACCACTGATGTCAGGCTAACGAGTCTATAGTTTCCTTTCTGCTGCCTCCCACCCTCCTTAAATAGCGAAGTAACATTTGCAATTTTCCAGTCATCCGGTACAATGCCAGAATGTATCGATTCTTGAAAGATCATTGTTAATGCCTCCTCATTCTCTCCAGCTATTTCCTTCAGAACTCAAGGGTGCATTCCATCGGGTCCAGGAGATTTATCCACCCTCAGACCATTAAGCTTCCTGAGCACCTACTCAGTCAAAATTTTCATTTTTCATTTAAAATCTTTTTTATTATTATTGAAAATCAACAAAAATACATGAAAGTAATCAAGTCAACATGTCAATATGTACAAGAAGAATTAAATTATCAAATAACTGATTAACAAAGCTAAACAAAACAATATATCAATAATAATAAGAAAAAATAAAATGTTAAAACTATTTTTTTGGAAAAAAGAAAGGAGGAAAAAAGAGCCCCTACTAACTAAAACAAAAAAACCCCTACTAACAGAAATAAAAAGGAAAAAAAAAAACCCATTGGGAGCACAACCCCAGAACTATAGGCCATACAAGCTTCCATAAAAGAAAAAACAGCAATCCGCCAACTCAAATCCATTTAAACAAGAATCAGAAGGGGACCATCTTAATTAACTCAAATCAGATGATAGTAGTGGGCAAAAGAACCCCACCTTTTCTCAAAGTCAAATCGAGGATCAAAAGTTTGACTTCTGATTTTCTCCAAACTAAGACATAACATCACCTGAGAGAACCATTGTATCAAAGTGGGAGCAGAGGCATCTTTCCATTTCAATAAAATAGCCCTTCTGGCTAATAATAACAAATGCAATTACATGTTGGTCTGATATAGAAATACCATGAATATATTGAGGGATGATACTGAACAAAACTGTCAGTTTATTAGGTTGTAAATTAATTTTTAAAGCTTTAGAGATTGTAGAGAAAATAGATTTCCGAAACTGTTCCAATACAGAACACGACCAAAACATGTGTGTCAATGTAGCTGTCTCAGTTTTACATCTATCACAATGACTATCAACATTAGGAAATATTTTAGACAGTCTCTCCTTTGTCAAATTGTAACGATGCACAATTTTAAATTAAATTAACGAGTGACTGGCACAAATCAAAGAGGAGTTAACCAACTTCAAAATTCGCAACCAATCCTCTGTTATAAAGGTCATGTTAAGCTCTTGCTTAATCTTAAGTAAAGGATAATTGTACTGTTGTAATAGTAAATTATAAATTTTCCTAATAAAACCTTTCACTAAAGGATTCATTTTTAAAATAATGTCTAACAGGTCAGAATCTTGTATATATGGAAAATTACTTAAATATTCTTGTAAGAGATGTCTGACCTGAAGATATTGCAAGAAATGTGAGTATGAGAGAGAGTATTTAGTTACTAATTTCTCAAAAGACATCAATCGGCCTTCTTGGAACAGATCCATAAAGGAATAGACTCCTTTATTCCTCCAAAGAAAAAAGGTAGGATCAGTAAGTGAAGGTTTAAATAAATAATTTCAATAAATTAAACTAAGAAGGTTAAATTTTTTGAGATTAAATAAATTATGAAACTGGTACCAAATTCATAATGACTGCTTAATCATAGGACATAAATTTAGATTAGAAATTTTGCCTAGTTGTACAGGTAAAGAAGCTCTTAATAATGAAGTTAAGTAAAATTGTTTCACAGCTTTCAATCACAAATCAACCCAAGGTGGTCATTCATTTTTATCACTAACAGGTCTATAGTTTCCTTTTTGCTGCCTCCCACCCTTCTTAAATAGTGGAGTAACATTTGCAATTTTCCATTCATCTGGTACAATGCCAGGATCTATCAATTCTTGAAAGATCATTGTTAATGCCTCTGCAAACTCTCCAGCTACTTCCTTCAGAACCCGAGGGTGCATTCCATCGGGTCCAGGAGATTTATCCACCCTCAGACCATTAATCTTCCTGAGCACCTTCTCAGTCGAAATTTTCACTGTACAAACTAAACTTCCCTGACACTCTTGAATGTCCGGTATACTGCAGACATCTTCCACTGTGAAGACTGATGCAAAATATGCATTCAGTTCTTCTGCCATCTCTGCATCACTCATTACAATATCTCCAGCATAATTTTGTATTGGTCCTATATCTACCCTCGACTCTCTTTTACCCTTTATATGCTTGAAAAAGCTTTAAGTATCTTCTTTGATATTAGTTGCCAGCTTCTTTTCATAATTCATCTTTTCCTTCCTAATAACCTTCTTAGTTTCCTTCCGCAAGGTTTTAAAAGCTTCCCAATCCTCTATCTTCCCACTAGCTCTAGCCTCCTTTTATGCCCTTTCTTTTGCTTTTACTTTGGCTCTGACTTCACTTGTCAGCCACTGTAGTGTCCTTCTTGCATTTGAAAATTTCTTCTTATTTGGAATATCTGTATTGAACTTCCCTCATTTTTCACAGAAACTCCAGCCAATGCTGCTCTGCTGTCCTTCCTGCTAGTGTCTCTTTCTAGTCAACTTCGGCCAGTTCCCCTTTCATGCCATTGTAATTTCCTTTATTCCACTGAAATACCAACACATTGGATTTTACTTTTTCCCTCTCAAATTTCAAAGTGAACTTGATCATATTGTAATCACTGTTCCCTAAGGGTTCCTTAGCCTTAGAGCTCTCTTATCACCTCTGGATCATTGCACAACACCCAATCCAGCACAGCCGATCCCCTAGCAAGCTCAACAACAAGCTGTTCTGAAAAGCCATCCCTTAGACATTCTACAAATTCTCTCTCTTGAGGTCCAGTACTGGCCTGGTTTTCCCAATCCACTTTCGTGTTAAAATCCCCAACGATTATCATGACTTTGCCTTTCTGACATGCTTTTTCTATCTCCTGCTGTAATTTGTAATCCACATCCTGGCTGCTGTTTGGAGGCCTGTATACAACTGCCATTAGGGTCCTTTTACCCTTGCCATTTCTTAACTCAACCCATAGAGACTCTACACCTTCCGATCTTATGTCATCCTTTTCTAATGATTTAATATTATTTCTTATACACAGGGCCACACCGACCCCTCTGCCTACTAACCTATTTTTCTGATGCACCGTATATCCTTGGATGTTCAGCTCCCAATAGCAGCCATCCTTTAGCCAAGTTTCAGAGGTGGCCACAATGTCGTATTTGCCAATCTGTAGCTGAATTTGAAGAACATCCATTTTATTCCTTATGCTGTGTGCATTCAAATACAACAATTTCAGTCCAGTATTTGTTGCTTTCTGTTTTAACTGCACCACACCTCTATTGCCCTGTAACTCATGCCACTGGCTGTAATTAAACCTCATCTCCTGCCTGTTCTTTCTATAGTCTCTGTTGCACGCTATCTTTAATTTATTTTTGTTTTCCCCTTCCTCAACCCTATTACTCCAGTTCCCATTCCCTTGCCAAATTATTTTAAACCCTCCCGAACAGCTCTATTAAACCTGCCTGCTAGGATATTGGACCCCTTTGGGTTCAGGTGTAACCCATCCTTTTTGTACAGGTTGTACCACCCCCAGAAGATCCAGGAAACTGAAGCCCTGCCCACTACATCAGTCTCTCAGCCATGCATTAATATACCTGATTATGTTATTCTTGCACTCGTTCACACGTGGCACAGGCAGCAATTCTGAGATTACTACCTTGGAGGTCCTGCTTTTCAGCTTCCTATCCAACTCCCTGAATTCTCCCTTCAGGACCTCCTCCCTTTTTCTACCTACGTCATTGGTACCAACATGTACCAAGACTTTTCGCTGTCCATTCTCTCCCTTCAGAATACTCTGCACCCGATCTGAGACATCTCGTACCCTGGCACCTGGGAGGCAACACACCATGCGGGTATCTCTATCAGGCTGACAGAACCTTCTGTCTGTTCCCCTCACTATGGAATCCCCTATGACTACCACATTCCTCATCTTCTTCTCTCCCTTCTGCACCATGGAACCAGACTCAGTGCCAGAGACCCGATTGCAGTGGTCATCCTCTGTCAGGTCATCCCCCTCAACAGCATCTAAAACAAGATAACAATTACTGAGGGGGATGGCCACAGGGGTGCTCTGTACTATCTGAGCTCTTTCGCTTGCCTCCCTGACCGTCACCCACTTGTTCAACTTCTGCAGCCTCCGGATGACTATCTCCCTGTATCTCCTCTCTGTCTCCTGCTCACTTTCCCTAATAAGCTGTAAGTCATCGAGCCGCAGCTCCAGATCCCTAACACGCTCTCTCAGGAGCTGCATCTCGTACACCTGGCGCAGATGTGGCCATCTGGGAGACTGGAAGATTCCCAGGATTCCACATCTGACACCCAGAGCAAAACACTAACCATACCAACATGTTCTCTATTCCTCAAAAAAATGCAAAGAAAATCCAAAAATGAAGCCCACCTACCCACTTACCTCGCCGAAGACTGCTCTCACTGAAACCTGGATGAGCAAAAGCCTGTCGCTTCTACTCTCGCCACTGGCCTACTCCCGACAATGGCCGTTCCGCTTAACCCTCCTGTACTTTTATTTAGTTCGTCGAGCTCAGTTTCCACCGCTGATAGGCCCCACATAAGTATGTTCCGTCTGCACCTGTGCGCACACTCTCTGCAGGTGTACCTGTGCACACGCTCTCTGCAGGTGTACCTGTGCGCACGCTCTCTGCAGGTGTACCTGTGCGCAGGCTCTCTGCAGGTGTACCTGTACTTAGTGCCTAATGCTGGTGCTGGTGCACAGGTGTTTCAGTGTGTGGAGCAGGTGCAGTGGGAGTGTTTGACCTTGTGAGCTGACAGAGGGAATATGTCTGTCAGCCTCTTCCTATATAGATCACAAGGTCAAGAGACATAGGAGCAGAATTAGGCAATTCAGCCCATCGAGCCTGCTCCCCCTTTCCAGTGTGGATAATCTATTATCTCGCTCAAACCCATTCTCCCTTTGACCTTTCACACCTCTATCTAGGACCTATGAACCTCAACTTTAAAAATATCCCAAAACACCCACAGGTAAAAATACCTGTGGCAATGAATTCCACAGATTCACCACCCTCTGGCTAAAGAAATTCCTCTTCATCTCTGTTCTAAACAGACATCCTTTTATTCTGAGGCCGTGTCCTCTGATTTGCACTCCCCCACTATAGAAAGAATCCTCCCCACATCCACTCTGTCTAAACCTTTCAATATTTGAAAGGTTTTAATGAGATTCTTCCCTCATTCTTCTAAACTATAGCAAATACGAGCCTAGAGGTATCAAACGCTCCTCATATGTTAACCAGTTCTTTCCCAGGACCACTGTGAATCACTACTGGACCCTCTCCAATGGCAGCACATCTTTTCTTACATGTGGCCCAAAATTGTTCACAATACTCCAAGTGAAGCCTCACTAATGCCTTATAAAGCCTCAGCATTACATCCTTCCTTTTATATTCTAGTCCTCTTCAAATGAATACTAACATTGCATTTGCCTTCCTTACCCCAGATTCAACCTGCAAATGAACCTTTAGGGAATCCTGCACAAGGACTCCCACGTCCCTTTGACAATAGACAATAGGTGCAGGAGTAGGCCATTCGGCCCTTCGAGCCAGCACCGCCATTCACTGTGATCATGGCTGATCATCCACTATCAGTATCCAGTTCCTGCCTTATCCCCATAACCTTTGATTCCACTATCTTTAAGAGCTCTATCCATCTCTTTTTTGAAAGCATCCAGAGACTTGGCCTCCACAGCCTTCTGGGGCAGAGCATTCCATATTTCCACCACCCTCTGGGTGAAAAAGTTTTTCCTCAACTCCGTTCTAAATGGCCTACCCTTAATTCTTAAACTGTGGCCCCTTTGCACTTCAGATTTTCTTGTACAAAAGTGCATGACCATACACTTCCAGATACTGTATTCCACCTGCAATTTCTTTGCCCATTCTCCTAATCTGTCTGTCCTTCTGTAGCCTCTCTACTTCCTTAAAACTATCTGCCCCTCCACCTATCTTCATATCATCTGCAAACTTTGCAACAAAGCCATCAATTCAATCATCCGAATCATTGACATATAACATAAAAAGAATCGATCCCAACACATACCCCTGTGGAACACCACTAATCACCAGCAGCCAATCAGAAAAGGCTCCCTTTATTCCCGCTCTTTGCCTCCTGCCAATCAGCCGCTGCTTTATTGATGCTTGAATTTTTCTGTAATGCCACAGGCTCATAGCTTGTTAAGCAGCCTCATGTGTGGCACCTTGTCAAAGGCCTTCTGAAAATCCAAATACACGGCATCAACTAATTCTCTTTTGTCTATTCTACTTGTTGTTTCTTTAAAGAATTCCAACAGATTTGTCAGGTAAGATTTTCCCTTCAGGAAACCTTGCTGACTCTGGCTTACTTTATCATGTGTCTCCAACTGAGGTCAGACTAACTGGCCTATAGATTCCTTTCTTCTGCCTCTCTCCTTCTTGAAGAGTGAAATGACATTTGCAATTTAATAGTCTTCCGCAACCCTTCCAGAATCTAGTGATTCTTGAAACATCAATGCTAATGCTTCCACAATGTCTTCCTCCACCTCTTTCAGAACCCTGGGGTGTACACCATCTGGTTCAGGTGACCTATCTACCTTCAGACCTTTCATTTTCCCAAGAACCTTCTCTCTCATTATGATAACATCACACACTTCATGATCCCTGACACCTGGACTTCCACCATACCGTTAGTGTTTTCCACAGTGAAGACTGATGCAAAAAAGTTATTCAGTTGGTCGACGTTGGTCAAACCACCCTTAGTGAATTGTGAGCAGTTGAGGGCCCCATGTCTAAGGAAGGATGTGCTGGAATTGGAGAGGGTCTAAAGGAGGTTCACGAGTGATCCCAGCAATGAAAAGGCTAACGTATGAGGAGCATTTGATGACTCTGGGCTTGTACTCGCTGGAGTTCAGAAGAATGAAGGGGATCTCATTGAAAACTATTGAATACTGAAAGGCCTAGTCAGAGTGGATATAGAGAGGATGTTTCCTATAGTGGAGGAGTCTAGGACCAGAGGGCACAGATTCAGAATTGAGGGGCATCCATTCAGAACAGAGATGAAGAGGAATTTCTTTGGCCAGAAGATTGTGAATCTGTGGAATTCATTGCCACAGACAGCTGTGGAGGTCAAGCAATAGGGTGTATTAAAGTGGAGGTTGATAGGATGTGGGTTGGACAGGGCATCAACAGTTATGGGAAAAGGCAGGAGAATAGGATTGAGAGGGTTAATAAATCTGCCATGATGGAATGGCAGATCAGACTTGATGGGCTGAAAGGCCTAATTCTGCTACACCTGATAGAGGTGTACAAGATAATAGATCGAGTGGACAGCCAGACACGTTTTCCCAGGGCGGAAGTGGACAGTGGATAATAGATCGAGTGGACAGCCAGACACGTTTTCCCAGGGCGGAAGTGGACAGTGGATAATAGATCGAGTGGACAGCCAGACGCATTTCCCCAGGGCGGAAGCGGCTAATATGAGGGACCATAATTTTAAGGTGATTGGAGGAAATTATGGGGGGGGGAGTGATGTTGGAAGTAGGTTTTTTAACACAGAGTGGGCACATGGATTGTGCTGCCAGAGGCAGCGGTAGAGGCAGACACATTCGGGACACGTCAGAGACACTTAGACAGGCATATGGATGATAGAAAGATGGAGGGCTACGTGGAAGGGAAGGGTTAGATTGATCTTAGAGTAGGTTAAAAGGTCAGTACAACATTGTGGGCCAAAGGGCCTGACTTCTCTTTAAGCCCAGCGCTCCTACTGGGGCAACAGCAGCTTGCCAGAGTCCCCTCTCTTGGGCTGATAGAAGGTTGGTCGTCCCTGTGGCTTCTGCTTTCACCACACGACTTCATATGTTTCCTGGCAAAGATCCTTCTCCTCCCGGGGTGAGGTGTTTGGAGCTTTTGTTGCCGTTTCAGTAGCTCTTGTTTCGTACCGGGTGCAGTTGCTAGCCCCCTGCCTCTCCCTTCTCTTTCCGTAGCCGGGCTTGGCAGATTGAAGGACCTGTACTGTGCTGCAATGTTACATGTTCTAATAAACAGTGCTGTTTTGTAACGTCTCTCCATGTGCAACCTCTCTCTTCCAGGTACACAGGAGGCTACAATTATGGCAGTTACAGCAATCAGCCTGCACTCCCCATCCAGAACCAATACCCAGCCCTCACGCATGACAGCCTCTCCTCACCTCTGCCATACTCCGCATACCACCGGACTGCATCACAGGTCAGTCAGCGCTGTCGGCGTTTAGCTGTGCCCTGACATAGGACTGTTTTGGTGAAAGTGAATCTGAGAGCAAAATCCCTGGAATCTGATATAAAACAGAATAGACTAGAAATTCTCAGAGAGCTGGGCAGTGTCTGTGGAGAGGGGATTAACGTTTCAGACCAAAGATCCTTCCATGAGAAATGATAGGGTGATGTAATGAGGCCGTTTAGACAAGTATGCAAATCCCACAGGCATTTACAGTAATGGATGGACTTGATGGGCTGAAGGGTCTGATTCATGACCAGGGGTCTGTAACTCTGTACATGCTGCCCGGTCCTCCGTGTGTTATCAGCACGTTTTGCGTGGTTTAACACAAATGCTGGAACTTAAGAAATATATGAGCTCTGCATGGCCTGGTGCTCAATGTGGGCAAAGTCTCCTGTAGCCACGTCCCTTACGTTGGCTGGAGATAGAGAGAGAGAAAGAGAGCATGAGGCAGAGAGACAGACATGACAGAGAGGCAGAGAGAGGGGAGAAAGAGCAAAATAGAGAGAAGGAGAGAGTCAGAGACGGACTGAGAGACAGCGATGGAGAGAGAGACAGAGAGAGAGACAGAGATGGGGGAGAGACAGAGAGACTCACACACAAACACAGACAGGGAGAGAGAGATAGATAGAGAGAGAGAGAGTCAGACACTGGGAGGCAAAGACAGAGAGATAGAAAGACTGAGAGACAGAAAATGATCAAGAGATAAGGAAAATGAAGATAAAGATTAGCTTTATTTGTCACATGTACATCAACAGTGATGAAATGCTTTGAGAGGTTGGTCGTGACTAGACTGAACTCCTGCCTCAGCAAGGAACTGAACCCACTGCAATTTGCCTATCGCCACAATATGTCAACGGCAGACGCAATCTCAATGGCTCTTCACACAGCCTTAGACCACCTGGAAACACAAACACCTATGTCAGGATGCTGTTCATCGACTACAGCTCAGCATTTAATACCATCATTCCCACAATCCTGATTGAGAAGTTGCAGAACCTGGGCCTCTGTACCTCCCTCTGCAATTGGATCCTCGACTTCCTAACCGGAAGACCACAGTCTGTGCAGATTGGTGATAACATCTCCTCGCTGACGATCAGCACTGGTGCACCTCAGGGGTGTGTGCTTAGCCCACTGCTCTACTCTCTCTATACCCATGACCATGTGGCTAGGCATAGCTCAAATCCCATCTATAAATTTCCTGATGATACAACCATTGTTGGTAGAATCTCACGTGGTGACGAGAGGGTGTACAGGAGCTAGATTTGCCAACTAGTGGAGGGGTGTCACAGCAACAATCTTGCACTCAGCATCAGTAAACGAAAGAGCTGATTGTGGACTTCAGGAAGGGTAAGACGAAGGAACACATACCAATCCTCATAGAGAGATCAGAAGTGGAGAGAATGAGCAGTTTCAAGTTCCTGGGTGTCAAGATCTCTGAGGATCTAACCTGGTCCCAACATATCGATGTAGCTATAGAGAAGGCAAGACAGCGACTATACTTCATTAGGAGTTTGCAGAGATTTGGTATGTCAACAAAAACACTCAAAAACTTCTATAGGTGTACCATGGAGAGCATTCTGACAGGCTGCTTCACTGTCTGGCATGGGATGGCTACTGCACAGGACCTAAAGAAGCTTCAGAGGGTTGTAAATTTAGTTGGCTCATTTTGAGTACTGGCCTACAAAGTACCCAGGACATCTTCAGGGAGCGGTGTCTCAGAAAGGCAGGGTCCATTATTAAGGACCTCCAGCACCCAAGGCATGCCCTTTTCACACTGTTACCATCAGGTAGGAGGTACAGAAGCCTGAAGGCACACACTCAGCGATTCAGGAACAGCTTCTTCCCCTCTGCCATCAGATTCCTAAATTGACATTGAACCTGTGAACACTACCTCACTTTTTCAATATATATTATTATGTTTTTGCACTATTTTTAATCTATTCAATATACATACACTGTAATTGATTTACTCATTTATTATTATTATTTTATTATTTTTTTCTTATTATTATGTATTGCATTGAACTGCTGCTGCTAAGTTGACAAATTTCACGACACATGCCGGTGATAATAAACCTGATTCTGAAACATCAAAACAACCAGTGAAATGTGTCAATGTCCAGCACAGTTTGAGGATGTGCTGGAGGCAGCCCACAAGTGTTACCGTGCTTCTGGCACCAACGTAGCATGCCCATAACTCACTAACCCTGACCCGTACATCTTCAGAATGTGGGAGGAAACCCATATGGTCATGTGGAGAACATACAATCCTCTTACACACAGCAGTGAGAACTGAAGCTAGTGACTGATAATAGCACTACACTAACTGCCACCCCACCATAACACCCAGCTGTGTAGACTGAGAGAAGGAGGAGGACAGACATAGTGAGGGGGAGCCAGGGACAGACTGGGGATACGGTTGGTGCTGTCTCATCACATTTGGCTGAATTTTGACTGGATTGGATGCAAATACTCACATCAAACAATAATGAGATTTCTTGACAGTAACTGACTGTAGTAAAGCAGCCTTATTATAACAACTTCCCCGGTGAGACAACCGCGATGCCAAATTCAACACCTATCTGCCTGCACTCCTTGCCTATTCGTATGACTTTCTAGATGCCTCAGACATCACAATCGTATCTGCTTCCATCCCCACCCCCGGCAGTCCACTGCAGGCACTCACCACCCTACGTAAAAAAAATTGACTCTCCCATAAATTTAACCACCTCCCCTCTCACCTTAACCTGTGCCCTGTCGTATTTGACTTTGGCAGGTCAGCTATTTTGAACTATGCTCCTAAACTATGGAACTCAATACATCAAACTATGTTCAAAGTTCAAAAGTTAAAAGTAATTTTATTATCAAAGTACATATATGTCATCAGATAAAATCCTGAGATTCATGTGCTTGCGGGCATACTGTAATCCAAGAAACACAATAGAATCAATGAACAATCCAACAGGACAAACAACCAATGTGAGAAAAAATCACCAAACTCTGTAAATCTAAAGGAAAATAATAATAATAAATAAGCAAATACCGAGATCGTAAGATGAAGAGTCCTTAAAAGTGAGTCCTTTGGTTGTGGGAACAGTTCAATCACTGGACAAGTGAAGTTGAGTGAATTTATCCTCTTTTTGTTTGACAGCCTTTTGGCTGAGGGGCAGTAACTGTTCCTGAACCTGGTGGCGTGGGTCCTGAGGCTCCTGTGTCTCCTTCCTGATGGCAGCAGCAGGAAGAGAGCATGGCCTCACTGGTGGGGGTCCTTGATGATGGATGCTGTATCCCTGCATCAGCACACCGTGTAGATGTGTTCAATGGTGGGGAGGGTTTACAGGTGATGGACTGAGCCATATCCATTACCTTTTGAAGGACTTTCTGTTCAAAGGCATTGGTGTTTGCATACCAGGCCGTGATGCAGCCAATATACTCTCCACTATAGAAGTCTGTCATGCCGAATCGTTGTAAACTTTTAAGCAGAAGCACTAATGTGCTTTCTTCTTAGTGGCATTTATGTGCTGGACCCAGGGCAGAGCCTCTGAAATGACAACACCGAGGAATTTAAAGTTGCTGACCCTCTCAGCCTCTGATCCTCCGATGACAACTGGCTCATGGACCTCCAGTTTCCCCCTCCTGAAGACAATAATCAGTTGCTTGGTCTTGCCGACATTGAGTAAGAGACTGTTGCAACATCACTCAGCCAGATTTTCAATCTCCTTCCTGTATGCTGATCCATCACCACCTTTGATTCAAGCAACGGCAGTGGTGTGGCCAGCTTTGGAGCTGTGCTTAGTCTCATAGTCATAACTGTACAGCGGGTAGAGCAGGGGGCTAAACACACAGCATTGTGGTGCACCTGTGCTGATGGAGATTGTGGAGGAGATGTTGTTGCCAATCTGAACTGACTGGGGTCTGCAAATGAGAAAATCCAGGATCCAATTACACAGGGAGGCATTGAGGCCAAGGTCTTGAGGCTTTTTGATCATTTAGGGATGCCCACTCAGTTGATACATTTATACACCAGCTCAAAACCTATTTTTTTAACCTTGCTTTCATCTAACATCTTTTTGTCTTTTATTTTCATGTTTGCACTTTATCCCATTGTAAAGCACTTTGAACTACTTCAGCCGTATGAAAAGTCCTCCATAAATAAGTTGTCATTATTATTATCTCTACCCTGTCTACCCTGTCTTTGTCTCTTGTAATTCTATAAACCTCTCAGCCTCCACTACTCTGGAGAAAACAACCCACACAGATTCGAGGTTTAGGGATGTCCCATTTTGAGTCCACAGCATTCTGAAATGGGAGGGTGAGCAGCCTAAGGTCGTGGTCAATGTCGGTACCAATGACATGGGTAGGACAAGTGACGAGGTCCTGTAAAGTGAGTTCAGGGAGTTAAAGGGCAGGACCTCCAGGTTGTAATCTCAAGATTGCTCCCCGTTCCACATGATAGCGAGGCCAGAAATAGGAAGATTATACAATTTAACATGTGGCTATGGGTTGGTGTAGGAGGGAGGGCTTCAAATTTTTGGATAATTAGGCTCTTTTCCAGGGAATGTGGGATCTGTACTTGAACTGAAGGAGGACTAATATCCTAGCGGGAAGTTTTTAGTGTTGCACTGTGAAAGTTTAACCAAGAGTTGCAGGGGGATGGGAATCAGAATGCCAGAACAGTTAATGGAGTGATTGTGGAGAAAGATATTGTTAAGTCTACATAGAAGATTGGGAATCAAAAGGTTGGGCATGGTGGGAGTGATGTTCTAAGCTGCGTATATTTCAATGCAAGGAGTATTGTAGGAAAATTGGAGATGTACATGGATGGCAGGGGTAATGAGGGCTATGGTCTGCGTGCAGGTCAATGGAACTAGACAGATGAATGTTTCGTCACAGACTAGATGGGCTGAAGGGCCTGTTTTTGTGCTGTACTGTTCTATGACTCTACGAATTGCCCAATATCTCTTTATCGCTCAAACTCCAGGATGCTACAGTGTGGTGAAACCGATTATTAATCATTCTTTTGAATACACAGCTCATAAGAATTTATATGTGGAAAGAACTATTTCTGTTTGGCTGTTCCGCACCAGTCTATATCTGTGGAGTTTCTAGATTTAGAAGCATAAGATAGAAAAGGGACCTTTTATTTTCTGGGGCTGATTTTCCAGGATGTTTAACAATGAAGAATGGTGCCTTAAATTGCATCTTGGCAAGTTGGCCATCTCTCATTCCTCAAGTATTCTCGGCATGTGTTCCTGAAGCTGTAACAAACAAAGATTTCGTGTCTGGCTCTTTGATGAAGATATATAATATTGAATCTATCAAGAAATTAAATTTAGGCAAAACACAAAGTTCATTACTGATGATCACATTTATTAATAGATCATCGATGATCGATTGTATTCTACAATAAGTAATCAATCCCTCACTAAGTCCTCTGATAGAGTCGGGCAGCACTACAAAACAGAAACAGACCCTTCTGTCCATCTACCCCATGCTAAACTATTAATCTGCCTAGTCCCTTCGACCTGCACCTGGACCATCGCCCTCCATACCGCGCCCCTCCCCCATCCATGTACCTGAAGTGTGTGTCCCTCAATGCAAGAAGCATCAGGAACAAAGGTGATGAACTGAGAGCTTGGATACATACATGGAATTACGATGTAGTGGCCATTACAGAGACTTGGCTGGCACCAGGGCAGGAATGGATTCTCAATATTCCTGGATTTCAGTGCTTTAAAAGGGATAGAGAGGGGGGAAAAGGGGAGGAGCGGTGGCATTACTGGTCAGGGATACTATTACAGCTACAGAAACGGTGGGTAATGTAGCAGGATCCTTTTTTGAGTCAGTATGGGTGGAAGTCAGGAACAGGAAGGGAGCGGTTACTCGAGTATTCTCTAGGCCCCCTGGTAGCAGCAGAGATACAGAGGAGCAGATTGGGAGGCAGATTCTGGAAAGGTGCAAAAATAACAAGGTTGTTATCATGGGTGACTTTAACTTCCCTAATATTGATTGGCCCAGTGAGGAAGATAAAGAATGGTAGGGTGAAGGAACCATGGGTGACAAGTGAGGTGGAAAATCTAGTCAGGTGGAAGAAGGCAGCGTACATGAGGTTTAGGAAGAAAGGATCAGATGGGTCTATTGAGGAATATAGGGAAGCAAGAAAGGAGCTTAAGAAGGGGCTGAGAAGAGCAAGAAGGGGGCATGAGAAGGCCTTGGCAAGTAGGGTAAAGGAAAACCCCAAGGCATTCTTCAATTATGTGAAGAACAAAAGGATGACAGGAGTGAAGGTAGGACCGATTAGAGATAAAGGTGGGAAGATGGCCTGGAGGCTGTGGAAGTGAGTGAGGTCCTCAATGAATATTTCTCTTCGGTATTCACCAATGAGAGGGAACTTGATGGTGAGGACAATATGAGTGAGGTTGATGTTCTGGAGCATGTTGATATTAAGGGAGAGTAGGTGTTGGAGTTGTTAAAATACATTAGGATGGATAATCCCCGGGGCCTGATGGAATATTCCCCAGGCTGCTCCATGGGGCGAGGGAAGAGATTGCTGAGCCTCTGGCTAGGATCTTTATGTCCTCGTTGTCCACAGGAATGATACCGGAGGATTGGAGGGAGGCGAATGTTATCCTCTTGTTCAAAAAAGGTAGTAGGGATAGTCCGGGTAATTATAGACCAGTGAGCCTTATGTCTGTGGTGGGAAAGCTGTTGGAAAACATTCTTAGAGATAGGATCTCTGGGCATTTAGAGAATCATGGTCTGATCAGGGACAGTCAGCATGGCTTTGTGAAGGGCAGATCGTGTCTAACAAGCCTGATAGAGTTCTTTGAGGTGGTGACGAGGCATATAGATGAGGGTAGTGCAGTGGATGTGATCTAGATGGACTTTAGTAAGGCATTTGACAAGGTTCCACACGGTAGGCTTATTCAGAAAGTCAGAAGGCATGGGATCCAGGGAAGTTTGGCCAGATGGATTCAGAATTGGCTTGCCTGCAGAAGGCAGAGGGTGGTGGTGGAGGGAGTACATTCAGACTGGAGGATTGTGACTAGTGGTGTCCCACAAGGATCTGTTCTGGGACCTCTACTTTTCGTGATTTTTATTAACCTCCTGGATGTAGGGGTAGAAGGGTGGGTTGGCAAGTTTGCAGATGACACAAAGGTTGGTGGTGTTGTAGATAGTGTAGAGGATTGTCGAAGATTGCAGAGAGACATTGATAGGATGCAGAAGTGGGCTGAGAAGTGGCAGATGGAGTTCAACCCGGAGAAGTGTGAGGTGGTACACTTTGGAAGGACAAACTCCAAGGCAGAGTACAAAGTAAATGGCAGGATACTTGGTAGTGTGGAGGAGCCTAGGGATCTGGGGGTACATGTCCACAGATCCCTGAAAGTTGCCTCACAGATGGATAGGGTAGTTAAGAAAGCTTATGGGGTGTTAACTTTCATAAGTCGAGGGATAGTGTTTAAGAGTCGCGATGTAATGATGCAGCTCTATAAAACTCTGGTTAGGCCACACTTGAAGTACTGTGTCCAGTTCTGGTCGCCTCACTATAGGAAGGATGTGGAAGCATTGGAAAGGGTACAGAGGAGATTTACCAGGATGCTGCCTGGTTTAGAAAGTATGCATTATGATCAGAGATTAAGGGAGCTAGGGCTTTACTCTTCGGAGAGAGGGAGAATGAGAGGAGACATGATAGAGGTGTACAAGATAATAAGAGGCATAGATAGAGTGGATAGCCAGCGCCTCTTCCCCAGGGTACCACTGCTCAATACAAGAGGACATGGCTTGAAGGTAAGGGGTGGGAAGTTCAAGGGAGATATTAGAGGAAGGTTTTTTACTCAGAGAGTGGTTGGTGCGTGGAATGCACTGCCTGAGTCAGTGGTGGAGGCAGATACACTTGTGAAGTTTAAGAGACTACTATACAGGTATATGGAGGAATTTAAGGTGGGGAGTTATATGGGAGGCAGGGTTTGAGGGTTGGCTCAACATTGTAGGCCGAAGGGCCTGTAATGTGCTGTACTATTCTATGTTCTATCCAATTTTCTCTTCAATGTTGAAATCAAATCCGCTGGCAGCATGTTCCTATATTTTGATTTATTAAGGTCAAACATGCTAAAAACTCTCTTTATGATCCTCTCTACCTGTGACATCACATTCAAGGATTCATGGACCTGTATTCCCAGATCTCTCTGCACTAATGCTGTATCTCCTGTTTGACCAACCGTCTACACAGTCTCTCCATTACCAGTGACACTAATCTTTCACCATGTACTCAGCACCTGCTCTCCAGATGTTCCTCCAGCTGTTTCACACACCTCAGCCTTTCCTCTTGTACCTGTGGTAAGGACTCACACAGAACCCAGCTTCCAACATCTCCATTCCCATCGTTGGGAATCTCTCCAGTAATTGGCACCTTTGCTTAATCAAGCAGAGAAGGAAGCCATTTAGCCCATAAATACCTGGGCTAACCCCCGGAGGCCATTTAGCCCATTGTGTCTGTGCTAGCTCCCTGGAAGTGCTCTCCACCCGATTTGGAATCCCTTCTCTGCTCCTTCCCACTGTCCCTGCACGGCCTTCCTCTCCCTCCCTACACTTAGCCTGTGACTCTTCGAACTATCCTGTGGAGTGTGCTCCTACCGTTGGACAAACTTGGGTCATTTTATCTAATCTTATGATTTTCTCTGGTGTGGTGGAGGTTGAGGGGAGATCTGATAGAGGTTTATAAAAATCATGAGAGGAGTAGATAAGCAATATCTTTTTCCTAGGGTTGAAATGTCTAATACCAGAGGGCATGCATTTAAGGTGGTGGGGCGGTGGGGTGTAATTTCAAAGGAGCTGTGAGGGGTAAGTTCTTTACACAGAGAGTGCTGGGGATGTGGAATGTGTTGCCTGTGGTAGTGTGAGCCAGAAACATTAGGAACATTTAAGAGATGTTTAGATAGGCAGATGAATTTCAGGGAAAGGGAAGGATATGGACATTACGTAGGCAGAAGAGATTAGTTGGTTGGCCATTTGAACAACTACAGAGATGATCCGTATGAACACCATGCAAGACAAGTTTTTCACTGTATCTCGGTACATGTGACAAAAATAACCAATTCACCAATACCAGTCCCCTCTGTACCCTCTGCCAGTCTTCTAATAGTGTGGTGACCAGAAATGTACACAGTACTCAAGCAGAACTTTTTTGATTTGTTTCATGAGCATAAGAGAATGAGAGGAGATTTAACAGATGTATACTCCATTTTGAAGGGTACAGATAGGGTACTGAGCTTGCGTGAAACTAGAACTAGAGGTCATGTGATATATTTAAGCAGAACATGAGGGGGCAAGGCCAGTGTAGACTATCACAATGGGAGCACTGGATCTGGACTGGTGCAGACCATCACAATGGGAACACAGGAACAGGGTCGGTTCAGATTGTCACAATAAGGGCACAGGAAAAGGGTCGGGCAGACTGTCACAATGGGAACACAGGAACACGGCTGGTACAGACTGTCACAATGGGAACACAGGAACAGGGTCCGGGCAGACTGTCACAATGGGAACACAGGAACAGGGTCGGTGCAGACTGTCACAATGGGAGCACAGGAACAGGGTCCGGGCAGACTGTCACAATGGGAACACAGGAACAGGGTCTGGGCAGACTGTCACAATGGGGGCACAGGAACAGGGTCGGTTCAGACTGTGACAATGGGAACACAGGAACAGGGTCCAGGCAGACTGTCACAATGGGAACACAGGGACAAGGTCAGCACAAAATGTCACAATGGGGGCACAGGAACCGGGTCCGGGCAGACTGTCACAATGGGAACACAGGAACAGGGTCCGGGCAGACTGTCACAATGGGGGCACAGGAACAGGGTCCGGGCAGACTGTCACAATGGGGGCACAGGAACAGGGTCGGTTCAGACTGTGACAATGGGAACACAGGAACAGGGTCTGGGCAGACTGTCACAATGGGAACACAGGGACAGGGTTGGCACAAAATGTCACAATGGGGGCACAGGAACAGGGTCCGGGCAGACTGTCACAATGGGAACACAGGGACAGGGTCGGCACAAAATGTCACAATGGGGGCACAGGAACAGGGCAGCATCTATGAAGTTGTCATTTTGGGCTAAGAATGAGGGAGAGCAGATAATATCATCAAGAACTCCTCCCACTGCAAAACACTCTCTTCTTCTGTCTCCCATCAGGTAGAAGATACAAAAGCCTGAAAGCATGTACTTACAGTGTTAAGGACATCTGATAATTGCATTGAAATCAGACTAGTAAACAGTGAATAAGATGGAGTGTCGACCCTGGAATCTAGCTCATTTATGGCCTTGTGCCCTATTGTCTGATGGGACTGCACTTTCTCTGTGACATAACACTTACACTGCACACCATAACACCATAAACACACTATATTCTGCAGATGCTGAAAACTCCACAGGAACACATACAAACTGCCCGATGAACTATACTGCACACTATAAGAAGTTATGGAAACTATGATGATTAAAGAAGAGGAAGTACTGGCGCTTTTAAGGAATATAAAAGTGGATAAGTCTCCAGGTCCTGACAGGATATTCCCTAGGACCTTGAGGGAAGTTAGTGTGGAAATAGCAGGGGCTCTGACAGAAAAATATTTCAAATGTCATTAGAAACGGGGATGGTGCCAGAGGATTGGCGTATTGCTCATGTTGTTCCATTGTTTAAAAAGGGTTCTAAGAGTAAACCTGGCAATTATCGGCCTGTGAGTTTGACATCAGTGGTGGGTAAATTGATGGAAAGTATTCTTAGAGGTGATATATATAATTATCTGGATAGACAGGGTCTGATTAGGAACAGTCAACATGGATTTGTGCGTGGAAGGTCATGTTTGACAAATCTTATTGAATTTTTAGAAGAGGTTACTAGGAAAGTTGACGAGGGTAAAGCGGTGGATGTTGTCTATATGGACTTCAGTAAGGCCTTTGACAAGGTCCCACAACGAAGGTTGGTTAGGAAGTTTCAATCATTAGGTATTAATATTGAAGTAGTAAAATGGATTCAGCAGTGGCTGGATGGGAGATGCCAGAGAGTGGTGCTGGATAACTGTTTGTCAGATTGGAAGCTGGTGACTAGTGGTGCGCCTCAGGGATCTGTACTGGGTCCAATTTTATTTGTCATATACATTAATGATCTGGATGATGGGGTGGTAAATTGGATGAGTAAGTATGCAGATAATACTAAGATAGGTGGAGTTGTGGATAATGAAGTAGATTTTCAAAGCTTGCAGAGAGATTTAGGCCAGTTAGAAGAGTGGGCTGAAAGACAACAAATGGAGTTTAATGCTGATAAATGTGAAGCGCTACATTTTGGTAGGACTAATCAAAATAGGACATACATGGTAAATGATAGGGCATTGAAGAATGCAGTAGAACAGAGGGATCTAGGAATAATGGTGCATAGTTCCCTGAAGGTAGAATCTCATGTGGATTGGGTGGTGAAGAAAGCTTTTGGTATGTTGGCCTTTATAAATCAGAGCATTGAGTATAAGAGTTGGGATGTAATGTTGAAATTCTACAAGGCATTGGTGAGGCCAAATTTGGAATATTGTGTACAGTTTTGGTCACTGAATTATAGGAAAGATGTCAACAAATTAGAGAGAGTACAGAGAAGATTTATGAGAATGTTACCTGGGTTTCATCATCTAAGTTACAGAGAAAGGTTGAACAAGTTGGGTCTTTATTCTTTGGAACGTAGAAGTTTGAGGGGGGACTTGATAGAGGTATTTAAAATTATGAGGGGGATAGATAGAGTTAACGTGGATAGTCTTTTTCCAATGAGAGTGGGGGAGATTCAAACAAGAGGACGTGAATTGAGAGTTAAAGGGCAAAAATTTAGGGGTAACATGAGGGGGAACTTCTTTACTCAGAGAGTGGTAGCTGTGTGGAACGAGCTTCCAGCAGAAGTGGTTGAGGCAGATTCAATGTTGTCGTTTAAAGTTAAATTGGACAGCTATATGGACAGGAAAGGAATGGAGGGTTATGGGCTGAGTGCAGGTCGGTGGGACTAGGTGAGAGTAAGAGTTCGGCATGGACTAGAAGGGCCAAGATGGCCTGTTTCCGTGCTGTAATTGTTATATGGTTATATAAACACACTATATTCTGCAGATGCTGAAAAATCCACAGGAACACACACAAACTGCCTGATGAACTCAGCAGGTCAGGCAGCATCTATGGAGGGGCATAAACAGTTGACATTTTGGGCCAAGACCCGATGTGTATTCCTCTTCATAGATGTTGCCAGACCTGCTGAGCTCCCCCAGCAGTTTGTGTGTGTCGTATGAACCAAAGTCTCCTGTAAACCCCAGCAGGGTATGGGGCTGGGCTGCGGGGTAGGGTTCGCTGGCTTGCTGCTGGGACTTCCGAAGTGATCAATATTTATTTAACTTAATATCAGCCTGTGTACTGAGCCCTGCTGGCCTGATACTACGTGGCTATGATGGACATATTAAGAGTGTGTGCAGTGAGTTTCTGCAAGAACTTAGCTGCCGGCATCAGGATTGTTCTGGTTGACGTGGACGGGATTAGCTGGGAAACAGTTAAATCAGGAATTAGCCAACTGAGCTATTTTCTTCGTCTATAAGAGCGGCCTCGGAGTCTGTGAACCCAACAACGCACTCTGAAGGCAAATGTTTTGCTGTTTAAACAGAGCCCTCATTCACACTTTGCATAATGACCGGCGTACAAATCTGAATGAGAGGGACTTCATTCTTCTTACTTGAACTTCAGCTATGGGGAATAGGAGAGAGAGAGTGTGTGTGTGTGACAGCGAGAGAGAGGGGGAGGGAGGGGGGAGAGAGAAAGACAGAGAGAAAGAGAGAGAGGGAGCGAGAGAGGGAGGAGTCAGAGAGAGAGACACAGGGAGAGTGACCGAGACCGAGACACAGGGAGAGTGACCGAGACCGAGGGAGGGGAGAGGGAGAGGGAGAGGGAGAGGGGTAGAGAGGGGAGAGAGAAAGACAGAGAGAGAGAGAGAGAGAGAGAGAGCGGGAGGGGGAGAGGGGGAGATAGATAGATAGATATTTAACTGCGTGCAGCTCCAAGAATTTCTGACCTCTGTTATTTCTTTATAAACACCCCTGTAATCTTTCCCATTACTTGGATGCAATCAATGCCATTTTAAAGTCCCCCATCGCGAGCTGACCTGTCTAATGAAACTTCCTGTCAAAGAGCCTTCCAACAACCATAGCCTTTGTACTTGCTGACATCACTGGAACGCAGTGTTTCGGCCTCGATGTGTTGAAGAGCTCTTCGTGTCAGCGGATGTGGAGTGTGAAGGGTGATTGTGGTGGCCTGGGCAGACATCCGAACAGATGGTCCAGCCCTGGCCACTTCAATCGGGCTCAGTAAGCAGCTTGACCAGCAGACGGGAGGAGGGGGCTGAGTGTTTGGGACACTGCTGTTTCAGGACCAGGAACAGGTTTAATGTCACTGGCATATGTCATGGAATTTGTTTTGTGGCAGTAATATGTTGCAATACATAATAATAAAAATATATAAATTACAATAAGAAATACATATATATATATATATATATATATATATAAATTAATTAAATAAGTCATGCTAAAAGAGAAGAAAAATATATTGAGGTAGTGTGCATGGGTTCAATATCCATTCAGAAATCTGATGATGGTGGGGAAGAAACTGTTCCTGAATGGTTGAGTATGAGTCTTCAGGCTCCTGTACCTCCTCCCTGATGGTAGCAGTGAGAAGAGGGCATGTCCTGCGTGATAGGAGTCCTTAATGACAGATGCTGCCTTTTGAAGAAATTTCCCCAAGCTGTTGCTTGGGCTAGGTCGAGTTAGTGGTTGGGTCTTGATCGTTCAGTCTTTCCTTTCACGGCTGGTAGCACAAAGATACTACCTCAAAAGGAAACAATAACAGAATGCAGAATAGTGTGTAAAAGCTACAGAGAAAGTGCAGAGCAGGCAGATGATAAAGTGTAAGGGCCACAATGAGGCAGATCTTCAGCTCAAGAGTTCATCTTCACTATCCTCATTCAGCACCTCATTTAGCAGGACACCAGTCTTCAGTTGCAATGGAGAGCACAAGCGCACAGTGTTGACCACTCGATGTTCTCTGGATCTACTGACCTGACCACAGTAAAACTCACCCATATCTTTAGTTCTGGGCACCAATGCCATAGAATGATAGGGCAATATTATGCAAATATAGGCCCTTCAGTCCATCTTGTTTGTACTGAGTTATTATCGTGCCTCGTCCTATCGATCTGCACCAGGACCAGCACTCTCCATACCCCTACCGTCCATGTACCTATCCAAACTTCTCTTAAATATTGCCATTACACCTGCATCCATCACTTCCAATGGCAGCTCGTTCTACACTCTCACCAACCTCTGAGTGAGAAGTTCTCTCTCACGTTCCCCTTAAACATTTCACCTTTCACCCTTAACCTACGACCTCTAGTTCTAATCTTCAAGTCTCACCAGACTTCAGTGGAAAAAGCCTGTTTGCATTTACTGTATCTATAATGCTCATAATTTTGTATACCTCTATCAAATCTCCCCTCATTTACAGAATAAATTCCTAACCTATTCAAGTTGTTCCTATAACTCAGATGCTCAAGTCCCTACAACAACCTTGTAAATTTTCTCTGCACTCTTTCAATCTTGTTTACATCTTTACTGTAGGTAGGTGACCAAAACTGCACACAATACTCCAAATTAGGCCTCACCAATGTCTTATACAACTTCAACATAACATCCCACCTCCTGTACTTAATACTTTGATTTATGAAGGCCAATGTGCCAAAAGGTTTCTTTACAACCTTATCTACCTGTGACACCACTTTGAAAGAACTATGGACCTTTGTTCCCAGATCCCTTTATTCTACCATGCTCCTCAGTGCTCTACCGTTCACTGTATAAGACCTACCTTGGTTGGTCCAACCAAAGCACAACAACTTGCACTTGTCTGCACTAAATCCCATCCGTCATTTCTCAGCCCATTTTTCCAGCTGGACCAGATCCCACTGCAAGATTTGATAGCCTTCCTCGCTGTCCACTACACCCCCAAACTTGGTATCACAGGTCATTTCTTCTCAAATCTTCAAATCCATCCCTGAACAGACCAGGTTGAATAATCTACAGTACATTTGTTTATTAACTCAATTCCACTGACAAAATTTGCATAATTGGCAGCTTGAAAATGTAGATGCTCACTGCGTAGCGGGTAGAAGAGATAGGCATCAGGTTGCTTTCTGGCCCCAAGCATTTCTTCACAACACTGGCCAAGGTTACTCAGCCTGATGCATGTCGGGTCACTGAAACCTGGAAACAAAATGGAGATGAGAGGAAATGAGGGGTAGTCTCGAGGCAAAGTGACTGGTATTAGCTTAGAGGGATGCCCACTTAGAACAGAGATGAGAAGAAATTTCTTTAACCAGAGTGTGGTGAATCTGTGGAATTCATTACCAGAGGTGGCTATGGAGGCCAAGTCCACAAGCAGAGATTGATAGGTTCTTGATTAGTCAAGGTGTATAAGGAGATGAGGAGAAGGCAGGAGAATGGGATTAAGAGGGATATTAAATCAGCTATGATGGATGGCGGAGTGGACATAATTCTGCTCCTAAGTCTTATGGTCTTCTTAGTTGTTCAGAGAGAGCAGGAAGGCACTGAAGGTATGGTGAGGAGGAACGGATTGCAGAGAGGAAGGCTATCATGATTTGCTGTGGAATCTGGATCAGCTGGAAAAATGGTAGATGGAATTTATTGCAGACTAGTGCGAGGTGTTGCACTGTGGTAGGACCAACCAGGGTAGGTCTTACATAGTGAACGGTAGGACACTGAGGAGTGTGGTAGAACAAAGGGATCTGGGAATACAGGTCCATATTTCTTCGAAAGTGGCATCACAGGTAGGTAGGGTCGTAAAGAAAGCTTTTGGCACATTGGCCTTAACAAATCAATGTATTGATACAGGAATGGGATGTTATGTTGAAGTTGTATAAAACATTGGTGAGGCCTAAATTGGAGTATTGTGTGTAGTTTTGGTCACCTACCCACAGGAAAGATGTAAATAAGGTTGAAAGAGTTAGTCCTGACGAAGGGTCTCAGCCTGAAACGTCGACTGCACCTCTTCCTAGAGATGCTGCCTGGCCTGCTGCATTCACCAGCAACTTTTATGTGTGTTACAAGGATGTTGCTGGGTTTGGAGGAACTGAGTACTAAGTAAAGATTGAATAGGTTAGGACTTTATTCCTTGGAGCATAGAAGATTGAGAGGAGATTTGACAGAGTTATACAAAATTATTAAGTGTTGTCAAAGTGTGAACGTGAATCCTGGCACAGTCAGATGGGACAAACTGCTCACACAGGAAGGCAAACACCTGAATGCTGTGAGACAGACGAAATGAGAAGCTGGGATTCACAGCCATATCTACGATGGAAGTGGCTGGGGAAGATGTGAGTCTGCATTATGTGGGTCAGCTACAATTTCTTCCTGACACAGAAACAGGCAGGATTAGTCTTTGAGCAACACACACAAAGTGCTGCAGGAACTCAGCAGGTCAGGCAGCATCTATGGAGAAGATTAAATAGGCTAAGACCCTTCAAAAGGACTGCAAAGGAAGTAGGTGCAGAAGCCAGCAAAAGAAGGTGGGGGGAGGGAGAGGATACGACCAGGTGACTGGGAAGGTCGGTGTGGGGAAGGGGTGATGAAGTGAGAAGCTGGGAGGGGACTGGTGGAAGAGGTAAAGGGCTGAAGAAGAAGGAATCTGATAGGAGAGGAGAGTGAACCATGGGAGAAACAGAAGGAGGAGGGGAACAGAGGGAGGTGATGGGCAGGTGAAGAGAAGGGGTGAGAGGGGAGCCAGAGTAGGGAACGAGAAAAGAGAAGGTGGCGAGAAATTGGAGAAAGTTTTAAGTTGGAAGCCTCTGAGAACTTTCAAATCATTTCATCTAAGTTAGTGCCCGAAGCCAAGAGGTCCAGTTCCATCTAAGCGCACAGTTAGCCCAGATTTACGGGGAGGGTGGGAATTGTTCCGGGGGGGTTCGTAGCAGTTAGCATAATGCTATTACAGGACCCACATCGCCAGTGGGAAGATGCACTCATAAATAGGAGAAGATTCAGGACAGGATCCAGGAGGAACCAGGGTCTGAACCCAAGATGCCAATGCATACATCTGCCTCCACAGATGCGGCCTGACCTGCTGAGTCCCTCTGGCAGCCTGTTTCTTGCTGCAGGTTCCAGCGTTAGCAGTCCTCTGTGTCTGCAGGAGAACGCTGGCCTAAGAACACGAATTGGCCAGCAGAGCAGGATCCCTTGCCTTGAGGGAGTCTTGCTCCTAAGGCAGCTGCTGAATTCAGTTGGAACGATGCAGATGGGAGGTAGATGGTGACTATTAAAAGTAAACGTATTATCAAAGTATATATGCACCATAGTCTGGAGGAATGTTGTTTTGTTTGGTTGTATATATACAGTCAGATGACAATAACCTTGACCTAGAACTTATATGTCATCATATACAACCATGAGAATCATTTTCCGTAAGACTATAAGACATAGGAGCAGAATTAGGCCATCTGACCCATTGAGTCTGCTCGGCCATTCAATCATGGCTGATCCTTTTTTCTATCTCCTCCTCAACTCCATCCCGGCCAGTTCCCGGCCTTTTCGCCGCAACCTTTGATTCCATGTCCAATCAAGAACCTATCAATCTCTGCCTTAAATACACCCAATGACCTGGCTTCCACAGCTCATGTGGCAACAAATTCCACAAATTCATCATCCTTTTATGCCCACTCACTGCCTTCTTCCAATCAGCCAATGCTCTAACCATTTTAGTAACTTTCCTGTAATACCATGGGCTCTTAACTTGGTAAGCAGCCTCGTGTGGGTCCTTGTCAAAGGCCTTCTGAAAGTCCAAATACACAACATCCACTCTATCCCCTTTATCTATCCTACTTGTAATCTCTTCAAAGAATTCCAACAGGTTCATCAGGCAGGAAACCATGCTGACTTTGTACTATCTAGTCTTGTGTCACCAAATACTCCATCACCTCATCCTTAACAATTGTCTCCAACATCTTCCCAACCACTGAATTCAGACTAACTGGTTTATCATTTTCTTCCTGATGCCTTCCTCCTTTCTTAAAGAGTGGAGTAATGTTTGCAATTTTCCAGTCCTCTGGCACCATGCCAGAGTCCAGAGATTTTTGAAAGATCATTTTTAATGCCACCACAATCTCTAATGCTACTTCTTTCAGAACCCTAGGATGCAGTTCATCTAGTCCAGGTGACATATGTACCCTTAGGTCTTTCAACTTTTTGAGCATCTTCTCCCTTGTAATAGTAACTGTACCCACTTCTCTTCCTTCACACACTACAACATCTGGCACACTGCTAGTGTCTTCCACAGTGAAGACTGATGCAAAATACCCATTTATTTCATCTGTCATCTTCTTGTCCCCCATTATTATTTCTCCTGCCTCATTTTCTAGCGATCCTATATCCACTCTCATTTCCCTTTTATTTTTAACATCTTTTACTATCCACTTTCATATTATTTGCTAGCTTGCTTTCATATTTCATCTTTTCCCCTTCTAATGATTCTTTTAGTTGCTGTCTGTAGGTTTTTAAAAACTTCCCCATTTTCCATCTTCCCACTAATTTGTGTTTTGTTGTATGCCCTCACTTCTGTTTTTACAACATCTTTGACTTTCCTTGTCAGCCATGGTTGTACTATTTTACCATTTGAGTATTTCTTCATTTTTGGAATACACATGTCCTGTACCTTTTTCATTTTTTCCCAGAAACGCACGCCATTGCTGCTCTGCTTTCATCCCTGCCAGCAGCTCCTTCCAGTTTACTTTGGCCAACTCCTCTCTCATACCACTGTAATTTCCTTTACTCCACTGAAATACTGCTACATCAGACCTTATTTTCTCCCTATCAAATTTCAAGTTGAACACAGTCATATTGTGATCACTGGTTCCTAAATGTTCTTTTACCTTAAGCTCCCAAATCGCCTCTGGTTCATTACATAACACCCAATCCAGTATAGCTGATCTCCTAGTAGGCTCAATGACAAACTGCTCTAAAAAGCTATCTCCTAGGCATTCAACAAATTCACTCTCTTGAGATCCATTACCAACCTGATTTTCCCAATCCACCTGCGTGTTAAAACCTCCCATGACTACCATAACATTGTCCTTTTGACTTACCTTTTCTATTTCCCGTTGTAATCTGTGATCCACCTCCCAGCTATGGAGGCCTGTGTATAATTGCCATCAATGTCCTTTTACCCTTGCAGTTTCTTAACTCAACCCACTCAACTCATTCCAATCCTATATGTCATATCTTTCTACTGATTTGATGCCATTCTTTACCAGTAAAGCCATACCTCCCTCTCTGCCTGCCTTCCCATCCCTCCGATACAACGTGTAACCTTGGACATTCAGCTCCCAACTACAACCATCCTTCAGCCACGATTCAGTGATTTCTTGTGGGCATTCACAGTAAATACAAAGAAATATAATAGAATCAATAAAAGAACACACAAAACAATACAAGCAAACAAACTATATGTAAAAACAAATTGTGCAAATACAAAAGTGAAAATAATAATAAAAATAATAATGAAAAATGAAGAAGTTATCACTACAGAAAAAGTTAACCGATGGAAGAGCATGAGCCTCTGTGGAAGGCATCCCCCACCCCCCCATCTGAGCAGACTAGATGTTGTGAAATTTAAGAGACTACTAGACAGGTATATGGGGGAATTTAAGGTGGGGGTTATATGGGAGGCAGGGTTTAAGGGTTGGCACAACACTACAGGCCGAAGGGCCTGTACTGTGCTGTACTATTCTATGTTCTATGTTGACAAGGAAGCATCAAACACATGGCTCAGAGTTGGAGACCTCTTCCCAGAAACAGAGGAATTCCTTGTGGCAATACAGGACCAGGTGGTTCACACAAAAAATGATCAAAAATATATAATAAAAGGCCAAGAAAATCAAGATGATAAATGTAGAAAATGCCAAGCAAAATCAGAAACAATCCAACACATTACAGGATCCAGTAGCAGTTTAACACAATCTGATTACTTACACAGGCACAATCAAGTGGCAAACATCATTCACCAAAATCTTGCTTTAAAATACAAACTCATGAATGAAATCACACCTTACTATAAATACAAGCCTGATCCAGTTTTGGAGTAAGAGTCCCACAAATTATATTATGACCGATCTGTTATTACAGATAGGACAATCCATAATAACAATCTGGATATAATAATGCAGGATAAACAAGCAAGAACAACTTACTTAATAGATATAGCCATTCCAAACACACATACAAAAATCAATAAGTGAAAGACAACTTAAATATGCAGAATTAAAAGAGGAAATTGAAAGACTTTGGTATGAACAAGGTATACATTGTCCCAATAGTAATATCTACAACTGGTCTCATCCCAAAGGCACTACACAATAGCATGGAACAATTAGGGCTACACAGTAACTCTCCAGAAAGCCACAATACTAAACGTCACTGGAATAATCCAAAAGTTCCTAGCAATTGACAAGTGAGCGTCTTTGGCTATGCCATAACCTCAAGTTTTCCCAGCTTGAACTGAGAAAAATAAATAATAATAATAGTTTGGCCATGTTTACAAGTGATCTATAAAATTCTAAAATAATGTATCTCGCAACTGATCACCACTCACTTTGATAACCACGATATACTTACAGAAGAGCAGAAAAGATGCCATAAGGGTATGAAAGGATGTAAAGAACAACTGATAATAGACTCTGTAATTCTAAATCAACCCTGGTGGAAAAGCAGAAATCTTTCATGTTGCTATATTGACTACCGAAAGGCATTTGATCCTGCCCCACACTCATGGTTAATAGAAGTTTGAAATATATATATATATATATATTGCTACCTGTGCTGGGTGCCAGTGAGGGTAGGAATAGGATGCTCTGGAGGAGGAACAAGTGGCTGAGGAACTGGTGTAGGGGGCAGGGTTTCAGATTTCAGGATCATTGGGACCTCTTCTGGGGCAGGTGGGACCTGTACAAGAGAGACGGGTTACACTTGAACCACAGGGGGACCAATATCCTTTCAGGGAGGTTTGTTAGTGCTATTGGGGAGGCTTTAAACTAGATTTGCAGGGGGATGGGAGCCAGAGTGCCAGAGCTGACAGTGTGGCTGGGGTGAAAATAAATGATGTTGAAAGTTTAAGCAAATCCGCTAATAGAAAGGTTGTGAGTGGTGGTAAAAATCTTCTGAGGTGTATATATTTCAATGCTAGGAGTATTGCGGGGAAGGCGGATGAGTTGAGGGCGTGGATTGACACGTGGAATTATGACATTGTAGCAATTAGTGAAACTTGGCTACAGGAGGGGCAGGACTGGCAGCTTAATATTCCAGGGTTCTGATATTTCAGATGTGATCGAGGCAGAGGAATGAAAGATGGGGGAGTAGCATTGCTGGTTAGGGGAAATATTACAGCAGTGTTCAGGCAGGACAGATTAGAGGGCTTGTCTACTGTGTCCTTATGGGTGGAGCTGAGAAACAGGAAAGGTATGGCCACATTAGTGGGATTGTATTACAGACCACCCAATAGTCCACGAGACTTGGAAGAGCAAATCTGCAGAGAGATAGCAGGCAACTGCAGGAAACATAAAGTTGTGGTGGTAGGGGATTTTAATTTTCCATACATTGATTGGGACTCCCATACTGTTAGGGGTCTAGATGGTTTAGAGTTTGTAAAATGTGTTCAGGAAAGTTTTCTAAATCAATATATAGAGGGACCAACTAGAGGGGATGCAATATTGGATCTCCTCTTAGGAAACGAATTAGGACAAGCAACAGAAGTCTGTGTAGGGGAGCACTTTGGTTCCAGTGATCAGAACACCATTAGTTTCAATTTGATCATGGACAAGGATAGATCTGGTCCTAGGGTTGAGGTTCTGAACTGGAAGAAGGCCAAATTTGAAGAAATGAGAAAGGATCTAAAAAGCGTGGATTGGGACAGGTTGTTCTCTGGCAAAGATCTGATTGGTAGGTGGGAAGCCTTCAAAGGGGAAATTTTGAGAGTGCAGAGTTTGTATGTTCCTGTCAGGATTAAAGGCAAATTGAATAGGAATAAGGAACCTTGGTTCTCAAGGGATATTGCAACTCTGATAAGGAAGAAGAGGGAGTTGTATGAAATGTATAGGAAACAGGGGGTAAATCAGGTGCTTGAGGAGTATAAGAAGTGCAAGAAAATACTTAAGAAAGAAATCAGAAGGGCTAAAAGAAGACATGAGGTTGCCTTGGCAATCAAAGTGAAGGATAATCCAAAGAGCTTTTACAAGTATATTAAGAGCAAAAGGATTGTAAGGGATAAAATTGGTCCTCTTGAAGATCAGAGTGGTCGGCTTTGTGCGGAACCAAAGGAAATGGGGGAGATCTTAAATAGGTTTTTTGCGTCTGTATTTACTCAGGAAGCTGGCATGAAATCTATGGAATTGAGGGAATCAAGTAGTGAGACCATGGAAACTGTCCAGATCGAAAAGGAGGAATTACTTGCTGTCTTGAGGAAAATTAAAGTGGATAAATCCCCGGGACCTGACAGAGTGTTCCCTCAGACCTTGAAGGAGACTAGTGTTGAAATTGCGGGGGCCCTGGCAGAAATATTTAAAATGTCGCTGTCTACGGGTGAAGTGCCGGAGGATTGGAGAGTGGCTCATGTTGTTCCGTTGTTTAAAAAAGGATCGAAAAGTAATCCAGGAAATTATAGGCTGGTGAGTTTAACATCAGTTGTAGGTAAGTTATTGGAGGGAGTACTAAGAGACAGAATCTACAAGCATTTGGATAGACAGGGGCTTATTAAGGAGAGTCAACATGGCTTTGTGTGTGGTAGGTCATGTTTGACCAATCTGTTGGAGTTTTTCGAGGAGGTTACCAGGAAAGTGGATGAAGGGAAGGCAGTGGTTATTATCTACATGGACTTCAGTAAGGCCTTGACAAGGTCCCGCATGGGAGGTTAGTTAGGAAAATTCAGTCGCTAGGTATACGTGGAGAGGTGGTAAATTGGATTAGACATTGGCACAATGGAAGAAGCCAGAGAATGGTGGTAGAGAATTGCTTCTCTGAGCGGAGGCCTGTAACTAGTGGTGTGCCACTGGGATCAGTGCTGGGTCCATTGTTATTTGTCATCTATATCAATGATCTGGATGATAATGTGGTAAATTGGATCAGCAAGTTTGCTGATGATACAAAGATTGGAGGTGTAGGAGACAGTGAGGAAGGTTTTCAGAGCCTGCAGAGGGACTTGGACCAGCTGGAAAAATGGGCTGAAAAATGGCAGATGGAGTTTAATACTGACAAGTGTGAGGTATTGCACATTGGAAGGACAAACCAAGGTAGAACATACAGGGTTAATGGTAAGGCACTGAGGAGTGCAGTGGAACAGAGGGATCTGGGAATACAGATACAAAATTCCCTAAAAGTGTCGTCACAGGTAGATAGGGTCGTAAAGAGAGTTTTTGGTACATTGGCCTTTATTAATTGAAGTATTGAGTATAAGAGCTGGAATGTTATGATGAGGTTGTATAAGGCATTGGTGAGGCCGGATCTGGAGTATTGTGTTCAGTTTTGGTCACCAAATTACAGGAAGGATATAAATAAGGTTGAAAGAGTGCAGAGAAGGTTTACAAGGATGTTGCCGGGACTTGAGAAACTCAGTTACAGAGAAAGGTTGAATAGGTTAGGACTTTATTCCCTGGAGCGTAGAAGAATGAGGGGAGATTTGATAGAGGTATATAAAATTATGATGGGTATAGATAGAGTGAATGCAAGCAGGCTTTTTCCACTGAGGCAAGGGGAGAAAAAAACCAGAGGACATGGGTTAAGGGTGAGGGGGGAAAAGTTTAATGGGAACATTAGGGGGGGGCTTCTTCACACAGAGAGTGGTGGGAGTATGGAATGAGCTGCCAGACGAGGTGGTAAATGCAGGTTCTTTTTTAACATTTAAGAATAAATTGGACAGATACATGGATGGGAGGTGTATGGAGGGATATGGTCCATGTGCAGGTCAGTGGGACTAGGCAGAAAATGGTTCGGCACAGCCAAGAAGGGCCAAAGGGTCTGTTTCTGTGCTGTAGTTTCTATGGTTTCTATATATATATATATGTGTGTGTGTGTGTGTGTCTATATGTATATAAAACAGTCAATACATGTAAAATTCCTTCAACATCTTATGAAGCATAGGCACACTATGATCACCCTATCTATTAACAACCAGAAAAAGAACAAGCACCATTATCAAAATAAACCAATGCATTTTCCAAGGTGACTTTCTAAGCCCACTATAGTTCTGTCCAGGTTTAAGTCCATGCTCTAATTTACTGAATCGGACGAAAACTGGATATCAAATCAGAAACAATGAAATGAGCTATATTTTAACACACCTTTTATACTGGATGATTTGAAATTATATGCTCCTTTATCAGTAAAGCTAAAGCAATTAATTCAAATAGTAGAACTACGTTTGAAAGATATAAACATGAACTTTGGACGAGATAAGTGCAGAACATTAAACATAAAGAAAGGTGCAATAGAGCTAATAGAATACAAACGGAGCAGCAGGATACATAAAAACACAGAAACATAAAAGACTTACAGCACAATACAGGCCCTTCAGCCCACAAAGTTGTGCTGAACATGTCCCTACCTTAGAAATTACTAGGCTTACCCATAGCGCTCTATTTTTCTAAGATCCATGTACCTATCCAAAAGTCTCTTAACAGATCCTATCGTATCCGCCTCCACCACTGTTGCCAGCAGCCTATTCCACGCACCCACCACTCTCTGTATAAAAAACTTACTCCTGACATTTCCTCTGTACCTACTCCCCAGCACCTTGAACCTGTGTCCTCTTGTGGCAACCATTTCAGCCCTGGGAAAAAGCCTCTGACTATCCACATGATCAATGCCTCTCATCATCTTATACACCTCTATCAGGTCACTTCTCATCCTTTGCTCCAAGGAGAAAAGGCCGAGTTCACTCAACCGATTCTCATAAGGCATGCTCCCCAATCCAGGCAACATCCTTGCAAATCTCCTCCTCACCCTTTCTATGGTTTCCATGTCCTTCCTGTAGTGAGGTGACCAGAACTGAGCACAGTACTCCAAGTGGGGTCTAATCAGGGTCCTATGTAGCTGCAACATTACCCCTCGGCTCTTAAACTCAATCCCACGATTGATGAAGGCCAATACACCGTATGCCTTCTTAACCACAGAGTCAACCTGCACAGTTGCTTTGAGCGTCCTATGGACTCAGACCACAAGATCCCTCTGATCCTCCACACTGCCAAGAGTCTTACCATTAATACTATATTCTGCCATCATATTTGACCTACCAAAATGAACCATTTCACACTTATCTGGGTTGAACTCCATCTGCCACTTCTCAGCCCAGTTTTGCATCCTATCAATGTCCTGCTGTAACCTCTGACAGCCCTCCACACTATCCACAACACCTCCAACCTTTGTGTCATCAGCAAACTTACTAACCCTTCCCTCCACTTCCTCATCCAGGTCATTTATAAAAATCACAAAGAGTAAGGGTCCCAGAACAGATCCCTGAGGCACTCCACTGGTCACCAACCTCCATGCAGAATATAACCCATCTACAACCACTCTTTGCCTTCTGTGGGCAAGCTAGTTCTGGATCCACAAAGCAATGTCCCCTTGGATCCCATGCCTCCTTATTTCTCAATAAGCCTTGCATGGGGTACCTTATCAAATGCCTTGCTGAAATCCATATACACTACATCTACTGCTCTTCCTTCATCAATATGTTTAGTCACATCCTCAAAAAATTCAATCAGGCTCGTAAGGTACGACAAAGCCATGCTGACTATTCCTAATCATATTATACCTCTCCAAATGTTCATAAGTCCTGCCTCTCAGGTTCTTCTCCATCAGTTTACCAACCACTGAGGTAAAACTCACTGGTCTATAATTTCCTGGGCTATCTCCACTCCCTTTCTTGAATAAAGGAACAACATCCGCAACCCTCCAATCCTCCAGAACCTCTCCCGTCCCCATTGATGATGCAAAGATCATCACCAGAGGCTCAGCAATCTCTTCCCTCGCCTCCCAGAATAGCCTGGGGCACACCTCATCCGGTCCCGGTGACTTGATGCTTTCCAAAAGCTCCAGCACATCACATACAATACAACTGCTGTATGAATATGAAACATAGAAGTATCTGGGATATCAACAAGGAAAGAAAATAGATCATAGTGTGATAAAGGGAAAATGTTCAACAAAATTTACTTCAAGGCTTAAGAAAATCTGCCAAACAGAACTCAACAGTACAAATATAACATAGGCAATAAACACTTTCACTATACCTATATAAATATATTCTTTTGGCATAATATCTTGGTCTGAAACTGATCTGGAAAACTTACAAAGAAAAATAAGAGCTAAAATGACAAATTTCAGAAAACATTATGTACGCTCGAATGCATTACCAAGGACGGAAGAAGGAAGAGGAATAAGAGACATTAAAAATCTACACATCTTTTAGTCAGATAAAAGATCTAAGGCTATTGGCTACACCACTAAACTTAAATGAGACCTCAACTCAGAAAAATGAATACATTATTCCTGACTCAGCAAGGACCTAGACCCATTGCAGTTTGCCTATTACCACAATAGGTCAACAGCAGATACAATCTCAATGGCTCTCCACACGGCTTTAGACAACACAAACACCTATTTCAGGATGCTGTTCATCGACTATAGCTCAGCATTTAATACCATCATTCCCACAATCCTGATTGAGAAGTTGCAGAACCTGAGCCTCTATACCTCCCTCTGCAATTGAATCCTCGACTTCCTAACCGGAAGACCACAATCTGTGCGGATTAGTGATAACATCTCCTCCTCGCTGCTGATCAACACTGGTGCACCTCAGGGGTGTGTACTTAGCTCACTGCTCTACTCTCTGTATACACATGACTGTGTGGCTAGGCATAGCTCAAATCCCATCTATAAATTTCCTGATGATACAACCATTGTCGGTAGAATCTCACGTGGAGACGAGGAGGTGTACAGAAGCTAGATTTGCCAACTAGTGGAGGGGTGTCGCAGCAACAATCTTGCACTCAGCATCAGTAAGGTGAAAGAGCTGATTGTGGACTTCAGGAAGGGTAAGACGAAGGAACACATACCAATCCTCATAGAGGGATCAGAAGTGGAGAGAGTGAGCAGTTTCAAGTTCCTGGATGTCAAGATCTCTGAGGATCTAACCTGGTCTCAACATATCAATGTAGTTATAAAGAAGACAAGACAGCGACTATACTTCATTAGGAGTTTGCAGAGATTTGGTATGTCAACAAAAACACTCAAAAACTTCTATAGGTGTACTGTGGAGAGCATTCTGACAGGCTGCATCATTGTCTGGTATGGGTGGCTACTGCACAGGACCGAAATAAGCTGCAGAGGGTTGTAAATTTAGTCGGCTCCATCTTGGGTACTAGCCTACAAAGTACTCAAGACATCTTCAGGGAGTGGTGTCTCAGAAAGGCAGCATTCATTAATAAGACCTGCAGCACCCAGGGCATGCCCTTTTCTTACTGTTACCATCAGGTAGGAGGTACAGAAGCCTGAAGGCACACACTCAGCGATTCAGGAACAGCTTCTTCCCCTCTGCCATCCGATTCCTAAATGGACATTGAACCTGTGAACACTACCTCACTTTTTAAGTATATATTATTTCTTTTTTGCATGATTTTTAATCTATTCAATATATGCATACTGTAATTTATTTATTTTTCTTCTATATTATGTATTGTATTGAACCGCTGATGTTAAATTACCAAATTTCATGTCACATGCTGGTGATAATAAACCTGATTCTGATTCTGAGTATTACTATGGAAGAAAAAGTTAACCAATGGAAGAGCATGACCCTCTATGGAAGACATCCCCATGATCTGAGCAGACTCGATGTCGATAAGGAAGTGTCAAACGCCTGGCTCAGAGTTGGAGACCTCTTCACAGAAACAGATGGGTTCCTTGTGGCAATGCAGGATCAGGTGATCAACATAAAAAAATTATCAAAAATACATAATAAAAGACCAACAAATTCAAGATGAAAATGTCAAAAATGCCAAGAAAAATCAGAAAGAATCCAACACATTACAGGATCCAGTAGCGTTTAACACAATCTGATTACTTACACAGGCACAATCAAGTGGCAAACATTATTCATCAAAATCTTGCTTTAAAATACAATCTCATAATAAATGAAATCACACCTTACTATAAATACAAGCCTGATCCAGTTTTAGAGTCAAAATACCACAAATTATATTATTACCAATCAGTTATTATGGATAGGGTAATCCATAATAACCGCCCTGATATAATTATACAGGATAAACAAGCAAGAACAACTTAGTGAATAGTTATAGCCATTCCAAGCACACATAATTTACAGAAATCAGTAAATGAAAACCACCAGAAATATGCTGAATTAAAAGAGGAAATTGAAAGACTATGGAACATGAACAGGGTATACATTGTACCAATAGTAATATCTACAACTAGTATCATCCCAAAGTCACTACACAACAGCATGAAACAATTAGCTCTACACAAAAATATTTATGTAAATCTCCAGAAAGGCACAATACTAAACAACACTACAATGTTCCAAAAGTTCCTAGCAATTGACAAATTTTTCCATTTTACCAGCTTGAGTTAAGAAAAAAATAAATACTAATAACAATAAAGAAGCAATAAATATCGAGAACATGAGATGAAGAGACCTTGAAAGCGAATCCATAGGTTGTGAGAACAGTTCTGTGATGGGGTAAGTGAAGTTGAATGAAGTTATCCCCTCTGGTTCTAGAGCCTAGTGGTTGAGGGGAAACAACTGCTCTTGAACCTGGTGGTGTGAGTCCGGAGGCTCCTGTACCTCCTTCCTGATGGCAGCAGCAAGAAGAGAGCATGGCCTGGATGGTGGGGGTGTTTGATGATGATGGTTGCTGCTTTCTTGCAACAGCTCTGCATGTAGATGTGCTCAATCAATTAGTTCTGAGCTGGTGGGGAGGATAGGAGTAGATGAGTCAGTATCCTTACCACAACCTAAGCGGTTGTACTGACCTTATGAAGTAAATCTGAAAAAACTAGCAGATTATCTACAGCAATGAGTTCTATGGGAACACTTAATTATTCATTCAGCTATCACCTTTATTAGAAGAAATAAATCAAATTACTTAGAACAATGAAGGGATCTGTGAGAAGAGATTATCTGAGACAATCGAGCATCTACATCAAGGGCAGGTTTAGGGTGGAACGGCAGAGTAGTGGTTATTTGTCAATACATGGCATTACAGTGGTTATTTGTCAATACATGGCATTACAGTGGTTATTTGTCAATAAATGGTATTACAGCACCAGCAATCGGCAATCAGGTACTATTACTCTGTAAGAAGTTTGTATGTTCTCCCTGTGACAGTGTGTGTTTCCTCCGAGTGCTCCAGTTTCCCCCTATATTTCAAAGATACACATAGAACATACCCTCAGTGGCCACTTTATTCGATACAGGAGTGGAACCCAGTGTGGTCTTCTGCTGTAGCCCACCCACTTCAAGGTTCGACATGTTGTGCATTCAGAGATGCTCTTCTGCACACCGCTGTTGTAACGTGTGGTTATTTGAGTTACTGTCATCTTCCTGTCAGTTTGAACCAGTCTGGCCATTCTCCTCTGACCTCTATCATTAACAAGGTGCTTTTGCCCACAGAACTCCACTCACTGGATTTTTTTTGTTTTCTGTAAACTTTAGAGACTGTTGTGTGTGAAAATCCCAGGATATCAGCAGTTTCTGAGATACTCAAACTACTCCATCTGGCACCAACAATCACTCCATGGTCAAAGTCACTTAGATCATGTTTCTTCCCCATTCTGACGTTTGGTCTGAACAGCAACTGAACCTCTTGGCCATGCCTGCATGCTTTTATGCACTGAGTTGCTGCCACATTATTGTCTGATTACATATTTACATTAACGAGCTGGTGTACAGGTGTACCTATTAAAGTGGCCACTGAGTGTAGGACATGACAGGACAGTACAGGCCCTTCAGCCCATAATATTATGCAAACCTTTCAACTACCTGCCTTGACCATCTTTACTTCAGTCATCCTTTATTAGTTTTCAAAATTTTCCCAGTCTTCAGATTCATCACTTGACTTTGCAAGAAGGGTGGCTCTCTCTCCAGTGTGATTAAAGATTAGTCTTACTTACATCAAAACGCCAAAACATCCAGTGAAATGTGTTGTTTGTATCAAATCAAATCAGTGAGGATTGTGTTGGGCAGCCTGCAAGTGTTGCCACACAACTGGTGCCAGAACAGTATGCCCTCAACTCACTCACCCTAACCCATGGTAGAGTCAGTTGCATTTAGATCATTTAAGAGACTCTTAGGTAGGCAGATGGATGATAGAAAAATGGAGTGCTGTGTGGGTGGGAAGGTTAGATTAATCTACAGTAGGTTAAAAGGTTGGACCGAAGGGCCTGTAGTGTGCTGTACTGTTACCATAGGACATTACCACCAGGAACATAGGACAGTACCACCTCTCCCTTCAGTCTTACACTGACCCATACTCCTGTGCCAACCCCGAGCCCTTGTGTGCAGATCTGAGCTGCTCTGTGGCTGGCTCGTCCACTACACTGATAAAGAGTAGTGACGTGATCAAAGTGCCAGCAGTCACCAATCAGGATTCAATTAACACCACCGTCTCGAAGGAATTTGTCAATAAGGATGTTCCTGAGTGAAACCTTTGACCCCTTCTCACTGCTGGGGTTGTCCCCTTCATTTTGCACCGCTGCTTTCTGTAAGGAGTTCGTGCTTTCTCCCTGAGACCTCTGGGTGCTCCAGTTACCCCACAGTCCGTGACGTGATCAGCAGGTTAGTGGGTCACGTGGGTGTGATTGGGCATTGTGGGAAGGGAAAGGCCTGTTACCATACTGTATCTCCGAATAAAAATACAGATAAACAGTTATTCGGATGGTTACCTGTGCACTTGTTGATGGGGTTAACACTCTGCTTACCTTCCACAGTACCCCTTCAATGGGCAGAGCCCGCGAATGGAGCCTTGCCTGATGAATACCAGTCCGCGGCTCCAGAGCACAGCTGTGACCCCACGCTGGCCTGACATGGCATCGGCCAACAGCTGCTATGCTGGCGCCTCAATGCACTCCGGCCGGTACGGGGGCTCGGGCGAGATGTACACCCCGCTCGCTCCCCGCAGGAGTGCCGACTACGAGCACACGCAACATTTCCCCGGCTTTGCCTACATCAACGGTGAAGCCTCCACTGGATGGGCCAAGTAGGCTGGAGCTGGGATGGTTGACTTTGCCTGGATTGACGTCTCCAGTGGGGAACTGCCAACAGAAAATGCTGCAGGAAAGCAAGGCAACCTCTGCCGATGCACCCCACCTTCCCACCAGAGGATTGAGGAGGGCACTTCAAACAGGAACCTCCCTGTCATTTCCCAGAGACACTGAGTTGGGACTTAGGGAAGCCACAGTCCTTAAACTAGGCACTCTACCCTGGGAGAAACATATACACATTGCTGCCTCATTCACCCTCAATCTCCTACATCCTCTGCTCCAGAAAGAACATTCCCAACATTAACACAAGGGATTCTGCTGATGCTGGAAATCCAGAGCAACACACACAAAATGCTGGAGAAACTCAACAGGTCTTGTGGAACGCCAATCGTGCAATCACTTGAGTGAGTATGATGTTCTCCCAGGGAGTTATTCCCTTAATGGAGAACGCCTGTGTGTGACTTTGTCTAATGTGGGGAGGCTGCACGGGCAGCCATCACACTCTTTGACAGACTGGGGTCAGGGTCCAGTGGCCTGGAATACAAGACGACTGGGGACCTTTCACTGCTGTAGCCTTCCTCCCACTTCACTGCCATTCTGATGTGACATCATTGTCCACCAGCTCCACCACGTTCTGATGTCACATCATCGTCCACCAGCTCCACCACGTTCTGATGTGACATCATCGTCCACCAGCTCCACCACGTTCTGATGTGACATCATCGTCCACCAGCTCCACCGTTGAGCCCTTGCTTGGATCATCGTTTGTCTGGAACCCTTTGCCAGATGCCATCGTTCACGGGATCTCAGGAACTCACAAGCTTCACCACCATGACAAAGTGATGATCCTTGGAGAAGATGGAAGTGCAGTGGGAACCTGAGGCTGCCTGGTGAGTGATGGGGAGCAATGTTTGCCCCAGCTTGGGACAGCTTTTGTTTCCTGTCCTCCATCAGCCACCAACCACATCGTCAAAGTTTCCTCCCCAGACCTTTTCCAGGGCACAGCAGGTACCCTCAGCCATTCCCAGACCCTGGATGCCAATGTAGAGGCTGCCATAGGAGATGTCAGTCGATGGAATCTGTAGGTCAAGCAGCATCTGTGGGGAGAATGTCTTGGGGATGAACATTCTGGTTTTGGAAGTTGTCGCCGCATTGCATGACGCAGTGAACTGGAAAGACCTACTCAGCTCAGACCTGCTGATAACTGATTCAGACCTATTTTTCACAGGTACATGCAAACATACAGTGAAATGTGTCCTTTGCATTAACAACCAACACAGCCCAAGGGTGTGCTGGAGGCAGCCTGCCGGTGTCGTCACACATTCCAGCACCAAATGTAGGTTGTGCTCGACGCCCAGGAGCCTTTTGAACTGGAGGACAATTGTGGACTGGTGTATCCATCTTTGTCTCCCGAAGGCCAGCAGCATTGACTCCTGACGTGGATCTGCTCTGCAGTACATAACCGCAACAGGAGGTACAGTACCTTGGGGAACAGAGAATTTCACCAGACCTCTTTATATAGTGACAGGAACCCTTCAGATACACAATGCTGTGCCTTAGAAATCAGCTGTGTTTGTGTGAATATGCTTATCTAACTTTCTCCTGTACATTGACAGACCAGATGTTGAATAACTTGTCTCAAGCCTGGCACTATAATGTGTTTGTCCACTGGTTAATTAACATAGTTCTTTCTTTGTAAGTCTTACAATTACAAAACGCACTCAGCAGGTTATATGGGCATATTACCCTATGGGTAAGGTGGATAAGTGACAAATAACACAAGAAACACTAGTTTTTTTTTGTAAATAAAAGCACTGAGAGCACTGTGTGTGGTAACGATGGCTAGGCGGAATGCTGAGGTACATAGTATTATTTGTACAGATGTGCAAGATATATGAAGGCAAAACTTTCTCAAAATACAAATAGATTTTTAAAAAAAGATCTGTTTAGTCTTTTTCTCCAAACATCTGTTCTGGGTGAGAAAGGTGAGGCTGCAATTTTAAGATCATAAGACGATAAGATACAAGAGCAGAATTTGGCCATTCAACCCGTTGACTCTGCTCTGCCATTCTACCTGCTGACCCCATTCTTCTGCTTCTCCTTGTAGCCCTGAATAGTCAAGAACCTATCAACTTCCAGTTTAAATATACCAATGACTTGGCCTCCACAACCATCTGTGGCAATGAATTCCACGGATTCACTAATCTCTGGATAAAGAAATTCCTCCTCACCTCTGGTCTAAAGGGATTCAATAGACAACAGACAATAGGTGCAGGAGTAGGCCATTCGGCTCTTCGAGCCAGCACCGCCATTCACTGTGATCATGGCTGATCATCCACTATCAGTATCCAGTTCCTGCCTTATCCCCATAACCTTTGATTCCACTATCTTTAAGAGCTCTATTCATCTCTGTTTTGAAAGCATCCAGAGACTTGGCCTCCACAGCCTTCTGGGGCAGAGCATTCCATATATCCACCACTCTCTGGATGAAAAAGTTTTTCCTCAACTCCGTTCTAAATGGCCTACCCCTAATTCTTAAACTGTACCCTCTGGTTCTGGACTCACCCGTCAGCGGCAACATGCTTCCTGCCTGCAGCATGTCCAATCCCTTAATAATCTTATATGTTTCAATAAGATCCCCTCTCAGCCTTCTAAATTCCAGGGTATACAAGCCCAGTCGCTCCAACCTTTCGACATATGACAGTCCTGCCATCCCGAGAGTTAACCTCGTGAACCTATGCTGCACTCCCTCAATAGCAAGAATGTCCTTCCTCAAACTTGGAGACCAAAACTGCACACAGTACTCCAGGTGTGGTCTCACCAAGGCCCTGTACAGCAGCAGAAGGTCTTCTTTGCTCTTATACTCAATTCCCCTTGTTATGAAGGCCAGCATGCCATTAGCTTTTTCTCTATTATGAAGCTGCTCCCACTATAGGAAACATCTGCTTTCCATGTCCACTCTGTCTAGGCCTTTCAATACACAATTGATTTCCTCATTCTTCTAAATTTCAAGGAGTTATCAAACACTCCTCATATCAAGCTGATAATAGATTTTACTGATAATTATTTGCATTTGAATGGAATCATGGAATGGTACAATACAGGATGTGGCCATTTGGCCCTAAATGCCCACACATCCAGTCTCCTGGTATATCTCTCCAGTCCAGTGAATGTCTCCCCTCAGGTATTTATCCGACTGCATTTCCACAGGTTCCAGTTTAATCTCTGTCCTTCTATGTCACAACAGCTTGCTGTGTAACGCCCTCCGGTTCAGACTCATTTATTTATCACACATGCAGTGAAATGTGTTGTCTGTGTTAATGACCAACACATCCTCGTGATGTGCTGAGGGAAGCCTACAAAGGTCACCACACATCCTGGCGCTACGTAGCATGCCCACCACGCTCATCAGAACAACACACGCAACACCAATAAAATGTAGCCCCACTCTCACTCACACACACACACACACACACACACACACACACACACACACACACACACACACACACACACACACACACACACACACACACAGGCCTTCAACCATAGGACAGGCTGCATCCAGGCCTCCAGGCCTCTTTTCAGATGGGCTTTGGCCTTGAAGCTATCTACAAATAGTTTTGGCCCCTTTGTCATTTTAATCAGAGAAACCTGGAATAACAGTTCAACATGTTCAGATTATCTACAGTTGGAGACAAGGCAATTTAAAACTCCTTTGCTGCCTTGGTGTCACTGTGAGACTGGTACATATTGCTTACCTGTTGTAGTCAGGGCAACTTTTCACCAATCAGACCACTGGTTATAATCTGGTGCAATCGAAGGTAGCCACTCGGTGATCTTGGAGGCTCAAGTACGTTGCCATAGAATTGGGATTGGCTGGGACGGGTGAGTATGGGAGATTAAGCGATATTGCAAACGTACGTCCGTTTATGTCACGTAATGATGCTGTAAAACAAATTCACGCTTTTGTATCGAACAGACTAGATTTCTGCATTGCACTTTTTACCGGCCTTCCAAAGCACTCTATTGACAAACTTCAACTCATTCAGAACGCCGCTGGTGGAATTTTCACTAAAACGAGGATGAGAGAACATATCACTCCCATACTAGCTACCCTGCATTGGCTTCCTGTGTCTTTTAGAATTGTATTTAAAATTCCCTTAGTTGTTTTAAAGCTCTCAATGGTCTGGGTCCGGAGTATATTACAGAATCATTTTCATTTTATAATCCTGCTCCAGCTCTCAGGTCTTCTTCCATTGGTCTCTGAAATTTAAACAATCTCCCTCAAAAGATAATTGGCAGGTTGGCTCTTTTGAATGATCCGCCTAAACTGTGGAACTCAGGGATGCAGACTCAGTTGACACTTTTATACACTAGCTCAAAACCTATTTATTTAACCTTGCCTTTATCTAACACCTTTTTGTCTTTTATTTTCATGCTTACACTTTATCCCATTGTTAAACGCTGAACTACACCATCTGTATGAAAAGAATTGTAAATAAGTTATTATTATCATCATCATTATTATTATTATTTCCTTCCCTAGAAGCACTACCAGGATTCTGGATTGTTTTGGCCACAGAATTGACATTCCAATCTGAGTCCCAGCGACTAAACATTACAAGTCCTTTTGAGGTGCACAAGGCACTGGGGTACGTGTGATCGTGTGTGTTCGGGAAGAGATAATTTCACTGGGTCAGAGGTTCAGGGAACATAGAATGTAAAACATTACAGCCCTTCAGCCCACCATGTCGTGCCAAACTTTTAACCTACTTTAAGATCAATCTAACCCTTCCCTCCCACAAAGTCCTCCATTTTCTGTTCATCCATGTGCCTACATAAGAGCCTCTTAAATATCCCAAATATTCTACCACCAACCCTGGGAGGAGCGCTTCAGGCACCCACCACTCACTGCGTAAAGAACTTAACTCTGACATCCACCCTATACTTTCCTCCAATCACCTTAAAATTAGGCCCTTTCGTATTAACTGTTTCCACCCTGGGAAAAGTCTCTGACCGTCCACTCCATCTATGCCTCTTACCATCTTGTACACCTCCAACAGGTCACCTCTTATCCTCCTTCACTCCAAAGAGAAAAGCCCAAGCTTGCTCAATCTATCCTCATAAGAAATGCTCTCTAATCCAGGCGGCATCCTGGTAAATCTCCCCTGCACCCTCTCTAAAATTTCCACATTGTTCCTATAATGAGTGGACCACAACTGAACACAATATTCCAGTGTGGTCTCACCAGGGTTTTATAAAGCTGTGCTATTACCTCACAGTACAGTACAGGCCCTTCAGCCCACCATCCCACCATGTTGTGCCAAACTGTTAACCCACTCTAAGATCAATTTAACCTTTTGCTCCCACACAGGCCACCATTTTCCATGAGCCTATCTAAGAGTTTCTTAAATGCCCCTAATGTATCTGCCTCAACCCCCAATTCTGGCAGTGTGTTCCACACACTCATCACTCTCTGGGTAAAAACCACACCTCTGATATTCCCCTCCCCTGTACTTTTCTCTAATCAGTACATTGCCGCACCGTTACACTGCCGCACCGCCACACTGCCGCACTGTCACCCCACCGCATTGTCGCACTGCCGCACTGTTACCCTGCCGCACTGTTACCCTGCTGCACTGTTACCCTGCTGCACTGTCACACTGCCGCACGGTTACACTGCCGCACAGTTACCCCGCCGCACTGTCACACCGCCACACTGCCGCACAGTTACCCCGCCGCACCGTCACACTGCCGCACTGTTACCCTGCCGCACTGTCACGCCGCTGCACTGTTACACTGCCGCACTGTCACACTGCTGCACTGTCACACTGCTGCACAGTGACACTGCCGTACTGTTACACTGCCGCACTGTCACACTGCTGCACTGTCACACTGCTGTACAGTGACACTGCCGCACTGTTACCCTGCTGCACTGTCACACTGCCACACGGTTACACTGCCGCACAGTTAGCCCGCCGCACTGTCACACTGCCGCACAGTTACCCTGCTGCACCGTCACACTGCCGCACTGTTACCCTGCCGCACTGTCACGCTGCTGCACTGTCACACTGCCACACGGTTACACTGCCGCACAGTTACCCCGCTGCACAGTTACCCTGCTGCACTGTCACACTGCCACACTGCCGCACAGTCACCCCACCACATTGTCACATTGCCGCACAGTCACCCCACCGCATTGTCACACTGCCGCACTGTCACCCCGCCACATTGTCACACTGTCACACTGCTGCACTGTTACCCTGCCATACGGTTACCCTGCCGCACGGTTACACTGTCAAGTCAAGTCAAGTCACTTTTTATTGTCATTTCAACCATAACTGCTGGTACAGAACATAGTAAAAATGAGACAACATTTTCCAGGACCATGGTGCTACATGAAACAATACCAAAACTACACGGAACTACGTAAGAAAAAACACAAAAACTACACTAGACTACAGACCTGTCCAGGACTGCATTAAGTGCACAAAACAGTGCAGGCACTACAATAACATGGTTACGCTGCTGCACGGTTACCCTGCTGCACTGTTACACCGACACACCGTTACACTGCCACACCGTTACCCTGCCGCATCGTCACACTGCTGCACTGTCACCCTGCCGTACAGTGACACTGCCGCACTGTCACACTGCCGCACGGTTACCCTGCCGTATGGTCACACTGCCGCACTGTCACACTGCCGCACTGTCACCCTACTGCACTGTCACCCTGCCACACTGTTACACTGCTGCACTGTCACACTGCCGCACTGTCACCCCGCTGCACTGTCACCCTGCCACACCGTTACACTGCCGCACGGTTACCCTGCCGTATGGTCACACTGCCGCACTGTCACCCCGCTGCACTGTCACCCTGCCACACTGTTACACTGCCACACTGTCATCCCCGCTGCACTGTTGCACGGCCGCACTGTCACACTGCTGCACTGTTACCCTGCCATACGGTTACCCTGCCGCACGGTTACACTGTCAAGTCAAGTCAAGTCACTTTTTATTGTCATTTCAACCATAACTGCTGGTACAGAACATAGTAAAAATGAGACAACGTTTTCCAGGACCATGGTGCTACATGAAACAATACCAAAACTACACGGAACTACGTAAGAAAAAACACAAAAACTACACTAGACTACAGACCTGTCCAGGACTGCATTAAGTGCACAAAACAGTGCAGGCACTACAATAACATGGTTACACTGACGCATGGTTACCCTGCCAAACTGTTACACTGCCACTGATAGCTTTGTGGCCATGTTTATGGATGATATGAATATAAATGAAGGGACAGTAAGTGTTGAGGAAACAGGGAGGCTGCAGATCGGCAGACAGATTAGGTGAATGGGCAATGAAGTGGCAGATGGAATACAGTGACATGAAGTGTATCGTTATGCATTTTGGTAGAAGGAATAAAAGCATAGACTATTTCTAAATGGGGAGAAAATTTAAAAATTGGGGGTGCAAAGGGACTTGGGAGTCCTCGTGCAGGATTCCCCAAAGGTTAACTTACAGGTTAAGTCAGTGGTGAGGGTGTTAAAAGCAATGTTAGTATTCATTTCGAGCAGGCTAGAATATCAAAGCAAGGATGTAATACTGAGGCTTTATAAAGCACTGGTGAGGCCTCACTTGGAGTATTGTGAACATATTTGGGCCACCTATCTAAGGAAGAGTGTGCTGACGCTGGATTGGGGGGGGGGGGGCGTCAGATGATATTCACAAGAATGATCGCAGGAATGAAAGGGTTAATGTTTGAGGAGTCATTGATGGCTCTTGGCCTTTACTTGTTAGAGTTGAGAAGGATGAGGGAAGATCTCATTGAAACCTATCGAATGTGAAAGGCCTAGATAGCATGGAGTGTTGAGGATACTTCCTCTGGTGGGAAAGTCTAGGACCCGAAGGCAGAGCCTCAGAATAGAGGGATGTCTATTTAGAATGGAGATGAAGAAGAATTTCTTTACCAGAGAGTGGTGAATCTGTGGAATTCATTGCCACAGGCTGCTGTAGAGAACAGGTTTTTGGGTGGAGGTTGATAGGTTCTTGATTAGTCAGGGCATGAAAGGTTAGGGAGAATGTGGTTGAGAGGGAAATGGATCAGCCATAATGAAATGACAGAACAGACTCAATGGAACGAATGGCCTAATTTTGCTCCTATGTCTTCCGTTCTTATCACACAGTGACACTGCCATGCCAGTACACACCAGTAATCACATCACCACACCATGACACCACAACACTGCCACATTGTCTTCCGTGATTTCACACCACAACACTGCCACACCGTTACATGACAGCATTGCACAATTACATTGTTACACCACAACACTGCCCCGTTACATTACAGCATTGCATCATTACATTGTTACACCACAACACTGCCCCGTTACATGACAGCATTGCATCATTACATTGTTACACAACAACACTGCCCCGTTACATGACAGCATTGCATCATTACATTGTTACACCACAACACTGCCACACTGTTACATGACAGCATTACAGCATTACACTGTTACACCACATGACATCAATACATTGTCACACTGTTACGTGACAGCATTACACTGTCATACTGTTACACCACAAAACTGTCACACTGTTATATGACAGCATTACACCATTACACTGTGACACCACAACATTGCCACACTGTCACAACACATAGCCAAACTGTTGTGCAACACCATATCCAGAAGTTCTGAGGAATATTATAATAGGACCACATTCAGAAAATACAGATGTTAAATTAGCTCATTATAAATAAATTCCAAATGACATAACTATAGATGAAAAGGTGGGAGGAAGAAGAAGAAGAAGAAGAATAGCCCTTAACTCGGCAGTGGAGTTATTGGGGCACCGTCATGACGGTGTTTCCGTAGCAAACTATTCTTGTTTTTACGAGGCCGAGTTGCTAGCTTGACGCTCAACCCGACTTGGATTCGAGCTCGGGAACCTCCGCTCTGGAGTACTATTTAAATATAACTGTGGTGACCAGGACGGTACTGTGGTGAGATGAAGAATTTAAGAGACTGATTTCATTGGCAGAGGAAGACTCATTTCAAACAAAAAAACTTTTGAAAACTGCGCTCTCCCAGATAGCTCTCCAGTTCTCAGCATGGATCCTATTGCATTAACAATGTATTAAGCAACATAGATCAGTTCAAAAATACACTGTTGTGTTTCTGTTCATGTAGAGCATAGAACAGTACAGCACAGGAACAGGCCATTTGGCCCACAATGCTGTGATGAATCAGCTAAACAGCAAATCAAAAACACTCAAACACTGATCCCTCCTGCCTACACCATGTCCATATCCCTCCATCTTCCTTACATCCATGTGCCTATCCAAATGTCTCTTAAAAGCCTCTAATGCATTTGCATCTACCACCATACCAGGCAGCACATTCCAGGCATCCACCACTCTCTGAGTAAAAAATTTACCCCTCACATCCCCTTGAACCTACCCACACCCAACCCCCTCACCTTCCATGCATGCCCTCTGGTATTAGACATTTCAACTCTGGGAAACAGAGCCTCACTGTCCACTCAATCGACGCCTCACATAACCTTGTAAACCTCTATCAGATCTGCCTTCACCTCTGATACTCCAGAGAAAACAACCCGAGATTTTCCAGTCTCCCAGGATTTCACATACTGTCTAAACCAGGCAGCATCCTGGTAAACCTCTTCTGCACCTTCTCCAAAGCCTCAACATCCTTCCTACAGTGAATAGGGAATATTGCATATAATTCTTATAGAACTATATGCAACATTCCCGATGTGGCCTAACCAGAGTTTTATCAAGTTGCAAAGTTTTGGGATAATCAGTCTGACATTCCCTTCGCCAGAACGTGGAGTGCAGTCGGTATCCATGGGTTCTACAGAAGATGGGTTCTACAGTTGGAGAACCTTGTTCTGTTGGCTGAAGGAAGAGCCAGAGCAAAATGAGTTGTCAACAGATCAGGCTCCAGCATCTGAAATGTTAACAGTGTTCCTCTCACTGCACATGCTGCCTGACCTGCTGCTTATTTGGAAAGCTGACACTTCTCTGATGCTGCTGCAGTCAGATTGTAGAATATGTCTCACTGAGTATCCCATTCATTTACACGTTAGCAACAGGAATTCTGCAGATGCTGGAAATTCAAGCAACACACATCAAAGTTGCTGGTGAACGCAGCAGGCCAGGCAGCATCTCTAGGAAGAGGTACAGTCGACGTTTCAGGCCGAGACCCTTCGTCATTTACACGTTAGCATTATTTTTCGTACCTAATCTCCATCGAAACATACAGGGAAATGCATCATTTGTGTCAGGGATGTGCTGGGAGGGCAGTCCACAAGTGTGCCATGCTTCCAGCAAAAGATAAACATGGCCACAACTAACTAACCGTACTCCTAACCAGTAGTCTCTGGAATGTGGGAGGGAAGCGTCCCAGTCACAGAATCCCGATCTTACCGCTGATGCTACCACACATTGCTTGTGCCATGCTCCCCCAGTACAGAATCTGGACATCGCGGCAGGGCCAGGGTGCAGGTGGACGGGCAGGAACGGGGATCCGATGGGTAGGAACTTACACACAGAGAATGGCGAACATCCGCAACTCACTGTAAGACAAGGTGGTGGAATCAGACCCAGTCCAACTGGAATCAGACACAGTCACTATGAAATCAGACACAGTCAATATGGAATCAGACCTAGTCCCACTGGAACCAGACACAGTCACTATGTAATCAGACACACTCACTGTGGAATCAGAAACAATCACTGTGGAATCAGACACAGTCACTATGGAAACAGACACAGTCACTATGTAATCAGACACAGTCACTATGTAATCAGACACAGTCACTATGGTTTCAGACACAGTCACTATGTGATCAGACACAGTCACTATGTAATCAGACACAGTCACTATGAAATCAGACACTATCACTATGGAATCAGACACAATCACTATGGAATCAGACACAGTCACTATGTAATCAGACACAGTCAATATGGAATCAGACACAGTCAATATGTAATCAGAGTCACTATGTAATCAGACACAATCACTATGGAATCAGACACAGTCACTATATAATCAGACACAGTCACTATGTAATCAGACACAATCGCTATGGAATCAGACACAGTCACTATGTAATCAGACACAGTCACTACGTAATCAGACACACTCACCGTGGAATCAGACACAATCACTGTGGAATCAGACACAGTCACTATGGAAACAGACACAGTCACTATGTAATCAGACACAGTCACTATGGTTTCAGACACAGTCACTATGTGATCAGACACAGTCACTATGTAATCAGACACAGTCACTATGTGATCAGACACAGTCACTATGTAATCAGACACAGTCACTATGGAATCAGACACAATCACTATGGAATCAGACACAGTCACTATGGAATCAGACACAATCACTATGGAATCAGACACAGTCACTGTGGAATCAGACACAGTCAATATGGAATCAGACACAGTCAATATGTAATCAGAGTCACTATGTAATCAGACACAATCACTATGGAATCAGACACAGTCACTATATAATCAGACACAATCGCTATGGAATCAGACACAGTCACTATGTAATCAGACACAGTCACTATGTAATCAGACACAATCGCTGTGGAATCAGACACAGTCACTATGGAAACAGACACAGTCACTATGTAATCAGACACAGTCACTATGGTTTCAGACACAGTCACTATGTGATCAGACACAGTCACTATGTAATCAGACACAGTCACAATCACTATGGAATCAGACACAATCACTATGGAATCAGACACAGTCACTATGGAAACAGACAGTCACTATGGTTTCAGACACAGTCACTATGGTTTCAGACACAGTCACTATGCAATCAGACACAGTCACTATGGAAACAGACACAGTCACTATGGAAACAGACACAGTCACTATGGTTTCAGACACAGTCACTATGTGATCAGACACAGTCAGTATGTAATCAGACACAGTCACTATGGAATCAGACACAATCACTATGGAATCAGACACAGTCACTATGGTTTCAGACACAGTCACTATGGGATCAGACACGGTCACTATGTAATCAGACGCAGTCACTATGTAATCAGACACAATCACTATGGAATCAGACACAGTCACTATGGAACCAGACACAGTCACTATGGAATCAGACACAGTCACTATGGAATCAGACACAGTCACTATGGAATCAGACACAGTCATTGTGGACAGAGGATGCAGTCATCACAGCTCTCCACACAGCCCTTACAAACCTGGATCAGGGTAACACCTATGTAAGAATGCTGTTTGTGGACTACAGCTCAGCTTTTAGTACAGTCATCCCTACAAACTGGTGCAGAAATTGAGCAACCTGGGCCTTGGCAGTTCACTGTGCTCATTGGTACTGGGTTTTCTGAGCAACAGACCCCAAAGTGTCAAGATGGGGGAACACACATCATCTACTCTCATCCTGCACACTGGTACACTACAGGGGTGTGTTCTCAGCCCCATCCTCTATTCTCTTTTCACCCATGAGTGCTCTACCATTCACTCCACCAACACCATTGTCAAATTTGCTGACGATACCACCCTAATAGGTATCATATCAGACTGTGATGAGACAGCCTATAGGGAGGAGGTACAGCATTTGACAGAATGGTGTTGTCACAATAACCTGGACTTGAACATCACAAAAACCAAGGAGCTGATAGTAGACTTCAGGAAATCAAAGCGCGTCGAGCACTCTGCTCTGCACATATACGGGAAAGAGGTGGAGAGAGTAGAGAGTTTCAAGTTCCTTGGCGTCCACATCTCAGCTGACCTCACCTGGACTGCCCATATCTCTTATCAGGTGGGGAAGGCCCAACAGAGGCTCTACTTCCTATGGAAGCTAAAGCACGCTCTCCTCCCTCATCACCTGCTGATCAATTTCTATCAGACAACTACAGAGAGCCACCGACGCATTGCTGTGTAGTGTGGTTTGCCAGCTGCACAGAACAGAACAGGAAGGACTTGCAGCGGGTGGTGAGGGTAGCAGAGCGGGTTATTGGCACAACATTACCCTCCCTCAGAGACACTTATACTGGCAGACTTCAAAAGAAGGCTACTTGTATTTCAAAGGATCCCACTCATCCTGGACATCACCTGTTTTCCCCTCTACCTTCTGGGAAGAGATACAGAGCATTAAGGACGAAAACAAAGAGACTCCTTAGCAGCTTCTACCCACAAGCAGTGAAATGTATAACACCCTCTTCCCTTCTCCTGCCCCCTCCTAAGACGGTGGCAGCTAAATGCATCACACTTCCAGGAGTGGCAGGTGTGCAATAGTCCTACCCCGCCCCCCATCCATATATTATTAATTTTGGACTGCACTCCTGAGGTTTTAGAGTTTATTTTATGTATATATTCTTTGTCATGCAGCAAAATGTTGAGCTGCTAAACTGTGTTTCATTGCTCCACAACAATGACAATAAAGATATTCTATTCTATCAGACACAGTCACCATGGAATAAGACACAATCACTGTGGAATCAGACACAGTCCCACTGGAATCAGACACAGTCACTATGTAATCAGACACAATCACTGTGGAATCAGACACAATCAATATGTAATCAGACACAGTCACTATGGAATCAGGCACAGTCAATATGGAATCAGGCACAGTCACTATGGAATCAGGCACAATCACTATGGAATCAGACACAGCCACTGTGGAATCAGACACAGTCAGTACGTAATCAAACACAATCACTGTGGAATCAGACACAATCACTGTGGAATCAGACTCAGTCACTATGTAAGACACAATCACTGTGGAATCAGACTCAATCACCATGGAATCAGATAGTCTCTATGGAATCATACACAGTCACTATGGAATGAGACACAAACACTATGGAATCAGTCACAATCAGTTTGGTAACAGACACAGTCACCATGTAATCAGACACGGTCACTATGGAATCAGACACAGTCAGTGTGGAATCAAACTCAGTCACTATGTAATCAGACACAGTCACTGTGGAATCAGGCACAGTCACTGTGGAATCAGACACAGTCACTGTGGAATCAGACTCAGTCACTATGTAATCAGACACAATCACTGTGGAATCAGACAGAATCACCATAGTATCAGATAGTCTCTATGGAATTATACACAGTCACTATGGTTTCAGACAGAGCCACTGTGGAATCAGACACAATCACTATGTAATCAGACACAATCCCTATAGAATCAGACACAGGCAGAGTGGAATGAAACACAATCACTATGGAATCAGACATAGTGTGGAAACAGACACAGTCACCATGTAATCTGATATGGTCACTATGGAAACAGACACAGTCACTATGGAATCAGACACGGTCACTATGGAATCAGACACGGTCACTATGGAAACAGACATGGTCACTATGGAATCAGACTCAGTCACTATGGAATGAGACACAATCAGTGTGGAAACAGACACAGTCACTATGAATTGGACATAGTCAATATGGAATCTGACACAGTCACTAAGGAATCAGGTAGTCTCTATTAATCCAAACACAGTCAATATGATTCATGCACAGCTACTGTTGAATCAGACAGCCATTATGGATTCAGGCAGACTCACTGTGGAATTGGATACAGTCACTATGGAATCAGACACAGTCACTACGGAATCAGACACAGTCACTATGGAATCAGACACAGTCACTACGGAATTGGATACAGTCACTGTGGAATTGGATACAGTCACTGGAATCATACACAGTCACTACGGAATCAGACACAGACACTGTGGAAACAGACACCATCACTATGGAATCAGACACAATCACTGTGGAAACAGACACAGTCACCGTGGAATCAGACACAGTCACTATGTAATCAGACACTATCAATATAGAATCAGACAGTCACTTTGGATTCAGGCAGACTCACTGAGGAATCGGACACAGCCCCTATGATTCAGACACAGTCACTGTTGAATCAGACAGTCAGTATGGATTCAGGCACAGTTACTGTTGAATCAGACAGCCATTATATATTCAGACAGACTCACTGTGGAATTGCATACAGTCACTATGGAATCAGACACAGTCACTGCAGAATCAGACACAGTCACTGTGGAATCGGACACAGTCACTACGGAATCGGACACAGTCACTACGGAATCGGACACAGTCACTACGGAATCAGACACAATCACTGTGGAATCAGACACAATCACTGTGGAATCAGACAGAGCCACTGTAGAATCAGACACAGTCACTGAGTAATCAGACACAGTCACTGTGGAATCAGACAGAGCCACTGTGGAATCAGACAGTGTCACTATGTAATCAGATACAGCCACTGTGGAATCAGACACAGCCACTGTGGAATCAGACACAGTTACTATGTAATCAGACACAATCACTATGGAATCAGACACAGTCACTATGTAATCAGACACAGCCACTGTGGAATCAGACACAGTTGCTATGTAATCAGACACAGCCACTGTGGAATCAGACACAATCACTGTGGAATCAGACACAATCACTGTGGAATCAGACACAGTCACTGTGGAATCAGACACAGTCATTGAGTAATCAGACACAGTCACTGTGGAATCAGACACAGTCACTGTGGAATCAGACACAGCCACTGTGGAATCAGACACAGTCACTATGTAATCAGACACAGTCACTGTGGAATCAGACACAGTTGCTATGTAATCAGACACAGCCACTGTGGAATCAGACACAATCACTGTGGAATCAGACACAATCACTGTGGAATCAGACAGAGCCACTGTAGAATCAGACACAGTCACTGAGTAATCAGACACAGTCACTGTGGAATCAGACAGAGCCACTGTGGAATCAGACAGTGTCACTATGTAATCAGATACAGCCACTGTGGAATCAGACACAGCCACTGTGGAATCAGACACAGTTACTATGTAATCAGACACAATCACTATGGAATCAGACACAGTCACTATGTAATCAGACACAGCCACTGTGGAATCAGACACAGTTGCTATGTAATCAGACACAGCCACTGTGGAATCAGACACAATCACTGTGGAATCAGACACAATCACTGTGGAATCAGACACAGTCACTGTGGAATCAGACACAGTCATTGAGTAATCAGACACAGTCACTGTGGAATCAGACACAGTCACTGTGGAATCAGACACAGCCACTGTGGAATCAGACACAGTCACTATGTAATCAGACACAGTCACTGTGGAATCAGACACAGTTGCTATGTAATCAGACACAGCCACTGTGGAATCAGACACAATCACTGTGGAATCAGACACAATCACTGTGGAATCAGACACAGCCACTGTGGAATCAGACACAGTCACTGAGTAATCAGACACAGTCACTGTGGAATCAGACACAGCCACTGTGGAATCAGTCACAGTTACTATTTAATCAGACACAGTCACTGTGGAATCAGACACAGTCACTATGGAATGAGACACAATCAGTGTGGAAACAGACACAGTATAGATTCAGACACAGTGACTATGAATGAGACACAGTCAATATGGAATCTGACACAGTCTCTAAGGAATCAGGTAGTCTGTATGAATCCAGGCACAGTCACTATGATTCAGGCACAGTTACTGTTGAATCAGACAGCCACTATGGATTCAGGCAGACTCACTGTGGAATTGGATACAGTCACTATGGAATCAAACACAGTCACTGTGGAATCGGACACCGTCACTACGGAATCAGACACAGTCACTGTGTAATCAGACATGGTCAGTCTGGAATCAGACACAGTCACTATGATTGTAGCATTCATGCAGGAGTAGGTTGATAGGGTCCTAATTATTTTAAATTTATCTGTTGACACACAGCATGTAACAGGCCATTCCAGCACTTCCAGCTGTGCTGCTCAGCAATTCTTCCACTTTAACCCTAGCCGAATCATGGAACAATTTACAATGACTGATTAACCTACTAACTGGTACGTCTTTGGACTGTGGGAAGAACCCTGAGCAGACGGGGGATACACACTCAGTCACGGGGTGAAATTACAAAGTCCTTGTAGATAGCCTGGGGAGTAAACCCTGGTCACCTGTACCGTAAAGCTTTCTGCTAACCACTACGGCACAGAGCTACCGCAGTAAATGGATTCCTGTCAATCAGCAAAAAGTGTCCGCTGGACAAGTTGGGTCAAAGTTTCTGTTCCTCTGCTGTCCCACTGTGTGATTCTGTGAAAGTGCAACTGATTATATCAGATCAAGATGGCTGCCACTGGAGAGCTGGGAGGGCAAGCAGAATGCAAGTGTCCCACTAGCAATCCTGAGATGAATTCCTTTTAATAATAATAATAATAATAAATGATCAAAAATGAATAGTAGTATCTACGACCGGTGTCATTCCAAAGTCACTGCACGATAGCATTAAACAATTAGGGCTACACAGCAATATTTATGTAAATCTCCAGAAAGCCACGATACTAAACACCACTAGAATAGTCCAAACGTTCGTAGCAATTGAGAAATGCATGTGCTTGGCTATACCTGTACCCCAGGTGTACCAGCTTGAGCTGAGATAAAATAAACAAAAATAATAGCGGAGCATGGACCCAAGCTTGGCTGTGAAAGGAGGAGCGATGGGCATGGGACTAGCAACTTCATCCCATAAAAGCCCAGAGCTACAGAAATGCCGACAGAAGCTCCAGAGATCTCGTTCCTAGGAGAGGAAGGACACACCTGGCTACACCTGGGGACAACTTGAAGGAATGGCCCAGTACAGGGGAATCTGGTGAGCTGCTGGCAGTGGCGTATGCCCCAGTAGGTGATGGGTTAAGTCAGTAACAATAACAGTAATTCCCTTCACTGTTCTCAATGTGAATGGGGAGCCCGGAATATCGGTTATTTAGTTTTTAGTGTTCGGAAAATTTCAACAACTAAACATCAGCTTTCAGTTTCTCCTTGCTAATATTTATTCATGAGAGCACTGTAATTACAGAAACATCACATTATCTGTATAAGAGAAGGTATTTATTTCAAATTTAAAGATAAGTGTTTCAGACCCTGATTGTGAAACAAGTGACTGTAGAGGACAGACCACAGAATGAACTATTCAGACTTGCACAACACATGAGAACAAGCAACTGAAACATACAGCAATGGTAAAAAGATCCTCACTAAGCGATCTGCTTATCGTCCCATTAGCAGGATCAAAGATCCACGATTCATTGTAGACTCCTCATAGATGTCCGTTAGTTCTTTAAAACAATCCTACTTCTCTCACTCTAATTAATGACAAAGCAAAAGACAGGTTTGTAAAATGTCTACTGGATTTCGTAATTAAGGTTGTGTCTGATGGACAGGTTGTGGGAGTAGCAATACTGAAGCCTTTGGAATTAATTCAGAGTGTACTGTTCATCACATAATTACCAGCATAAAGCAGATCAATTTGACTGCTGAATGCCAGCTCAGCTTATACACTGAAGCTTTTAATTTGTGCCAGAGCATCGGAGTGCGTACCAGCCAAACATTTTACAGCCTTATCTGTCTCTGAACTAAGGAGAGTGGTGGTGTGAAATGGAATATGCTGTAAGTGCAGAAGAAGATCCCCTTTGCTCTACTGGGCAAATACACTGGGATACACAAAAACGTTGACTCTCTCATTACTCTTCACAGGTGCTAGGTAAAGCCAACACTGACTGATGTCACTATACATTTTTAGCTATTAAAAGATATTATAATTATTCATGTAGATAGACCAGCTCCTCACAAGTTAACCCTTTTATTCCTAGGATCGTTCTCGTGAACCTTCTCCAATGCCAGCATATCCTTTCTTAGATAAGAGGCCCAAAACTGCTCGTAATACTCCAGTGTGGTTTGAACAATGCTTTACAAAACCTCAGCATTACATCCTTGCTTTTACGTTTTAGTCCTCTCAAAATGAATGCTAACATTGCATTCACCTTCTTTATCACTGACTCAACCTGCAAGTTAACCTCTAAGGAATCCTGCACAAGGACTCTCAAGTCCCTTTGCAGTTCTAATTTCTGAATATTTTCCTGGTTTAGAAATAGACTACTATACGTCTTTATTCCTTCTACTAAAGTGCATGACCATACACTTCCTGACACTGTATTCCACCTGCCATTTCTTTGCCCATTCTCCTAACCCGACCAAGTCCTTCTGGAGCCTCTCTATTTCCTCACCGTTATACCCCCTCCACCTATCTTTATATCATCTGCAAGCCTGGCCACAAAGCCATCAATTCTGTCATCCAAATTGTTGATATGTAATGTGAAATAAGGTAATGGCAGGTACATTAGGAGCATTTAAGAGACTCTTAGAAAGGCACAAGGATAGAAAAATGGAGGGCCATGTGCAAGGGAAGGGTTAGATTGATCTCAGAGTAGGTTAGCAAAGCGCCTGCACTGGATTGTAAATACCTATTTGTCACCATATACAACTCTGAGATTCATTTTCCTGCAGGCATTCACAGTGAACACAAGAAACACAATCAAATCAATGAAAGACCACACGCGACAGGATGGACTACAACCAATGCACATTAAAAAACTACAAACTGTGCAAATATGAAAAGAAAGAGTGAAAAAAGAAATAATGATAATAAATAAATAAATAAGCAATAAATATTGAGAGTGTGAGATGAAAAGATCTTGAAAATGAGTCCATAGGTTAAGGGAACAGTTTAGTGATGGGGCAAGTGAAGTTATCCCCTCTGGTTCAGGAGTCTGATAGTTGAGGGGTAATAACTGTTCTGGAACTTGGTGATGTGGGACCTAAGGTTTCTGTACTTTCTTCCTGATGGCAGTAGCAAGAAGAGAGCATGGTCTAGGTGGTGGGGGTTGCTAATGATGGATGCTGCTTTCCTGTGGCAATGTTTCATGTAGATGCGCTCGCTGATGGGGAGGTCTTTACCCGTGATGGACTGGGTCAAATCCACTACTTTCTGTTCAAAGGGATTGGTGTTTCTATACAAGACTGTGATGCAACCAGTCAATTTACTCTCCACTGCACATCTATAGAAGTTAAGTAAATTAGTTGCAGTAAATTACTCCTCGAGAGTGAGTGAGAGAAAGGGAGGTGATGAAAAAGTGGAGACCATGAAATGGAATTGGTAGCTTATTGGGGACATTGTGGGTGGATGGGTCTATTTCTGGGTGGCACCATGCTGTACCTTATAGTTTTTGAACTACAATTATAATTTCTAACAATTTGAATTCATCAATATTATTGACACAGTAAAGAGGGACCATAATACTGAAAATGATCAGATCTTTTGAATTATGACGATCCCAAATGTCATTTGTGAATCTTAGCCGAACACAGCTCAGATCTCTACATCTCACTTCAAGTCAAAGATCAAAGTAAATTTACTATCAAAGTACGTATATGTCACCATATCATCATCATCGTTATATGCTGTGTCATATGACATCATCATTATGTGCCATGTCGTATGATATAGGCAATCGTGGTCTTTCCATGACCATGATTGTTCTTGGCAAATATTTTTTACAGAAATGGTTTGGCATTGCCTTCTTTTTGGCAATGCATTTACAAGATGGATGACCCCAACTATTATCAAAACTCTTTGGAGATTGTCTGCCTGGTGTCAGTGGTCGCACAACCAGGACTTATGATCTGCACCATCTGCTCCCATGGCTTCCTGTGAGCCTGATCAGGTACTAAGCAGTTGCTAAACCTTGCCCAAAGGTGACCTGCAGGCTAGCAGAAGGAAGGAGTGCCTTACACCTCCTGTGATAGAGATGAATCCCCACCTCGCCACCCATTGCACTATATACTACCCTGAAACTTATTACTTTGCAGGTATTTACAGGAAAATATACACATAGAATAGAATTTATGAAAAACTAGACAGAAACAAATGATCAGAATCAGAATTCAGTCTATATATTTATTTATTTATAGTTAAAGATATAGTGCAGAACAGGCTCTTCCAGTATTTCAAGCTGCACTACCCAGCAACCCCAACAGCCTCGATCTAGCCCTAACCTAATCACAGGACAATTTACAATGACCACTTAACTTACCCTGTGGGAGGTCTTTGGACTGCAGGAAGAAACTGGAAGTCGCAGAGAAAACCCACACATTTCATGGGGTGGGTGAGGGGGGGAATACACAGACTCCTTTAAGAGCATGCTGGGATTGAACTCTGAACTCTGATGTCCTGAGTTGTAATAGCATTGTACTGACTGACCACTGGGTATCAGCTTAATGTCACTGGCATACGTCCTGGTGGTGGCAGTACTTACAACACACAATAATTGAAAAGCTATATGTTATAATAAGAAATAGATTTAAAAAAATTAAATTCAATAACTAGTGCAAAAAGAAAGCAAAAGACTTTTTGAGGTAGTGGACATGGGTTCATTGCCCATTCAGAAATCTGATGGCAGAAAGGAAGAATCTATTCCTAAAATGTGACTTTAGGCTCCTGTACCTCCTCCTTGATGGTAGCAATGAGAAGAGGGCTCATTAACTTGCAGGTTGAATCAGTGGTAAGGAAGACAAATGTAATGTTAGCATCCATTTCCAGAATATAAGAGCGAGGATGTAATGTTGAGGATTTATAAGTCATTGCTCAGACCACAAAGAGTATTGTGAGCAGTTTTGGGCCCCTTATCTATGGAAAGATGTGCTGGCATTGGAGGGGATCCAGAGAATGATTATGGAATGAAAGTGTTAACATATTGGGAGCATTTGATGGCTCTAAACCTGTACTCACTGGAGTTTAGAAAAATGTGTGGGATTTCGTTGAAACCTATTTTGTTATAGGGCCGGAGGGCACACCTTCAGAATAGAGAAACACACACAAAATGCTGGAGGAACTCAGTAGGTCAGGCAGCATTGATGGAAAAAAAAGTAAACAGGCGACATCTCAGGCCGAGACGCTTCATCAGGGCCCAGCATCTGCAGATTTTCTGGTGTTTCAGAATAGAGGGATGTCACTTAGACCAGAGATGAGGAGGAATTTCTTTAGCCAAAAAATTGTGAATCTGTGCAATTGATTGCCAGAGATGGCTGTGGAAGCCATGTCATTGAGTATATATAAAACAAAGGCTGTTAAGTTCATGATTTACCTATCAACTCTGGTTTAATTATACTCAATGACTCAGCCTCCACAGCCGTCTGTGCACTGAATTCCACAGATTAGTCAGGATGCCAAAGGTTATGGGGGAAAAAGAGAAGAATGGGGTTGAGAGGGTAATAAATCAGCCGAGCAGACTCCATAGGAGCAGAATTAAGCCATTCGGCCCCATGTCTTATGGTCCAGGGTGACGGGGCCCTTAATGACAGAAGACTGACAAACAACTGATGTTGAAAAGAAGACAAATTGTGCAAATACGGAAATAGATAATACTGAGAACATGAATCATAGAGTCCTTGAAAGAGAGTCTGTAGGTTATAGAATTGCATACCTCTTACAAGAAATAAATAGCTTAAGTGCACTATGTTTTGTTTTTAAACAAGTGTCTATTTTACAGGTGCTGTTAGGCTTTGGGCTGAATCTAGAGGTGCAGCTTGTGAACTAAAGTTCACACTTTCTTGTCTGGCTCCTGTTAGCACGTGGTAAGCTTTCATTTCCATGTGAACCTGCTTCCCAGGGACTAAGTAGTAAAGAAGTCCTTCACAAAGGTGGGCAGGACTCTTGCTGCAGTTGTAAGATTGAGTGTACTGTGCAAGGACTGTTGGTGTTTCACTCCTGGGCTGTGGACTTTTACATTTGGTGAGTTGTAGACGGGGTAGCCTTAATGCAGTGTGAAGATCATTATTTTCAAACATCATTGAAATGCGAGAGAGTTTATTAGCAGAGAGTGAAAGGGAGCCAGCAAGGGGCCGTGTGCAATGAAAGTCCACGTATTCATGCTTTTGGCAAGCTGTCTCTTGCTGGTGGGGTCAGTGCCCTTCAATACCATAACCTTTGACACAACACCGAGTCTATCGGTTAAAACTGACCCACAACTCACAGCCAGACTCCGCTCAGAGGTTTGTACAAGGGGAAGGCGCACAGTGTGGATGGCACAAAACAAGTAGTGTTACTCCACTAATCAGAGGTGCAACTCATTATAACTTCCCCCTTCAATCCAGCACTAATCCAGCATCTTTTCAAGCGAACCCTTAAAATAATGCAGTTGCTGAATTGTTAGAAGATTTAATCCAATAAGGCAGCCAATAAATCAGATTTGTCCAACAGCTGAGAATTACAATGGGCAGTACACTAATCTCATCAATGTGTCCCGAAACAAGATCGATGGCAAGTTTGCAATCTTCAACTTCTGTGTGGTTAAATTTTATTGAAATTTGGTGTAAAATACTGCCTGTCCAGGAACGTTGTATGGATGGAGTTCAGTCAGGACTCCTGTGGCAATACCTACTTAAGACCATATGACATAGGAGCAGAATTAGGCCATTCAGCCTATCAAGACTGCTTCACCATTCCATCATGGCTGATTTATTATCCCTCTCAATTCTATTCTCCAGCCTTCTCCCCATAACCTTCGATGCCCTGACTAATCAAGAATCTATCAACTTCTACTTTAAACATCCTACAAAGTGGTGCAAAAGGGCCCATATAACTCCAAACAGAAAGCACAAGTGCACTCCACCAAGACTCTTTCCAGTACAACCACAATGCCCCCAGTTCACCCCCTCTCCTCTCTACCTGTTGCTGCCTCCAGGTGGGGCATCTCCTGATCAACAAGCATCTCTGGTGCTCTATCATCCCACTTGGTCTGTCTGCAAACACACTTGTTGAGGTAATATGTAAATATCTAATTCAAAGATAGAGTAAACATTTATCATATTCCTTGAGATCCATGCTCTTGCAGGCGTTTAAAGTAGAACCAAAACATACAATAGACTGTATGGAAAACTACACACAAACAAAGACTGACCAATGTGCAAAAGAAGATAAACAGTACAAATAATACAAATTAAATAAATAATGCAGAGAACATGAGCGCAGAGTCCTTGAAGGTGAGTCCATAGGTTGCAGAATCAGTTCAGAGTTGAGGTGAGTGAAGTTACCCACATTGGTTCAGGAGCCTGATCGATGAGGGGTAACCACTGTTCCTGAACCAGGTGGTGTAAGTGGGTCCTGAGGCTCCTATACCTCATTCCCAGTGGCAGTAGCAAGAAGAGAGCATGGTGGGGGTCCTTGGTGATGGATGCTGTTTTCTTGTGGCAGCGCTCCTTGTAAATGTACTCAATGTGGGGCAATGGACAGGGCTGTATCCACCACTTTCTGTACACTTTTCCATTCCCAGGTAGAGGTGTTTCCATATCAGATCATGATACAACCAGTTAGGGTACACTCCAGTGTGCATCTATAGAAGCTTTTCATTTAGATGACATGCCAAATCTATGCAAACTTCTAAGAAAGTCAAGGCACAGTTGTGTATTCTTTATGATGGCACTTACCTGCTGGTCCCAGGACAAATTCCCTGATTGATAATGCTAGGGAATTTAAATTTACTGATCCTCTCCACCGCTGATTCCCTAATGAGGACTGACTCATGGACCTCTGGCTTCTTCCTCCTGTAGATGATAATTAGCTCTTTGATTTTGCTGACTCCGAATGGAAGGTTATTGTGGCACCACTCAACAAGGTTTTTAATCTCACCCCTCTATGCTGATTTGTTGTCACCTTTGATTTGGCTAACATCAGCAAATTGTACATGCCTTCATTCTCCTGCATAGAATGAAATGTTTATTGAACCACATAGGAGAGATGAAGTATTAAGGTGAGTAACTCCAAATGGCCTGATGGGATTTACCCCAGGTTATTGAAGAAGGCAAGAGACAAGATTGCTGGGGCCTTGACCAGAATCTTCCTGTCTTCTCTACCCACAGGTGCGATCCTGGAAGACTAGCGAGTAGCTAATGTTGTACCTCTACTTAAGAAGAAAACAAGTGAAAATCCTGGGAAATATAGAGTGGTGAGTCTCACATCAGTTGCAGGAAAATAGCTGGAGAAAATTCATAGGGATAGGATCTACGAGCATCTGGAAATCCACAGCCTAATTAGGGAGAGCCAACATGGCTTTGTGTGGGGTACATCGTGTCTTATCAACTTGACTGAGTTTTTTGACAAGGTGACAAGAGGAATTGATGACTGTAGTAGGGCATTGGATGTTGTCTACATGGATTTTAGTAAGGCATTTGATGAAGTTCCTCATTAGAGGCTAATCCAGAAAATTAAGATGCATAGGTTGCACCATGAATTGGCTGTTTGATTCAGAACTGGCTTGCACATAGAAGATAGACGGTAGTGGTTGAATGGACTTATTCAAGATGGAGGTCTGTAATTAGTGGAGCTCTTCAGGGATCTGTGCTGGGACCTCTGCTGTTTGTAATGTATATAAATGACCTAGATGAAAATGTAGATGGGTGGGTTAATAAGTTTGTGAATGATACCAAGACTGGTGGAATTGCAGATAGTGTAAAAGTGTAAATTCTTCATACATGTAAATGTATATGCCAAATAAAGTTGATCTTGATATTTGATCCTGGATGACAATGTGCTGAATGAAGAGGAATTTGAAGCAAGAGTTGGCTGTTTGGTGCCTCAAGCCTGTTCAGCCATTTGGTGATATCTTGGTGTGTGACAAAAGAGGGTTACAAAAGTACACATAGACTAAGATGTTAACTGTCCTGTGCTATCACAAGTGGGATCATCAGTTGATCTGCCACCTGTCTTCAGGAGAGAGAGATAAGTAAGACAATGGAGCAGCATTTGGAAATGTTAATGAGGAGACGAGAGAGAGTTTAACGGAAGGAGACACTGGTCTGAGTATTGTCAGACGGGCTGCTTTGAACCCTGAACTGTTTGAAGTGTGATGGACAGGCGATGCCCCAGCAGGGGGATAAAAAGGGACAGGTTCGCTAAAGCAGACACCACACACGACACCACGAGGTAACGAGACCCTGGAAGCGGTGTGCCCCCACAAGTCGGTGGGAGTTTTTGGAGGACTGTTCGCGGGACCAGCCATAGATGCACAGGGTGGAAAGATACGGTCAGCGGGAACCTGGTGTGTGTCCGCCCTTGCCTGGGTGCCGGGTTCACCGCTGAAGAACGATCGTGTCTGGAACGGAGGGGTCACAGTCGGTGATCTCAGAAGACATTACAAAGGGCTCGCCCGACAGCTAACTGCGAGGAATATCGAAGGTCTGTTTGGAATCCAATTTGCATATTCATTTGTTCTCTCTCTCTCCCCAACGGCACGACAGCGATTACTGCGAACTGAACTAAACTGAACTCTGTCACTTGTGATTGAACATTTTACCCCTAGACTGCGATAGAGCTGATTGACCCTATGATCCTAGTTCTGGGTACATGTGCGTTTATTCATTGCTAACCTGTTGCATTTATATCCTTACTATTAGAGTACTGTGTTGCTTATTTCTTTAATAAAACTTTCTTAGTTCCAGTAATCCAGACTCCAACTGAGTGGTCCATTTCTGCTGGTTTGGCAACCCAGTTACGGGGTACGTAACAGGTGTCAGTTCCCTGTCCCATGTTCTGCTAACCCTGGCCTTCCCTACAAAACAAACACACCAGTCCCAACACTAAACACATCAAACATGACCATAAGACTACACCTAATAAGATGGAAAGGTCTGCTAGAGCTTCATGGGGGTGGGGTGGGGGTTAAACTAGCGTTGCTAGAGTTACAGGGGGATAGGAACCAGAGTGCCAAAACAGATAGTTATATAGTGGAGAAGATGTAGAGACAGTTATTGTTAAGACCTCAGACAAAGTCGGGAATTAAAAAGTTGAGCATGGTGCGTCTACTATCCTGAGCTGCATATACTTCAATGCAAGAAGTATCATAAGAAAGGCAGATAAGCTCGGGGCATGGATCAACACATGGAATTATGATATTGTAGCTATTAGTGAGACTTGGTTGCAGGAGGGGCAGGACTGGCAGCTCAATAGTCCAGGATTTGGTTGATTTGGATGTGACAGAGCAGGATGGCTGAAAGGAGCAGTGGTCAGGGAAAATGTCACGGCAGTGTTCAGTCAGGACAGACTGGAGAACTCATCTAGTGAGACATTATGGGTGGAACTGAGGAATAAGAAAGTTATTAATGAGGCTATATTACAGTCTGCTGGAATTCGAACAACAAATTTGAAGAGAGATCGCAGACTGTTGCAAGAAACATATGGTTGTTCTAGTAGGTGATTTTAACTTTTCACATATTGACTGAGAATCCCATACTGTGAAAGGACCAGATAAAAAAAGAGTTTGTCAAATGTGTTCAGGAAAGTTTCCTTAATCAGTACAAAGAAGTCCCAATGAGAGAACGTGTGATATTGGATCTCCTATATAGGAGACTAATGTCTCCTAATGCCTGGTATGGAAACACTAATGTCCTTGAATGGAAAATCCTACAAAAAGTAGTGGATATGGCCCAGCCCATCACAGGTAGAGCTCTCCCAACCATTGAGCATATCTACATGAAATGCTGTTGCAAGAAATCAGCATCGATTATCAGGGATCCCCACCATCCAAGTCAAGCTCTCTTCTTGCTGCTGCCATCAGGAAGGTGGCACAGGAGCCTCAGGATCCACACCACGAGGTTCAGGAACAATTACTACCCCTCAACCATCAGGCTCTTGAACCAAAGGGTATAACTTCACTTTCCCCATCATTGAAATGTTCCCACAATCTATGGACTCACCTTCATGGACTCTTCATCTCATGTTTTTGATATTTATTGCTTAATTGTGTGTTGGCACGTGGCCAAGTGGTTAACGCATTCATCTAGTGATCTGAAGGTCACTAGTTCAAGCCTTGGCTGAGGCAGCGTGTGTGTCCTTGAGCAAGGCACTTAACCACACATTGCTCTGCGACGACACCAGTGCCAAGCTGTATGGGTCCTAATGCCCTTCCCTTGGACAACATTGGTGGCGTGGAGAGGGGAGACTTGCAGCATGGGCAATTGCCGGTCTTCCATACCACCTTGCCCAGGCCTGCGCCCTGGAAACCTTCCAACGCACAAATCCATGGTCTCACGAGACTAACGGATGCCTAAAAAAAATTACTTACTATTAATTTTCTTGTTTTGTTTTTGCAGTTTGTTGTCTTCTGTTCTCTGGTTGAACACCCTAGCTGGGCAATCTTTCATTGATCCTGTAATAGTTATTATTCTATAGATTTGTTAAGTATGCCCACAAGAAAATGATTCTCAGGGATGTAGACGGTGATATATATGTACTTTGATAATGAAATTTACTTTGCATTTTGAACTTTGAACTTCATTAGGAAATAAGGCAGGGCAGGTGACAGAAGTTCATAAAGGGGAACATTTTGCACCTAGTGACCACGATGCCATTAGATTCAAAGTGAATATAGAAAAAAGATAGGTCTGGCCCATTGGTTGAGATTCTAAATTGGAGAAAGGCCAATATTGATGGTATCAGAAAGGACATGGCAAGTATGGATCGGGACTAGCTGTTCTCTAGCAAAGGCGTACTTGGCAAGTGGGAGACCTTAAAAAGTAAATTTTGAGAGTACAAAGCTTGTATGTGTCTATCAGAATAAAAGGTAAAGATAACAGGTTTAGGGAACCTTGGCTTTCTGGAGATACTGAGAACCTGGTTAAGATAAATAGGAGGTACATAGCAGGTATAGGCAGGTAGGAACAAATGAGGTGCTCATGGAGTATAGGAGTACAGCCCTGCCAGGAGATTATTTAAACAGTAACTGGGTGAACAGAAGAGATTCCAGAGATGCTGGAAATCCAGGGGAACACACATGAAACACTGGAGGAATTCAGCAGGTCAGGCAGCATCCATGGAAATGACTGAAAATGGACTGATCAGCTGGCTGAGATCTGGGCAGGAGTTTGGATAGGTGAGAGCCAATGTTGGGATGTCGTAGACCAGCCTGGCTCAGGCACAGCTGGACTTTAGGTGTCCAGTCCTGTAGCTGAGCTGTGACCAGTGTTCCCAGCTGCTTCTCACTGGCTGTGAGTTGTGGACCCGAGGAACAGGGCTCAGGGAATGTGCACTCCTCAACAAACATGCTGTTAACTACAAGGTTTCTCCTCCGGGAGACATCTTGGTCTGGCATCTGGGGTGGGCTGGGCTTCAGTTGGACAGGACACACCAGAGAGAGAAGCAGGTTTACCTAGAGAATCACAAACACAGATGCTGGAAATCCAGAGAAACACACACAAAATGCTGGAGGAACGCAGCAGGTCAGATGGCATCTATGAAGGGGAGTCAGTGGACTGGACCATGTTCAAGAACTCAAATGAGGACCAGGATCATTACAGACTTTATTAAATCAGCTGTGGATGAATGTGTCCCTACAAAAACATTCAGGGTTTCCCCCAATCATAAGCCCTGGATGAACAGTGAAATTCAGAACCAATGGGCCAGATCAAAGGCATTCAAGTCTGGAGATCAAGACTGCTACAAAAGGTACAGTTATCAACTCCAGAAGGCAACCTCTTGGGCAAGGTGGAGATTACAGACTAGACTAGAATCAACGAGAGATGCTCGATAGCTTCAGCAGGGTTTGAATGCCATAACCTCCTACAAAGCTAAATCTTGCGACATGGGGGACAGCAGAGCTTCACTTCCAGATGAGCTCAATGCCTTCTCTGCTCACTTCGACTACCAGAACAGGGAGGAACCATCGCACACCCCCATGTCTCCAGATGATCCTTTGGTCTCAGTATCTGAAGATGACATTAGATTAGATTAGATTATGAGGACACGCAGTCCTCTTTTATTGTCATTTAGTAATGCATGCATTAAGAAATGATACAATGTTTTTCCAGAATGATATCACAGAAACACATGACAAACTGACTTAAAAACTGACAAAAACCACATAATTATAACATATAGTTACAACAGTGCAAAGCAATACTGTAATTTGATAGAGAACAGACCATGGGCAAAGTAAAAAGTCTCAAAGTCTCTCGAAAGTTCCATCATCTCATGCAGACGGTGAACCTCCAGCGCTGCAAACTTGCCGATGCAGCATCCTGGAAGCATCTGACCACAGTCCGACTCCGAGTCTGTCTGAGAACTCCGAGCCTCCGACCAGCTCTCCAGCACCGAGCACTGAGCACCATCTCTGCCGAGCGCTTTGACTCCGGCCCCGGCAACGGGCAATAGGTAAAGCCGAGGATTTGGGGCCTTCCCCTCTGGAGATTCTCGATCGCACAGTAGCAGCGGCAGTGAAGCGGGCATTTCAGAAGTTTCTCCAGGTGTTCCTCCGTGCTTCTCACGGCTGTCTCCATCAAATCAGGATTGTGCATGGCCCCCTAGTTAACACATATCGATATAATTCGGAATGGCTGTGCGCGCTGTGTCACGCCGCCATCTTCTCCTCCCTCCTAATGAGGGAGACATGCAGGCTGTCTTCAAGAGAGTGAATCCAAGGAAATCATCTGGACCGGACAGAGTACCTGGTTGAGTACTGAAGACCTGTGCTGACCAACTGGATGGTGTGTTCATGGATATCTTCAATCTCTGGCTCCAGCAGTGTGTGGTACCCACTTGCTTCAAGCAGGCTTCAATTGTGCTGGTGCCAAAGAAGAAAGTGGTAACCTGTCTAAGTGACTATCTCCCAGTGTCACTTATATCCACAGTGATGAAGTGTTTTGAGAGGCTGGTGTTGAAGCACATCAGCTTCTGTCTGAATGGTGACTTGGATCTGCTCCAATTTGCCTACCAAAGCAACAGGTCTACAGCAGATGCCATCTCACTGGCTCTTCATAGAACCCTGGAACATCTGAACAGTAAAGTTTCATACATCAAGATGCTCTTCATCAATTCAAGCTCCGCATTTAACACCATCATCCCCTCAAAACTAATCAGTAAACTCCAAAACCTGGGCCTCAGTACCCCCTTGTGCATCTGGATCCTGCATTTCCTCACTTGCAGACCCAACTCAGTTCTGATTGGCAAAAACATCTCCACAATCTCCATCAGTATAGGAGCACCGCAGGGATGTGTACTTAATCTCCTGCCCCCCCCCCCACTATATCCCTTCATACCCCGACCAATCAAGAATCTATCAACCTCTGCCTTAAATGTACATAAAGACTTGGCTTTCACAGCTGCCTGTGGCAAAGAATTCCACAGGTTCATCACTTTCTGCCTAAAGAAATTCCTCCTCATCTCCATTCTAAAAGGACACCCCTCTCGTCTGAGGCTGTGTCCTCTGGTCTTAGACACTCCCACCTTTGGAAATCCTCTCTACATCCACTCTATCAAGGCCTTTCATCATTTGGTAGGTTTCAATTGGGTCACCCCTTATTCTTCTGAACTCCAATGAATACAGGCCCAGAGCCATCAAATGCTCTTCAGATTCAATTCTGGAATCATTTTCGTGAAGCTCCTTTGAACCCTCTCCAGTTTCAGCACATCCTGTCTAAGATAAGGGGCCCAAAACTGCTCACAATATTCCAAGTGAGGTCTCAGCAGTGCTTTATAAAGCCTCAACATTCTATCCCTGCTTTTATATTCCAGTCCTCTTGAAATGAATGCTAACATCACATTTGCCTTCCTCACCACAGACTCAACCTCCAAATGAACCTTTAGGGAATCCTGCACAAGGACTCCCAAGTCCCTTTTCACCTCAGATTTTTGTATTTTCTCCCATTTAGAAAATAGTCACCCCTTTCATTTCTTCTACCAAAGTGCATGACCATACACTTCCTGACACTGTATTCCTAATGCCATGTCTTTGCCCATTCTCTTAATCTGTCTAAGTCCTTCTATAGCCTCCCTACTTCCTCAAAGCTACCTGCCCCTCCACCTATCTTTGTTTCACCTGCAAACTTTGCAAGAAACCCATCAATTCTGTCATCCAAATAATTGACATATAACATAAAAAGACTTGGTCCCAATACAGATCCCTGTGCAACACAGATAGTCACCAGCAGCCGACCAGAAAAGGCTCCCTTTATTCCCACTCTTTGTCCCCTGCCAATCAGCCACTGCTCTATCCATGCTAGCATATTTCCTGTAATACCATGGGCTCATAGCTTGTTAAGCAGCTTCATGTGTGGCACCTTGTCAAAGACCTTCTGAAAATCCAAGTACACAACATCAACCAATTCTCCTTTGTCTATCCTGCTTGTTATTTCTTCAAAGAATTCTAACAGATTAGTTAAGCAAGATTTTCCCTTGAGGAAACCACACAGACTACGGCCTATTTTATCATGTTCCTCCAAGTAACCCGAAACTGCATCCTTAACAATTGATTCCAACATCTTCTCAACCACTGAGGTCAGACTAACTGGTCTATAATGTCCTTTCTTCTGCCTATCTCAGATCTTGAAGAGTGGAGAGACATTTGCAATCTTTCAGTCTTCTGGAACCACTCCAGAATCTAGTGATTGTTGAAAGGTCATTATTAATGCCTCCACAGTCTCTTCAGCCACCTCTTTCAGAACTGTGGTGTGTAAACCATCTGGTCCAGGTGACAATTACCTTCAGACCATTCATTTTCCCAAGAACCTTCTCTCTACTAATGGTAAGTTCATACACTTCATGCCCCCGACACCTGGAACTTCCACCATACAGCTAGTGTCTTCCACAGTGAAGACTGATGCAAAATACTTAGTTTGTACATCATTTTGTTGTCCCCCGTTACTACGTTTCCTGTATCATTTTCCAGCTGTCCAATATCCACTCTCGCCTCTGTTTTACACTTATGAAACTTTTGGTATTCTCAACATTATTGACTAGCTTACTTCCTTATTACTTCTTTACCTTCTTAATGACTTTTTTAATTGCCTTCTGTTGGCTTTTAAAAGCTTCCCAATCCTCTAAACTTTCCACTGATTATTCCCACTCATTAGACAGCAGTGTGGTTTGAGAGTTTCTGATGATATGATAAGGAGTAGAAAACTGCAATCCATTTGCTGCCTTCCTCTTCTGTTCCTTGTTAGTATTCAGCAGGCTGAAGACTGTTACTGCAGAGAGGCCCAGTGTTAGACTCAGTCACTACCAGGGGAAGTATGTGACTGTGGGGGGAGAAAAGAGTGCAGTTTCAGAGAATAAGAACAAGATGAGGACATGGACATGAAGTCTAGTTTTGCACTCCTCCATCCATCCATTTCAAGCATTTACCCAAAATAACAACTTTAAAAACTAAAATTGAAGGTGGTGTTTAGAAATGAATAAACTACTTCAACTTGTTTCGAGTCTTCAATTGAATCAGTTTCCAGTGATTAGCTGCAACATGGAAACCGACGCCAACTTCTCAATTAACTGCACTTCACCCTTTCATCTCTTCCAACACATCCCCTCCCTTTGATTGAAGTAACACAAATAGTTCTGTGCCAGCATCTACAATCCATGTCTCTGGCAACATTACAGATTCCAAAGCTCCCTTTATCCACTCGGAAATTCCCTCTTTTCTCGTGTAGCGGGAAGGATCCAGCAGTATTGGGAAGTGGTGTTTGTAACCTACATCGGCTTGATCCCAGCTGCCACTCTCAGCCCACTGTCACACAAAGATACAGAGCAGAGGTGCTGAGATCAGCAAACTACCAGAATTTCTACAAAATGTCCCTCATTCCCAGAAATGGCTGCCACATCCTGTGCATCTGCATTCCGTATTCTGAAGCTGTTCTGCCCCATAGTGGCTGTATATCTACACTTCCTGACCAATAGTTATATACAGAAAACATTCTTGAAAAGTGATGCTGATTTCATTTATTGATTGCATTTTGAAAGGAATGTACAATATAGTCTCAACAGGTCAGGTAGCATCTACGGAGAGGAATAAACAGTCAATGTTTCAGGCCAAGATCCTCCAGGACCTGATGTAGGGTCTTTGTCTGAAATATTGGCTCTTTATTCCTCTCCATAAATGCTGTAAAGTATAGCTGTCAAAATAATTTAAGATTTAGTTTAGGTAATTGCTGATATATTGTAAATAAGACAAGCATTTAGAAACAGAAGAAAGAATGCAGATGCTGGAAATCCAAAGCAAAACACATAAAATACATTTAGAATTACAGTCATTCAGTAGAGGAACAAGCCTTTCATCCCATTACATCCTTGCTGAATTGTGCAGGATTCCTTAAAGGTTAACTTGCAGGTTGAGTCGGCGGTGAGGAAGGCAAATACAATGTTAGCATTTATTTTGAGAGGACTAGAATATAAAAATAAGGATGTAATGCTGAGGCTTTAAAAGGCACAGGTCAGACTGTAACTGGTGTTTTGGGAGCAATTTTGGGTCCCTTATCTAAGAAAAGACGTGTTGGCATTGAAGACGGTCCAGGGGAAGCTCACGAGAATGAGCCCAAAAATGAGACGGTTGATGCACGAGCAGTGTCTAATGGCTCTGGGCTTGTACTTGACAGAGTTTAGAAGAATTGTGGTGGGGGTGGGTGAGATCTCACTGAAACCTTTCAAATATTGAAAATTCCAGACAGAGTGAATGTGGAGAGGATGTTTCCTATACTGTGGGAATCTAGGACCAAAGCGAACAGCCTCCAAATAGATAGAGGGACATCTAGAACAGAGCTGAGGAAGAATTTCTTTACCCAGGGGATGGTGAATCTGTGGAATTCATTACCACAGATGGCATTCTAGGCCAGGTTATTGGGTATATTTAAAGTGGAGGTTGAAAGGCTCTTGATAAGTAAGGGTGTCAAAGGTTGTGGGGAGAAGGCAGGAGAATGGAGTTGAGAGGGATAATAAATCAGTCATGATGGAATAGTGGAGGAGACTCGATGGGCTGAATGGCCTAATTCTGCTCATATGTCTTATGGTGTTATAGCAATCCCATTTACCAGTGACTGGCTTGTTACCTTCTATAGATTGACAATTCAAATGTTCTACAGATACTTCATAAATTGGAGATTACTTGTTTCCACCACCCCTCAGGCAGTGTATTCCTGATTCCAACCTCCCTCTGGGTGAAGAGTTCCTTTGAGTTATACATCACAGAAACAGACCCTTCAACCCAACTGCTCCATTCTTACCAAGACGCCCATCCAAGCTGGTCCTTTCCTCATATCTCTTCTAAACCTTGAACAACACATTCAAAATGGTCACAAATTTATTTCCCACATGCACTATGAAACATACAGTGAAATATGTCATCAACACACCCAAGGGTTTCAATTGTTGCAGAAATTCTGCCCGTCAGCCAATCAGGAGCATCTATGGAGGGGGGAGTAAATAGTCGACATTTCGTGCCAAGACCCTTCATCCAGACTAAATGTTTTATTCCTCACTTCTGCCCTGGGGGGAAGTTTCTCACTATCTACCTTGCCGATGTCTCTCATTGATTGATAGATCGATTAGTCATAGCTCAGTGACATTTCCATTACTTTGAAAGAATTTTCTTCAACAAATGCAGATGTTTGAAATACCTTGAAGCATTTGGAGCCAGAGCAAGTGTGAAATGGAGTGTGAGAGTTTGTGCAGGAGAATTTGAGCCTTTCATTCCCAAAGCTCTTCCACATTGGGAACTTGCATTGATTCAGAGGTGCTGGCATGGTCAGCATTGATTGTCTGTCAGTAATTGTCCCTCGGAGTGACTGACCAGCTGGGCCATGTAGATTCACAGTCATACAGCGTGAATGACAGGCCTTTTGGCCCAACTGGTCTATGCTGACCAAGATACAGATTCAGATTTACCACACATACATCGAAACGTACAGTGAAATACTTCATTTGTGTAAATAACCAGCAGCCTTAGGATGGGATGAGCTGGGGGAAGCCTCCCAGTATCGCAAACATAGCATGCCCACAAGGCTCAGCAGAACAGCACCTAACACAGGCAACAAAACAACAACAGCAAATCAAGCCCCCTTTCCTCCCTCCCTGCCACCCACAGTCCTCTAACCTCGGGTGTCCAGGCTTCAGACATAATGCTTAGACTCCCAGTCTTCTGATCAACCTTCAGGCTCTGTTCTTCAGTATTGAACTCCTGGACCTGCTGAAGACATCCAGTATACATAAGAACATAAGAAATAGGAGCAGGAGTCTGCCCCGCCATTCAATAAGATCATGGCTGATCTGTCCGTAAACTCAGCACCATCTACCTGCCTTTTCCCCATAACCCTTAATTTCCCTACTATGTAAAAATCTATCTAACAGTACCTTAAATATACTTAGTGAAGAAACCTCAACTGCTTCCCTGGGCAGAGAATTCCACAGATTCATCATTCTCTGGGAAAGACAGTTTCTCCTCATCTCCATCCTAAATCTTCTCCCCTGAATCTTGAGGCAATGTCCCCTAGTTCTTGTCTCACCTACCAATGGAAACAACTTTCCTACTTCTATCTTATCTATCTCTTTCAAAATCTTGTATGTTTCTATAAGATCCACTCTCATTCTTCCGAATTCCAGAGAGTATAGTCCCAGGCGACTCAATCTCTCCTCATAGGTTAACCCCTTCATCTCTGGAATCAACCTGGTGAACCTCCTCTGCACTGCCTCCAAAGCCAGTATATCCTTCCTCAAGTAGGAGAACAGAACTGCACACAGTACTCCAGGTGCGGCCTCAACAGTTCCCTGTATAGTTGCAGTATGACCTTCCTACTCTTGAATTCAATCCCTCTAGCAATGAAGGCCAACATTCCGTTTGCCTTCTTAATAACCTTCTTAATACCAATGCTGCTGTTCCTTTCATCAAGCCAGTCTTATCTCTAGAAACAGCAGCTTTTAAAAATAAAGTACAGGAAGATTATCTGAATCAAATACTTTCGAATATTGGTGACAGACCTAAACTGCACCACATTCTGCAGCCTCGTCCCTCAGTCCATAATCCCTGCTCACCAGAAATGACAGTGCTGGGAATGTTGGCACATGAGTGAATTCCGACACTGCTTTGAGGCGACACTTCACCTGTGAGTTGGCTGGAGTGATATACTGCGTCCGGTGCTCCCGATGTGGCCTTTTATATATTTGCGAGACCCACGCAGACTGGGAGACCGCTTTGCTGAACACCTACGCTCTGTCCGCCAGAGAAAGCAGGATCTCCCAGTGGCCACACATTTTAATTCCACATCCCATTCCCATTCTGATATGTCTATCCACGGCCTCCTCTACTGTAAAGATGAAGCCACACTCAGGTTGGAGGAACAACACCTTATATTCCGTCTGGGTAGCCTCCAACCTGATGGCATGAACATCGACTTCTCTAACTTCCGCTAATGCCCCACCTCCCCCTCGTACCCCATCTGTTACTTATTTTTATACACACATTCTTTCTCTCACTCTCCTTTTTCTCCCTCTGTCCTTCTGAATATACCCCTTGCCCATCCTCTGGGTCCCCCCCCACCATCTTTCTTCCCGGACCTCCTGTCCCATGATCTTCTCGAATCCCTTTTGCCTATCACCTGTCCAGCTCTTGGCTCCATCCCTCCCCCTCCTGTCTTCTCCTATCATTTTGGATCTCCCCCTCCCCCTCTCAAATCCCTTACTCACTCTTCCTTCAGTTAGTCCTGACGAAGGGTCTCGGCCTGAAACGTCGACTGCACCTCTTCCTAAAGATGCTGCCTGGCCTGCTGCGTTCACCAGCAACTTTTATGTGTGTTGCTTGAATTTCCAGCATCTGCAGAATTCCTGTTGACTGCTTTGTGCATCCTCTCTTGGAACTGGGGTATTCAGGTGAGGCAGTGTGTGTAGTATCTCACCAGCGTGGGTGGTTTCTCTCCAGTGATGGTGGCTTCTCTTCTGTGTTGGCTTCTTTACAGCGGAGAGCCTATTGAAGGAGAGGTAAAAAAAATTAAGGGCATGGTTTGAAAGCCCATTTCCATGGGCAATCAAATTTAAGAATGTTCTACAAACCTTGTTTATTGTCAGAATGAAAGGACTTTGTGAGGTTGATCTGCTCACTGTGTTTTCATTGAAGTTGCTGCAGTGTTTGTGTCCCAATCATTGTATTTCTGGAAAGACAAAATCCACCTTATAAACTTGAGAGCTGCACACAAAATTTTGTGCAGGATTTATCCCATTCCTGTACAGCTTTATAAGAGTGAGGTAGGTTGTTCGATTGAGTGAAATCACAACAACAACCTTGCACTAAACATCAGTAAGCCCAAGGAATTGATTGCGGAATTCAGGAAGGGAAAGTTAGGAGAACACACTTCAGCCCTCATTGAGAGATCAGCAGTAGAAAGAGTGAGCAACTTCAAGTTCCTGGGCAACAACATCTCAGAGCATCTATCCCGTGCTCAACATATTGATGTAATCATGAAGGCGGCACAAGTCATGAGGAATTTGAGATATCACCAAAGTCTCTAGCAAATTTCCACAGATGTACTGTGATACATCTAACAATATGGTGGTGTGCCCAGTTGCAGCAGCCACTCGCTCCAACTAATGGAGTAATTGTAGATCTTTTACATCATTCTTATGATCTCAAGACACTACAGGATATTAAGAACACAAAATACTGTAAGTCTACCTCACTAGCAGGTTAGCGGATAGCAGATGAGCTGCTCAGCATGGGCTTTATTAGAGTCATCAGACACTACAGCAAAAACACAGGACCTTCAGTCCACAATTTGTGCTGGCAACCATTATTCTATTTATTCCCATTGACCAGAACCCAGACCAGCATCCATGAAAGTATCCAATTTTCTCATCAATGTTGAAATCAAACAAATAATTACAACTTGCGCTGACAGCTTGTTCTACACAGAAGTTCATCCTGAGGTTCTCCTTAAACATTTCACTTTTCACCCTCAAACCATTACCTCTATTTGTAGTCTTACCCAATCTCAGTGGAAAAAGCTTGTTTGCATTTACCCTATCTGTACCCCTTATAATTTTGTATACTTCTATCAAATTTCCCTTCAATCTTCTATTTTCTAATAGAAAATAGTCCAAGGTCCAGAACTATACAATTTTTCCATGTTACTCAGGTCCTCAAGTTCTTGTAAATTTTCTCTGTACTCTTTCAATCCGATTTACATCTTTCCTGTAGGTGACTAAGACTGCACACAGTACTCCAAATTAGGCCCCACTAACGTCTTATACAACTCCAACATAACATAGAACATAAAGCATAGAAATTTACAACACATTACAGGCCCTTTGGCCCACAATGTTGTGCCACCCATCTAATACACTCAATAGACTGCCTAGAATTTCCCTAGTGCACAGCCTTCTAATTTTCTAAGCTCTAGGTAGCCATCTAAGAGGCTTTTAAAAGACCCTATTGTATCCACTTCTACCACCGCTGCTGGCAGTGCATTCCACACACCCGCTATTCTCTGTGTGAAAAACTTACTACTGACATCCCATCTGTCCCTACTTCCAAGCACCTTAAAACCATGCTCCCTCATGTTAGCCATTTTAGTCCTGGGAAAAAGCCTCTGGCTATCCATTAGATCAATGCCTCTCATCATCTTACACACCTCTATCAGGTTACCTCTCATCCTCCGTTGCTCCAAGGAAAAAAGGCCAAGTTCACTCAACCTATTCTCGTAAGGAACGCTCTTCAATCCAGGCAACATCATTGTAAATCTCCTCTGAACTCTCTCTATAGTATCCACATCCTTCCTGTAGTGAGGTGACCAGACCTGAACACAGTACTCCAGGTGGGGTCTTATATAGCTGTAACATTACCACATGGCTCTTGAACTCAATCCCACAGCTGGTGAAAGCCAACACACCAGACACCTTCTTAACAACACTGTCAACCTGAGTAGCAGCTTTGAGTGTCCTATGGACACAGATCCCAAGATCTTGCTGTTCCTCCACACTGCCAAGAGGCTTACCATTAATATTATATTCCATTTTCAAATTTGACCTACTGAAATCAACCACTTCACATTTATCTGGGTTGAAGTCCATCTGCTACTTCTCATCCCAGTTCTGCATCCTATCGATGTCCCGCTGTAACCTCTGACAACAGTCCAGACTATCCACAACACCCTTAACCTTTGTGTCATTGGGAAACTTACTAACCCATCCCTCCACTTCCTCATCCAGGTCATTTATAAAAATCACAAAGAGGAGGGGTCCTAGAACAGATCCCTGTGGAACACTACTGCTCACTGACCTCCATGCAGAATACAAACCATCTACAACCACCCTTTGCCTCTGTGAGCAAGCCAGTTCTGGGTCCACAAAGCAAGGTCTCCTTGGATCCCATGCTTTCTTACTTTCTGAAGGAGCCTTGCATGGGGTACCTTATCAAATGCCTTGCTGAAATCCATATACACTACATCCACTGCTTTACATTCATCAATGTGTTTTGTTACGTCCTCAAATAATTCAATCTGGCTCATAAGGCACGGCTTGCCCTTGACAAAGCCATGCTGACTATTCCTAATCAGATTATGCCTCTCCAAATGCTCATAAATCCTGCCTCTCAGGATCTTCTCCAACAACTTACCCACCACTGAAGTCAGACTCACTGGTCTCTAATTTCCTGGGTTATCTCTACTCCCTTTCTTGAACAAGGGAACAACATTTGTAACCCTCCAATCTTCCGGGACTTCTCCCATCCCTATTGATGACGCAAAGATCATCGCAAGCGGCTCAGCAATCTCCTCCCTCGCTTCCCACAGTAGTCTGGGGTACATCTCATCCAGTCCCAGTGAGTTTCTAACTTAATGCTTTTCAAAAGCTCCAGCACATCCTCTTTTTGAACGTCTATATGCTCAAGTGTTTCAGTCCACTGTAGGTCATCCCTACAATTGTCTTTTTCCCTGATGAATACTGAAGCAAAGTATTCATTCAGCACCTCCACTACCTCCTCTGACTCTATGCACATTTCCACTCTCGCACCTGATTGGACCTATTCTCAAATGGCTCACCTTTTTTGCTCTTCACATACTTGCAGAATGCCTTGGGGTTTTCCTTAATCCTGCTCACCAAGGCCTTCCCATGGCCCCTTCTGGCTCTCCTAATTCCATTCTTAAATTCCTTCCAGGCAACCTTATAACTTTCTAGAGCTCTAACAGTACCAAGTTTCTTGAACCTTTCGTAAGCTTTTCTTTTCTTCTTAACTAGGTTTTTTTTTTTACATCCTTTGGACACCATGGTTCTTTAAGCCTACCATCCTTTCCCTGCCTCAATGGAACATACCTATGCAGAGCTTCATGCAAGTGTTTCCCGAATATTTGCCACATTTCTGCCATGCATGTCCCTGAGATCATCTGTTCCCAAAGTTCCTGCCTACTAGCATCATATTTCCCCCTACCCAAATTAAATGTTTTCCCAGATTGTCTGTCCTCTCCCTCTCCAGCGCGATGGTGAAGGAGATAGAGTTGTGGTCACTATCTGCAAAATGCTCTCCCACCCACCAAGAGATTTGACATCTGACCAGGTTCACATCCCAATACCAGATCAAGTACAACGTCTCCTCTAGTTGGCTTATCTACATATTGCTTCAGGAAACCTTCCTGAACACATCTAACAAACTCTACCCCATCTAAACCCCTTGCGCTAAGGAGATACCAATCAGTATTAGGAAAGTTAAAATCTCCCATCACAACAATCATATTATTATTGCACAGTTCTAGAATCTGCCTCCCTTTCTGCTCCTCAATATCTCTGTTACTATTGGGGGGGGGGGGTCTATAAAAAACACCCAGTAGAATTATTGCCCCTTTCCTATTTCTGACTTCCACCCATACTGACTCAGTAGACCATCCCTCCATGACTTCCTCCTTTTCTGCAGCCATGACACTATCCCTAATTAGCAATGCTATGCCCCCAGCTCTTTTGCCTCCCTCTCTGTTCTTTTTGAAACATCTAAAACCCGGCACACTCAGCAGCCATTCCTGCCCCTGAGACATCCAAGTCTCTGTAATGGCCACAATGTCACAGTTCCACATATTGATCCACGCTCCAAGTTCATCTGCCTTCTTTATGATATTCATTGCATTAAAATAGACATATCTCAAACCATCAGGCTCAGTGCATCTTTGCTCTTACATCTGCCTGTCCTTCCTCACAAACTCCCTACAAGCTGTCTCTACTTGTGCTCCAACATCTTCATCCTCTGCCTCTTCACTTTGTTTCCCATCCCCCTGCAAATCTAGTTTAAATCCTCCCCAATAGCACTAGCAAACCTCCCCGCCAGGATATTGGTCCCCCTTGGATTCAGGCACAACCTATTCTTTTTGTACAGGTCACACCTACCCCAGAAGAGGTCCCAATGATCCAAAAATCTGAATCCTTGCCCCATGCTCCAATCCTTCAGCCACGCATTTATCCTCCACCTCGTTCTATTTCTGTATTCATTGTTCCACGGTACAGGTAGCAATCCTGAAATGACTACCTTTGAGGTACTGCTTCTCAGCTTCCTTCCTAACTCCCGGTATTCTGCTTTCAGGACCTCCCCCCTTTTTCTACCGATGTTGTTGGTATCAATATGTACCACTACCTCTGTCTGCTCACTCTTCCACTTCAGGATATTTTGGACACACTCAGAAACTTCACAAACCCTGGCACCTAGGATGCAAACTACCATCCTTGTTTCTTTATCGCTTCTACAGATTCACCTATCTGCCCCCCTAACTACAGAGTCCCCTATTACCACTGTCCTCCTCTTCCATTCTCTACCTTTCTGAGCCAAAGGGCCAGAGTCAGTGGCAGAGGCACGGCCACTGTTGCTTCCCCCAGGCAGGTCGACCCCCTGTAATTATTGTTAAGGGTGACAGCCACAGGGGTGCTCTCCACTACCTGACACCCTCCCTTCCCTCTCCTGACGGTCAGCAACTTATCTGTCTCCTGTGGCCCCGGGCTGACTACCTGCCTGTATCTCCTGTCTATGACATCTTCACTTTCCCTCACATGACGAAGGGAACTGGAGCTGCAGCTCGATGCACCTGGCACAGATGTGGCCATCAGGGAAGCTGGAATTCTCCCGAACATCCCACATCCGACACCCAGAACAGAAAACTGGCCTCGCAGTCATACTCACTATTCTAATACGCCGAGCCCTGCAAAACACTCCTCTTTTAAGCTCTTCTCCCTGACCTGTGCGAAGCTCTCTCTCTCTTTGAATTGATTGGCCCACCGTTAATGCCATCCCATCTTCTGCACTCAATACTGTGATTTGTGAAGGCTAATGTGCCAAAAGTTTTCTTTGTAACCTTATCTACCAGTAATGCCACTTTAAATGAATTATGGACCTGTATTCCCAGATCCCTTTGTTCTACCACACTCCTCAGTGCCCTACCTACCCTGGCCGGTCCTACCGAAGTGCAAAGCTTTGCACTGGTCTGCATTAAGTATAATCTGCCATTTTTCAGCCCATTTTTCCAACTGGTCTAGAGCCTGCTGCAAGCTTTGATAGTATTCCTTACTGTCCACTACACTCTGAATCTTGGTCTCCTCTGAAAATTTGCTGATCTAGTTTATCATATGATTATCCAGATCACTGATACATATAACCATAAGGCCATAAGATATAGGAGCAGAATTAGGCCATTTGGCCCATTGAGTCTGCTCCACCATTTCATCATGGCTGATCCAATTTTTCCCACAATCTCCTGCCTTATCCCTATAACCCTTCATGCCCTTACCATTCAAGAATCCATCAACCTCTGTCTTAAATATACATAAAAACTTGGCCTCCACAGCTGCCTGTGGCAAAGAATTCCACGGATTCACCACACTCCGCTAAAGAAATTCCCCCTCATCTCCATTCTACAAGGATTCCCCTCTAATCTGAGGCTGTGTCCTCTGGTCTTAGACTACCCCACCATAGGAAACATCTTCTCTGCATCCTCTCTATCAAAGCCTTTCACTATTCGATAGGTTTCAATGGGGTCACCCCTCATCCTTCTGAATACCAGTGAATGCAGGCCTTGAGCCATCAAACACTTTTCATATGACAAGCCATTCAATCCTAAAATCATTTTTGTGAACCTCCTTTGAACTCTCTTCACTTTCAGTATATCCTTTCTAAGAAAAGGGGCCTAAAACTGCTCACAATACTCCAAATGAAGCCTTACCAGTGCTTTATGAAGTTTCAACATTACATCCTTTCTTTTTTATTCTAGTCCTCTTGAAATGAATGCTAACATTGCATTTGTCTTCCACACCACGGACTCAACCTAGAAATTAACCTTTAGCGAATCCTGCAAGAGGACTCCCAAGTCCCTTTGCACCTCAGTAGTTTTTTGTATTTTCTCTCTATTTAGAAAATAGTCAACCCTTGTAGTTCTTCTCCCAAAGTGGCAGTAACTGGGTCTTTGCAACTGAGTCTGGGGCTGTGGTTCAGAAGGGAAGGGGGTGGGGAGAATAGGACTGCAGCAATGATAGGATATTCCGTAGTTGGAGGAGTAGCCATGCATTCTGTGCATGTGATAGAGACACCCAGATGGTATGTTGCCTCCCAGGTACCAGGGTCATAGATGTCTCGGATCATGTCCATGACATTCTAAAGAGAGAGGTGAGCAGTCAGAAGAATTGGTACATATTGGCACCTATGATATAGGTAGGAAAAGGGAGGAGGTTCCGAAGAGAGAATTCAGGGAGCTAGGTAGAAACCTGAAAACCATGACCTCAAGGGAAGTAATCCCTGGATCACTACCAGTGCCAGTGAGGGTAAGAATAGGATGTTTTGGCAGATAAATGCATGTCTTCAGATTTCTGGATCATTACAATCTCTTCTGGAGAAGGTATGGCCTGTACAAAGAGGATGAGTTACACCTGAATCCAAGTGGGACAAATATCCTTGTGGGTAGGTTTGCTAGAACTTTTGGGGAGGGTTAAACTAATTTGGCAGGGGGAAGGGAACCTGAGTGATAGGGCTGAGGATGGGGCATTTGGTATGCAAGCAGAGGCAGTGTGTAGTGAGACTGTCAGGAAGGACAGGCAGATGATAAGGGGAAATTGCAGTCAATGGGATGAGTTGCAGTGCAGCAGGGGGACAAAATCAAAAAGGGAGACAAGTACAGGACTGAATGTGTTATATTTTAATGCACACAATATATGGATAAGGTAGATGATCCTGTAGAGCAGTAAGAATTTGGCAGGTATGACAGTGTGGGTATCATTGAGTGTGGCTTGTATCGAAAGATTCGGCAGGCAGGCTGAGGAGGTGGGGTGGCTCTGTAGGTAAAAAATGAAATCAAATTCTGAGAAAGATGTGGCATAAAATGTTTGAGGGTAGAGATAGGTAACTGCAAGGAAAAAAAAGACTCTGGTAGGTGTTTATATACAGGCCCCTGAACAGTATCCAGGATGTGGGATATAAATTAAATGGGAGATAGAAAAGGCATCTCAAAAGAGCAATGTTATGATAGTAATGGGAGATTTGGGAAAATCAGGTTGGCGCTGGATCTCAAGAGAGTGAATTTGTAGAATGCCTACAAGATGTTTTTTTTTTCCCAGACTAGCTTGTGGTTGGGATTGGGTGTTGTGTAATGAACCAGAATTGATTAGAGAGTTTAAGGTTAAGGAACACTGAGCAATCAGTGACCATAAAATAATATAATTCACCCTGCAGTTTGAGAAGAAACAGATAAAGAAGATATATCAGTATTCCACTGCAATAAATAGAATCACAGAGGTGAGCGAGCAGTAGTAATGGGCAACAAAGAACTGGCAATCAAACTTAACAAGTATTTTGCATCAGTCTTCTCTATGGAAGACACTAGCAATATACCAGAAATTAGAGAATGTCAGGGAGCATGAGTGAGCATTCTTGCTAGTACTAAGAAGACATGGGAAGCTGAAAGGTCCAAAGGTAGATAAGTCACCGGGAGCAGAGGGACAACACACTAGGGTTTGGAATGTGGAACCTGAAAAGATTGTTGAGACAATAGTAATGATCTTTCAAGAATAACCAGATTCTAGAATGGTTCCCAAGGACTGAAAAATTGCAAGTGTCACTCTCCCACATGGACTTCACCTCAGCTCTTCCAAGATCAACATCCGCTCGGCCCCTCTCAGGTTGACATCACCTTGGCCTCTCCAACTTCGACATCCCTCAGCATCTCCAAAACGACAGCCACTCGGACCCTACCACAACGATATCCCATTACCCTCCCCCATGTTGACAACACCTCGCCCTCTCCCACGTTGTCATGACCATAAGACATAGGAGGAAAATTAGGCCAATCAGCCCATCAAGTCTGCTCCACAATTCTATCTAGGCTGATCCCAGATCCCACTGAACCCCATACACCTGCCTTCTTGGTCCTTTGATGCCCTGTCTAATCAGGAAATGATCAACTTCCGTCTTAAATATACCCACGGACTTGGCCTCCACTGCAGTCAGTGGCAGAGCATTCCATAGATTTACCACTCTCTGACTAAAAAAAAAATTCATCCTTACCTCTGTTCTGAAAGGTCACCCCTCAATTTTAAGGCTGTGCCTTCTATCTCTGGATACCCGCCCCCATAGGAAACATCCTCTCCACATCCACCCTATCTAGTCCTTTCAACATTCGATAGGTTTCAATGAGAACCCCAAGCGTTCTTCTAAATTCCAAAGAGTACCGGCCGAAAGCTATCAAGCGTTCCTCATGTGTTAAAGCCTTCATTCCTGGAATCATCCTTGTGAACCTCCTCTGCACTCTCTCCAATGACAACACATCCCCCTGTGATATGGGGACCAAAAATGTTGACAATACTCCGTGCAGCCTGACTAGTGCCTGATAAAGGCTCAGCATTATCTCAACCTGTAAATTAACCTTCTGGGAGTCTTGCACGAGGACTCCTAAGCCCCTCTGCACCTCTGATGTTTGAACCTTCTCCCCATTTAGATAACAGTCCACACTATTGCTTCCTACGTCCTTCTTAAAGACAGCAATGACATTTCCAACCTTTGTCCTCCCAGATCAACCTCTCCAACGTCAACATCTCTTCTCCCTCTCCAACGTCAACATCTCCTCGCCCACTCTCATGTCAACAACTACTTGCCCTCTCCCACGTCGACGTCTCCTCACACTCTCCCACGTCGACGTTCCCTCGCCCTCTCCCACGTCGACATCCCCTCGCCCTCTCCCACGTTGTCGCCTCCTTGCCCTCTCCCACGTCGACATTTCCTCACCCTCTCCCACGTCGACATTTCTTCACCCTCCCCCACATCGACATCTCCTCACCATCTCCAACGTCGATATGCCAGCAACCCCTGCCACATCGTTATGCCCTCACCATCTCGCACGTCAACATCACATCTTCTCCAATGTCAATGTGCTGTCACCTTCTCCCATATCGACATCTCTCCTACATCTACATTCTGTCACCCTCTCCCATGTGGACATCTCCTCACCCTCTCCTATAGTGACATCTCCTCAACCGCTCCCACATCTACATCTCTTCACCCTCTCCCATGTAAATATCTCTTCACCCTCTCCAATGTCAATATCCCCTCACCCTCTCCCACATCGACATGCTTTCACCCTCTCCCACGTTGAAATTGCTTCACCCTCTCCAACATCGATAGATCGTCACCCCCGTCACATTGATATCTCCCTCACTATTTATCACGTCAACAACTTGTCAGCTCTCCATGAACATCTCTTCATCCTCTCCCACCTCTAGATCTCCTCATCCTCTCTAATGTTGACATGATCCAGGGCATCAAAGGGCATGGGGCAGGTGTGGCCAACCTTTTACACTCACGTGTTCAGATGCACCATACAACTCTTGTACCCCCATTCCATTCTTGTAAAAATAGGTTAATATAGAACTTATCTGTGAAAAAAATCGCATCTGAACTCGTGCGTGAAAAAAATTGATGCATGGAATGTAAAAGGTTGGCCACCCCTGGTACGGGGTGAAGACAGGGGAGTGGGGATGACTGCAAGAATTCGATCAGCCCATGATCGAATGGTGAAGCAGACTCCATGGGCAGAATGGCTGACTTCTGCTCCTATATCTTATGGTCCTATGATATCACCTTCACCCACATCGACATCTCTTTATTCTCTTCTACATATACATCCAGTCACCCTCTCCCACTTCAAAATCCCTTCACCCTCTCTCACATCTACATCTCCTCACTCTCTTCCACATCAACATTCTGTCACCCTCTCCGTTGTCGATATGCCCTCACCATCTTCCATGTCAACATCTCATCTTCTCCAACGTTAACGTGCTGTCACCTTCTCCCATATCGATATCTCTCCTATGTTTACATTCTGTCACCCTGACCCACGTTGACATCTCCACACCCTCTTCCCTATTGACATGCTCTCACTTGCTTCCATGTAGGCATCTCTTCGCCATCTCCCACGGCGACATCTCCTCACCCTCTCCCGCATCGACATCTCCTCGCCCTCTCCTGCATCAACATCTCCTCGCTCTCTCCCACGTCGACATCTCCTCAGCCTCTTACAACCGACACCTCCTCATCCTCTCCCACATCTACATCTCCTCACTTCTCCCATATTAACATCTTGTCACCCTCTCCCCATGTCAATATCCCCTCACCATCTTCCACATCAACATCTCCTCATCTTCTTCAACATTAACGTGCTGTCATCTCCTCCCATATCAACATCTCCTCCATCGCTCCTACATTTACATCCTGTCACCCTCTCCCAAGATGACATCTCCTCACCCTCTTCCTTGTCGATATGCTCTTGCTCATTCCCACATAGACATCTCCTCACTCTCCCTCATGTCGACAATTTTTCACCGTCTCCAATGTTGATATGCTGTCACCACCTGCCACGTTGATATGCCCTCACATCTACCACATCAACGACTTCTGAGTCTATCCATCAACATCTCATCACCCTCTTCCACCTCTATATCTCCTCATCCTCCCCAACATTGACATGATGTCACCTTCACCCACATCGACATCTCCTCATTCTCTTCTACATCAACATCCCGTCACCCTCTCTTATGCTAACATATCCTCATCCTATCCCATATCAAGATGTCCTCGCCCTCTCCCACGATGACATCTTCTCACCCTCTCCTACGTCGTCATCTCCCCACCCTCTCCCACATTGACATTTCTTCACCCACTCCCACTTTGATATGCCCTCACCCTCTCCCACCTCTACATCTTCTCGCCCTCTCCCACGTCGACATGTCGTCACCTTCTCCCACGTCGACAGCTCCTTGACCTCTCCCACGTAACATCTCCTCGCCCATCTCCTCATCAACATCTCCTCAGCTTCTCACAACCCAACATCTCCTCATCCTCTTCCACATAGACATGCCGTTGCCCTATCCCACGCAGACATCTCTTCAGACTCTCCCATGTAGACATCTCCTTACCCTCTCCCAGATCGACATGCTCTCACCCTCTCCCACGTCGACATCTCTTCACTCACTCCCACATCGACATGCCCTCGCCCTCTTCGAAGTTGACATCTCTTCACCTTCTTGAAAGTCAACATCTCCTCAGCATCACTCTCGACATTTATTCACCCCCATGTTGACATCTCCTCACCCTCTTCCACGTTGACATCTCCTCACCGTCAGCCATGTCGATATGCCGTCATCTTCTCCTTCATTGACATGCCCTCGCCCTCTCCCACATCAATATGCCCTTGCCATCTTCCATGTCCACGTCCTCACCCTCTCCTATGACTTCTCTTCACCCACTTCCACGTTGACATGCCCTCACCCTCTGCCCTCCTCTACATCTCATCTTCTTCAACATCAACATGCCATCACCTTCTCCCACATTGATATTTGCTCACCCTATCCCATGCTGGCATCTCTTTACTGTCTCCAAAGTCGACATGCTGCCACCTTCTTTCACATTGATATGCCTTCACCACTTCCCATGTCAACATCTCCTCAGCCTCTCCATCAACATCTCCTCATGCTCTCCCACCTCTACATATCCTTATCTCTCCAAAATTGACATGTTGTCACCTTCTCCCACATCGATATCTGCTCATTCTTCCTACATCAACATCCCGTCACCCTCTCTTATGCTGACACATCCTCATCCTATCCCATGTCAAGATCTCCTCACCCTCTCCCACAATGACATCTTCTCGCCCTCTCCCATGTCGTCATCTCCTCACCCTCTCCCACATTGACATCTCTTCACCCACTCCCACCTCTACATCTCCTCACTCTTCCTACATCAACATCCCGTCACCCTCTCTTATGCTAACATATCTTCACCCTCTTCCATGTCAGCATCTCTCACGCTCTTCCACATTGACATCTCCTCAGCCTCTCCCATATCAACATCTCCTCACCGTCACCTATGTCAACATACATAGAACATAGAACATAGAATAGTACAGCACAGTACAGGCCCTTCGGCCCACAATGTTGTGCCGATCCTCAAACCCTGCCTCCCATATAAGCCCCCACCTTAGATTCCTCCATATACCTGTCTAGTAGTCTCTTAAACTTCACTAGTGTATCTGCCTCCACCACTGACTCAGGCAGTGCATTCCACGCACCAACCACTCTCTGAGTAAAAAAACCTTCCTCTAATATCCCCCTTGAACTTCCCACCCCTTACCTTAAAGCCATGTCCTCTTGTATTGAGCAGTGGTGCCCTGGGGAAGAGGCGCTGGCTATCCACTCTATCTATTCCTCTTATTATCTTGTACACCTCTATCATGTCTCCTCTCATCCTCCTTCTCTCCAAAGAGTAAAGCCCTAGCTCCCTTAATCTCTGATCATAATGCATACTTTCTAAACCAGGCAGCATCCTTCATCAACATCTCCTCACCATCACCTATGTCAACATACCTTCATCAACATCTCCTCACTGCCTCCCTCATCAATATGCTGTCATCTCCTCCCACGTGGACATGACATCACCCACTCCAACATCAACATCCTGTCACTCTCTTCTTTGCTGACATGCTCTCACCCTCTCCCACATTGACATCTCCTCACTCTTTTCCATGTCGACATACCCTCAGTTGCTCCCAGGGTGACATGCCCTCGCTCTCTCCCACCTTGCCATCTCCTCGCCCTCTCCCATGTTGACATCTCCTCACCCTCTCCCACGTCGACATCTCTTCACCTTCTCCCACATCGGCATCTCCTCGCCCTCTCCCGCGTCGACATCTCCTCGCCCTCTCCCACGTCAACATCTCCTCGCCCTCTCCCACGTCGACATCTCCTCGCCCTCTCCCATGTCGACATCTCTTCGCCCTCTCCCAAGTCGACATCTCTTCGCCCTCTCCCACATCAACATCTCCTTGCCTCTCCGTCGACATCTCCTCGCCCTCTCCCACGTCGACATCTCCTCGTCCCCTCCCACGTCGACGTCTCTTCACCTTCTCCCACATTGACATCTCCTCGCCCTCTCCGTCAACATCTCCTCGCCCTCTCCCACGTCGACATCTCCTCACCCTCTCCCACGTTGACATCTCCTTGCGCTCTCACTCGTCGACATCTCCTCGCCATCTCCCACGTTGACATCTCCTCGCCCTCTCACACGTCGACATCTCCTCGCCATCTCCCACGTCGACATCTCCTCTCCCTCTCCCACGTCGACATCTCCTCGCCGTCCCCCACGTCGATATCTCCTTGCCCTCTCCGTCACCATCTCCTCGCACTCTCAAACGTCGACATCTTCTCGCCATCCCCCACATCGACATCTCCTCGCCGTCCCCGTCGACATCTCCACGCCCTCTCCCACATCGCCATCTCCTTGCCCTCTCCCACGTTGACATCTCTTCACCTTCTCCCACGTTGACACCTCTTCACCCTCTACTATTTCAACATCTCCTCGCCCTCTCCCACATCGACATCCCCTCAGCCGCTGAATGCTGACACGCCCTCGCCCTCTCCCATGTGGACGTGCCCTCCCCCATCCCATGAGCATAATCCATTACCCTCTCCCATGTCGACATCTCCATAAGATTATAAGACATAGGAGCAGAATTAAGCCATTTGGCCCATCGAGTCTGCTCTGCCTTCCAACCATAGCTGAGCCTTTTTTTAATCTCCTCCTCAACTCCATTTCCCAGCCTTCTCTCTGTAACCTTGATGCCATGTCCAACCAAGAACCTATCAATCTCGACTTTAAATTCACCCAATGCCCTGGCCTCAACAGTGCACGTGGCAACAAACTCCACAAATTCACTACCCTCTGGCTAAAGAAATTTCTCTGCATCTCTGTTTTGAATGGATTCCCCTCTATCCTGAGGCTGTGACCGCTTGTCCCAGACTCTCCCACCATAGGAAACATCCTTTCCACATCTACTCTGTCTAGGCCTTTCAACGTTCAAAAGGTTTCAATGAGATCCCCCCTCATCCTTCTAAATTTCAGTGAGAACAGGCCCAGATACCTCAAACATTCCTCGTATAATAACCCTTTCGTTCCTGGAATCATCCTTGTGAACCTCCTCTGGACCCTATCCAATATCAGCACATTTTTCTTAGATGAGGAGCCCAAAACTGTACACAATACTCGAGGGGAGGCCTCACCAGTGTCTTATAAAGCCTCAGCATCAAATTCCTGTTTTGGTATTCTAGACCTCTTGAAATGAATGCTAACATGGCAAATGTTCAATCTCAGATTTTTGAATTTTCTCCCCGTTTAGAAAATAGTCTGCACATTTATTTCTACTACCAAAGTGCATGACCAAGCAGTTCCCAAAATTACATTTCATTCACCACTTCCTTGCCCATTCTCCTAATCTGTCTAAGTCCTGTATCCTACCTGTTTCCTCAACACTACTTGCCCCTCCACCAACCTTCGTATCATAGAAAACATAGAAAAACACAGAAAACTAAGAAAACCTACAGCACAACACAAGCCCTTCGGCCCACAAAGTTGTGCGGAACATATCGTCACCTTAGAAATTACTAGGCTTACCCATAGCCCTCTATTTTTCTAAGTTCCATGTACCTATCCAAAAGTCTCTTAAAAGTCCCTGTCTTATCCGCCTCCACCACCATTGCTGGCAGCCCATTCCACACATTCACCATTCTCTGCATAAAAAACTTACCCTGACATCTCCTCTGTAGCTACTCCCCAGCACATTAAACCTGTGTGCTCTTGTGGCAACCATTTCAGCCCTAGGAAAACGCCTCTGACCATCCACACGATCAATGCCTCTCATCATCTTATATACCTCTATCAGGTCACCTCTCATCCTCCGTCACTCCAAGGAGAAAAGACCAAGTTCACTCAACCTGTTTTCATAAGGCATACTCTCCAATCCAGGCAACATCCTTGTAAATCTCCTCTGCACCCTTTCTATGGCTTCCACATCCTTCTGGTGAGGCAACCAGAACTGAGCACAGTACTCCAAGTGGGGTCTGACCAGGGTCCTATATAGCTGCAACATTACCTCTTGGCTCCTAAATTCAATCCCATGATTGATGAAGGCCGATACACCGTATGCCTTCTTAACCACAGAGTCAACCTGCACAGCTGCTTTGAGCGTCCTATGGGCTCGGACCCCAAGATCCCTCTGATCCTCCACACTGCCAAGTGTCTTACCTTTAATACTATATTCTAACATCATATTTGACCTACCAAACTGAACCACCTCACACTTATCAGGGTTGAACTCCATTTGCCACTTCTCAGCCCAGTTTTGCATCCTATCAATGTCCCGCTGTAGCCCCTGACAGCCCTCCACACTATCCACAACACCTTCAACCTTTGTGTCATCAGCAAACTTACTAACCCATCCCTCCACTTCCTCATCCAGGTCATTTATAAAAATCACGAAGAGTAAGGGTCCCAGAACAGATCCCTGAGGCACACCACTGGTCACTAACCTCCATGCAGAATATGACCCATCTACAACCACTCTTTGCCTTCTGTGGGCAAGCCAGTTCTAGATCCACAAAGCAGTGTCCCCTTGGATCCCATGCCTCCTTATTCCTCAATAAGCCTTGCATGGGGTACCTTATCAAATGCCTTGCTGAAATCCATATACACTACATCTACTACCCTTCCTTCATCAATGTGTTTAGTAACATCCTCAAAAAATTCAATCAGGCTCATAAGGCATGACCTGCCCTTGACAAAGTCATGCTGACTATTCCTAATCATATTATACCTCTCCAAATGTTCATAAATCTGCCTCTCAGGATCTTCTCCATCAACTTACCATCCACTGAAGTAAGACTCACTGGTCTATAATTTTCTGGGCTATCTCTTCTCCCTTTCTTGAATAAAGGGACAATATCTGCAACCCTCCAATCCTCTGGAACCTCTCTCGTCCCCATTGATAATTCAAAGATCATCACCAGAGGCTCAGCAATCTCCATCCTCACCTCCCACAGTGGCCTGGGATACATCTTGTCCGGTCCCAGTGACTAATCCAACTTGATGCTTTCCAAAAGCTCCAGCACATCCTCTTTCTTAATATCTACATGCTCAAGCTTTTCAGTCTGCTGCAAGTCATCACTACAATCACCAAGATCCTTTTCCACAGTGAATACTGAAGTAAGGTATTCATTAAGTACCTCTACTATTTCCTCTGGTTCCATACATACTTTCCCACTGTCACACTTGACAGGTCCTATTCTTTCACATCTTATTCTCTTGCTCTTCACATACTTGTAGAAAGTCTTGGGGTTTTCCTTAATCCTGCCTGCCAAGGCCTTCTCATGGCACCTTCTGGCTCTCCTAATTTCCTTTTTAAACTCCTTCCTGTTAGCCTTATAATCTTCTAGATCTCCAACATTACGTAGCTCTCTGAATCTTTTGTTAGCTTTTCTTTTCTTCTTGACTAGATTTATTACAGCCTTTGTACACCACGGTTCCTGTACCCTACCATAACTTCCCTGTCTCATTGGAACGTACCTATGCAGAGCTCCACACAAATATCCCCTGAACATTTGCCACATTTCTTCCGTACTTTTCCCTGAGAACATCTGTTCCCAACTGAAGCTTCCAATTTCCTGCCTGATAGCGTCATAATTCCCCTTACTCCAATTAAACGCTTTTCTAACTTGTCTGTTCCTCTCTCTCTCCAATGTTATTGTAAAGGAGATAGAATTATGATCACTATCTCCAAAATACTCTCCCACTGAGAGATCTGATACCTGACCAGGTTCATTTCCCAAAAGCAAATCAAGTACAGTCTCTCCTCTTGAAGGCTTATCTACATATTGTGTCAAGAAACCTTCCTGAACACATCTAACTAACTCCACCCCATCTAAACCCCTTGCTCTAGGGCAGGGGTCCCCAACCTTTTTTGCACTGCGGACCGGTTTAACATTGACAATACTCTTGCGGACTGGCCGACCCGGGGGGTCGGGGGAGGTGTAGGGGTGCCAACGGACAAGAGTAGCAGTCAAATACGTTGTGTTTACCCCAAGAAAAACTACGATGACCATGAAGCCTTGTGCGGGCACCAGTGTGCATGTGCGACTTGCGCATGCGTGTACGTGCTGATTTTTTTCTACAAATTGTTTTTGGCGATTCTGTTCGGTGGGGCGGTGTTAATCATGACCGGAATTTGGTGATAAGTGGCTAATACACTCAATTTTGTTCCTAAAAGGGTTTATCTAACGAATTTAATATTAAACACACAGTGCATATTTTCCTCGCATGAATATAGTGATAAGTCAATCATCAGGGGAGGACAGGGGAGCTTGAAGTAAGTGTTGAACGAACTTCCAGTAGAAGTGGTAGAGGCAGGTTCAGTATTATCATTTAAACAAAAATTGGATAGGTATATGGACAGGAAAGGAATGGAGGGTTATGGGCTGAGTGCAGGTTGGTGGGACTAAGTGAGAGTAGCGTTCGGCACGGACTAGAAAGGCCGAGATTGCCTGTTTCTGTCCTGTAATTGTTATATGGTTATATAAGTCACTTATAATTCAATAGCATCATAACATTTTAAGTAACATTTGGATATTAAACACACAGCACATATTTTCCCCGTATGAACATATAAAATCATTGCAACACACCAATATCGCTGAATCAGTGGGAGCCCTGGGCTTGTTTCCCTGCAACAACACGGTCCCATCGAGGGGTGATGGGAGACAGTGATACTCGAAGGGGGTTCCTTATGTTCAGTCTATTCTGCAATTTGGTTTTCGTTGCATTCATTGCAGAGATATGTTGGAAATGGAAGCAACGATTTCGGTGCTTTTGTGGCTATCTCAGGATATTTAGCCTTGACTTTGATCCAGAATGCCGGCAGAGATGTTATGTCAAACACACTTTTCAGCCCACCGTCATTTGCGAGCTCGAGCAGCTGATCTCCTTCCCGCGCTGACATGGATGACGCGTGGGTAATGACCTCACGTGCGTTCAAGCTCAACAGTGGGCGTGACAGGGAATGAGGAAAGGTGCAGCTGACTCATATCACCAAGTCATATCGATTCCTCGCGGCCCGGTAGCACATGCTTTGCGGCCCGGTGGTGGGGGACCGCTGCTCTAGGGAGATGCCAATTGATATTTGGGAAATTAAAATCTCCCATCATGACAACTCTGTTATTATTACACCTTTCCAGAATCTGTTTCCCTACCTGCTCCTCGATATCCCTGTTACTATTGGGTGGCCTATAAAAAACACCCAGTAAAGTTACTGACCCCTTTCTGTTCCTCACCTCCACCCACAGAAACTCCGTAGACAATCCCTCCATGACGTCCACCTTTTCTGCAGCCGTGACACTATCTCTGATCAACAGTGCCATGCCCCCACCTCTTTTGTCTCCCTCCCCGTCCTTTCTGAAATATCTAAATCCCAGCACTTGAAGTAACCATTCCTGTCCCCGAGCCATCCAAGTCTCTGTAATGGCCACCATATCATAGCTCCAAGTACTGATCCACGCTCTAAGCTCATCCGCTTTGTTCACAATACTCCTTGCGTTAAAATAGACACATCTCAAACGGTCCGTCAGAGTGCATCCCTTCTCTATCACCTGCTTATTCTTCCTCACACACTGTCTCCAATCTTTCTCTATTTGTCAGCCAACTGCCTCTTCCCCAGTCTCTTCAGTTCGGTTCCCACCCCCCAACAATTCTAGTTTAAACTCTCCCCAGTAACCTTAGCAAACCTCCCTGCCAGGATATTGGTCCCCTTGGGATTCAAGTGCAACCTGTCCTTTTTGTACAGGTCACACCTGCCTCAAAAGAGGTCCCAATGATCCAGAAATCTGAATCCCTGCCCCCTGCTCCAATCCCTCAGCCACGCATTTATCCTCCACCTCATTCTATTCCTATACTCACTGTCATGTGGCGCAGGCAGTAAACCCGAGATTACTACCTTTGCGGTCCTGCTTCTCAACTTCCTTCCTAACTCCCTGCAGTCTTTTTTCAGGACCTCTTCCCTTTTCCTACCTATGTCATTGGTACCAATATGTACCACAACCTCTGGCAGTTCTCCCACCCACTGTAGGATATTTTGGACGTGATCTGAAACATCCCAGACCCTGGCACCTGGGAGACAAACTACCATCTGAGTTTCTTTCCTGCGTCCACAGAACCACCTGTGTGACCCCCTAACTATAGAGTCTCCTATCACTACTGCCTTCCTCTTCCTTTCCCTACACTTCTGAACCACAGGGCCGGACTTTTGCCGGAGGCACGGCCACTGTCGCTTCCCCAAGGTAGGCTGTCCCCACCCCCCCCCCCAACAGTGCTCAAACAGGAGTACTTATTGTCAAGGGGTACAGCCACAGGGGTACTCTCTAGTATCTGACTCTTACCCTTCCCTCTCCTGACTGTTACCCACTTGTCCGTCTCTCGTGGCCCTGGTGTGAACACCTGCCTATAACTCCTTTCTGCTCCTTTCTGTCACTTCCTCGCTCTCCCTGACCGGACAAAGGTCATCGAGCTGCATCTCCAGTTCCCTAATGCGGTCCCTTAGGAGCTGCAGCTCGACACTCCGGGTGCAGATATGGCCTTCCAGGAGGCTGGAAGACTCCAGGACCTCCCACATCTGACACTGAGCACAGAAAACCGGCCTCACACACATACTTCCTTTCCGCAATTAACACAGGTAAACCTACCTCGCCTCGTTACCACCTAAGCCCATTGAGCCAAAGCCCTATCACTCTGCTACCCTCTCACGCTGCTGCCTGCTGGATATGGCGGTCTTCTTTTTAAACTTTTCCTGCTCTACTGGCTGAAGTCACACGCCTGCGCAGTCTTGCCTCTCTTTACCCTGAGTAGCAAAATGCCTTCGCTCCGGATATCCTTCGCCGGTCCACTTGCAGCCTTCTTGCTCCGAATCATCTGCAAACTTGGCAACAAAACCATCTATTTCATCATCTAAATCATTTATATACAGCATAAAAAGAAGTGCCTCCCAACACCGATCCCTGCAAAACAACATTTACAGCCAACCAGACAAGGATCATTTTATTCCCACCTCACTACCTTTTTCCAATCAGCCAATGCTCTAAACATGTTAGTAAACTTTCCTCTAATACCATGGGCTCTTCATTTGGTAGCAGCCTCATGTGTTCTGAAAGTCCAAATATACAACATCATTGCATACCCTCAATCTATCCTACCTGCAATCTCCTCAAAAATTCCAACAAGTTCATCAGGCAGGATTTTCCCTGAAAGAAACCATGTTGACTTTGTCCTATCTTGTCCTGTGTCACCAAGTACTCCATCACCTCATCCTTAAAAAGTGACTCCAACATCTTCTCCTTACCCTCTTGCATGTCGACGTGCCCTCACGCTCTTCCACGTTGACATCTCCCCACCATCACCACCACGTTGATATGCCCTCACCCTCTCCCACATCAATATCCATTCACCACTTCAACATCTCCTTGCCTTCTTTCACATGGACGTGCCCTCACCCTCTCCCTCATCGATGTGCCCTCGCCCTCTCCCTCGTCGACGTGTCCTCTCCCTCTCCCTCGTCGACGTGTCCTCTCCCTCTCCCTCGTCAACCTGACCTCGCCCTCTCCCTCGTCGACATGCCCCTTGCCCTCTTCCTCGTCAACCTGCTCTCGCCTCTCCCCTCGTCGACATGCCCTCGCCCTCTCCCTCGTCAACATCACCTCACCGTCTCCTACATCAATATGCTGTCACCTTCTCTCACGTTGACATGACGTCCACCCTCTCCAACATCAAAATCCTGTCACTCTTCCCTCGTCAACATGCCCTCACGCTGTTCCACATCGATATCTCCTCACCATCACCCATGCTGACATGCCCTCGCCCTCACCCTCACCCATGAGCACAATCCATCACCCTCTCCCATATAGACATCTCCTCACCTTCTTCCATGTCGATGTGCCCTCATGCTCTTCCACATCGATAGCTCCTCACCATCACCCATGTCGACATGAAATCACCCTCTCCCAGGTCAACATGCCTTGACCCTCTCACACGTCAAAATACCTCTCTCCCTCCTCGACATCTCTTTACCATCTCCCACGTCGATATTTCTGGGGAATCGCTCTTCTGCCAGAGATGGGAGACTGCCTTTTTAATTGCTAGTGGATCTCTCTTCTGCCGGAGATGGGAACTGCCTTTTTATCACTGGGGATCTCTCTTCTGCCAGAGAGGGGAGACTGCCTTTTTATCGCTGGAAAAAGGAAGACTGGCCTTTTTAATCGCTGGGAAATCACCCTTCTGCTGGAGAAGGGAGACTGCCTTTTTATATCACTGGGAGATCACTCTGCTGTTGGATAGGGGAGGACTGCATTTTGATCACTGGTGGATAGCTCGCTGCCGGAGATGGAAAGGCCTGCCACTGTGCCCAGAGAATGCTACCCAGGTATTCTGCCTTTAGGATAGAGACTTGGATTGCAGACTTTTTTTTCCAGTTTTATAGTTTTTCAAATTTTGTGTTTGTTGCCCAATCTTCCTCTTTTTTTCCTGTCCAGGGGAGGTTGATTTGGGGGGTCAATGTGCCTGTTCCATTTTTCTTTGCTTTTTTTTGTACAGGGATGAGTGATATAGTGGTTGATGATCACACTCCCACTCGCCCTCAACCCCCCACACACACTCCTACTCACACTCAAACTCATTCACTTCCACCCACTCACCCTCAATTCCACTCACACCCTCTCACTCATCCTCAGTCTCACTCACAGCTGCCCACTCACCCTAAACACCACTTCTCAACCCCACTCATTCACCCTCACCCACACTCACACCTTCCCACTCACCCTCAACCCCACTCACACGTTGAACCCCACCCACACTGAACCCCAACCACACCCCTCTCTCTCAACCCTCCCCAAATCTTCCCATGCCCCTCAACCCCACTCACACCCTCAACTCGACACAACACCCTCCCATTCACCCTCAACACCCACATCCTCAACCATATTCACACCCTCCTCCTCACCCTCAACCCCTCACACTCTCACCCTCAACCCGACACACATCCCCGCACTTGCCCTCAACACTACCCACACCATCTCACTCGCCCTCAAACCCATCCACACCCTCCCATTCACCCTCAAACCCACTCACACCCTTACTTGCACTTAACCTCATTCACTTCCACACACTCGCCCTAAAGCCTACTCACACCCTCGTACTCACTCTCAACCACACTCCCATACTCCTACTCACCCTCAACCCAATTCACTTCCATTCACTCGTTCTCCATCCACACTCATACCCTCGTATTCACACTCAATCCCATCCACATCCCCCCACTCACCCTCAACCTCATTCACTTCCACCCCACTCGCTCTCGCTACTCACACTCTTGTACTCGCCTCAACCACACTCACACCCGACCTCATTCACTTCCACCCACTCGCCCTAAGCCCTACTCACACCCTCGTACTCGCTCTCAACCACACTCCCATACTCCTACTCATCCTCAACCCAATTCACTTCCATTCACTCGCTCTCATCCACACTCATACCCTCGTACTCACCCTCAACCACACTCAATCCCACCCACATCCCCCCCACTTGCCCTCAACCTCATTCACTTCCACCCACTCGCTCTCATCGCTACTCACACCCTTGTACTCGCCCCTCATTCGCTTCCACCCACTTGCCCTCAACCCTACTCACACTCGTACTTGCCCTCAACCACACTCACACTCTTTCACTCGCTCTCAAACCCACCCACACCCTTTCACTCACTTAGCCCCACCCACATCCTCAACCCCACTGATACTGTCACTCACCCTCAACCTAATTCTCACTATTCCACTCACCTAACCTCAAGCCTACCCATACCCTACACACAAATTCAGCACTCATCTTACAGCCTTCACCCCTCCCTTCACCCACCTCTATTCCCATCGACATCCTACACCTACCCTCACCCTACATATTTATCTCCACTACCCTACTCCCATCTCCATTACCGTACACCTAGTCATCTACCCTACATCCAGTTCCACTATGCTTCACCCATCGCCACTATACTACACTCATCTCCACTGCCCTACGCCAATCTCCACTGCCCTACCCCCACCTCCACTGCCCTATACCCATCTCCACTAGCCTACACCCACCTCCGCTACCCTAACCCATCTCCATAACCCTACACTCATCACCACTACCCAATAACATTTCCACTACCCTATACACACCTCCACTACCCTCCAATCCACTCATCTTCTACCCCACAGCAGTCTCCTCTTCCCCACACCCATCTCCATTATCCTACACCCATCTCGCAACCCTACACTCATTTCGATCCTACACTCATCTCCACCACCTTGCACTCATCTCCACCATCTATGCTCACCGCCACTACCCTACACACTGCACCACTACCCAACACCCACTTCTGCTAACCTCTATCCACCTCCATTACCCTACACCCACCTCCGCTACCCTACACACATCTCCGCTACCCTACACGCAGCTCCATTAACCTACACGCAGCTCCGCTATATTAACTCCACTACCCTACACACATCTCCACACTACACTCCTCTCCACTACCCTACACCCATTTCACCGCCCTACACTCATCTCCACCTCCTCTGCTCATCCCCACTACCCTACACCCATCCCCACAATCTTACACCCACCTCCACTACCCGGCAACCATCTCCACTACCCTATACTTATCTCCAGTACCCAACACTCATTCCTACCATACATCCATCTCCACTACTCAACACCCAGCTCCACTACCCTCCAATTCACCCTCATTATTTGTCACCCCACTCCACTACACTACACTCATACCCACCACTGTCATTCCACTACCCTACAACGAACTCTACTACCCAACACTCATCTCCACTACCCTACACCCATCTCCACGACCCTATGACCATTCTACTACTCTGCACACATCTCCATGACCATGTGCCCATCTCCACGACCCTGTGCCCAGCTCCACTAACCAACACTGACCTCCACTACTCAATATTCATCTCCATTACCCTCTACTTCCCTACACCCACCTCCAATAACAAACACTCATCTGCACCACTTGACATTCATCATTGCTACCCTATACACACCTCCACTACCTTACACACACTTCTATGACCAACACCCACCTCCACTGCCCTAACACTGATCTCAACTACCTGAAATTCATCTCCACTACCCTACCCTGAACTCCACAAACCCCTACCCTCCACTACCATTCACTCAATTCCAATGCACTACTCATCCTCATCCTACACCCTTTTCCATTCCACTACACTCATCTCCCATCTCCCCTGCCCTACACTCATCCCCACTGTTCTACACTGACCTCACTACCCTACACTCAATTCCATACACTACTCGTCTCCATCCTACACCATTTTCCACTCCACCACATTCATCTCCATCCAACACCCATCTCCACTGCCCTACACTCATTTCCACTTTCTTGCCCCATTCTCCGCTTCCCTGCGTCCATCCCTGCTTCCCTATACTGACCTCAACTACCTGACAATCATTTCCACTACCCTATACTCAACTAGCCTTCACCCATCTCCATTACACAACATTTATCTCCATTACCTTTTGCTCATCTCCACTATGGCTATGCTGTCACCACTACCCAACATCCACCTCCACTACCTGACACTCACCTCGGCTACCCTACCTCCACCACCATACACCCATCTACACCAACCAACCCCCTACCTCCACTACCCTTCACCCACCTACATTGCGCTACACTCATTCCACTACCCTACACCCACCTCCACCATCCAACACTCATCCCAACTGCCCTACTCTGATCTGCACTACTCATTCACCTCCACTTCCCTATGCTCAACTCCACAAACCCTACAACTGCAATTACCCTACATCCATCTCCATCACCCAACTCTAACCTCCACTACCCTACACTCAAATCCAGTATAGTACTCATCCCCACCCTACACCCTTTTCCATTCCTGTTACACTCATCTCCACAACCCTACACTCATCTCATTACCTTGCACCCTATACTTCACTGCTCTATACTTATCTCCACCTCCCTACACCCAACTCCACTACACTACAGCCATCTTCACAACCCAAGACTCATCTCCGCTACGTTAAGCTCAACTCCACACACTCTAACACTCGGTAGCCTACACCCAGCTCAACTACCCAACAGTCAATTCCAGTACACTAATCCCCACCCTACACACTATTCCATTCCCATGCACTCATCTCCACACTAAACATATCTCCAGAACCCCACACTCATTTCTACTACCCTACACCCATCTCCGGTACCCTACATCCAGCTCCACTACAATATAGCGATCTCCACTACCCGACACCCACCTGCACTAACACTGTTCTCCACCTAAAACAACATCTCCACTACAGTACACTCATCTCCAGTACCTATAGCCATATCAACTGCACTACACTCATCTCCACCCATCTCCTCTACCCTACACCCAACTCCACTACCTTACACTGAACTCCACAAACCCTACACCATCTCTACTACCCTACATCTCACCTCTACTACCCAACACTTACCTCCTGCCCTACACCCACCTCTATCCCGTCCGCTACTCGACCTCATCTTCACCCTCCATCCACTCTCACCCCTCTCACTCTCCACCCAATTCAGCCAGTACCAACACTAACAACCAAGCACCCAGCCTCAGCCAACACCTCCAGTTTAAATTCTATGCGGAATATTGTGGAGGATCAAGAACCAAGAAAATCACGCCGCCCTCCCCACTCAATTAGGCCCCGCCCGCGCCGTTGCTGGGGTGACGGGACCGCCGGGTGATGGGTTAGGCCGGTGGGCGGGGCGAGACGGGACGCTGCGGGAGCGGCTGCAACTCGAGTGTCAGGCTGTGCCAGGCCTCGGGATGGGCGGCGATGGAGCGCGGGACCGAGGTAAACGTAGAGGCGGCGCTGGGCGGCGTTGGAGAGCGCGACAACGCCGAGCTGGAGCGGGCAGTTTGCGGGGATTCAACCGGCAGGTGGAGGAGGCAGGCCCGGAGGCCTAGGGCTGACGTGCGTGATGGGGGAGCGATAACCCGCTGCCGCTCAAAACAGTCCAGTTTACTTGTATTCCCTCCCCTCCCCCTCCCCCTCCCCTCCCCTCCGCACAGCTGTAATCCTCTCCCTCAGTCTCACACCTTCAATTTCTCCTCCAGCCTTCCGTCAATTCCCCTCCCCTCCCAATTCTCCCCACCCACCCACCCACCACCCTCTGCCCTCCTCCCCCTCTCCCCTCTCCCCCACCACTCTCCCCGCACTCCCTCCTCTTTCCTTCCCCAATCCCCTCTCCTCCCACCTCCCCTCCACTCTCCCCCCCGACCTCCCCACTCCCCCTCCTCTTTCCCAATCCCCTCTCCCCCATCCACCCCCTCCCCATCCTCCCCCCTCCCCCATCTTCCCCCTCCCCTTCCCCCTCCCCTTCCCTCCCCCTCCCCTTCCTCCCCCCCCTTCCTCCCCCTCCCCTTCCCCCCCCTCCCCTTCCTCCCCCTCCCCTTCCTCCCCCCTCCCCTTCCTCCCCCTCCCCCCCTCCCCTTCCTCCCCCTCCCCCCCTCCCCTTCCCCTCCCCCTCCCCCCCTCCCCCTTTCCTCCCCCTCCCCTTTCCTCCCCCTCCCCTTCCTCCCCCCTCCCCTTCCTCCCCTTCCTCCCCTTCCTCCCCCCTCCCCCCTCCCTTCCCCCCCTCCCCCCCTCCCCTTCCCCCCCCCTTCCCTTCCCCCCCTTCCTCCCCCTCCCCCCCTTCCTCCCCCTCCCCTTCCCCCCCTCCCCTTCCCCCCTCCCTTTCCCCCCTCCCCTTTCCCCCCCTCCCCTTCCCCCCTCCCCTTCCCCCCCTCCCCTTCCCCCCTCCCCTTCCTCCCCCTCCCCCCTCCCCTTCCTCCCCCTCCCCCCTCCCCTTCCCCCCTCCCCCCTCCCCTTCCCCCTTCCCCTCCTCCCCCTCCCTTCCCCCTCCCCTTCCTCCCCCTCCCCCCTCCCGCCTCCTCCCCCACTCCCCCTCACCCTTCCTCCCCCTCCCCCCCCTCCCCTTCCTCCCCTTCCCCCCCTCCCCTTCCTCCCCTTCCCCCCCCCTCCCCTTCCTCCCCTTCCCCGCCCCTCCCGCTTCCTCCCCTTCCCCCCCATCCTTCCTCCCCTTCCCCCCCTCCCCCTTCCCTCCCCTTCCCCCCCTCCCCTTCCCTCCCCTTTCCCCTCCTCCCCCTTCCTCCCCTTCCCCCCCTCCCCTTCCCCCCTTCCCCCCCTCCCCTTCGCCCCCCTCCCCCCCCTCCCCCCCCTCCCCTTCCCCCCTCCTCCCCCCTCCCCTTCCCCCCCTCCCCCTCCCCCTCCCCCCTCCTCCCCCCTCCCCCTTCCCCCTCCCCCCTCCCCTTCCCCCCCTCCCCCCTCCCCTTCCCCCCCTCCCCCCCTCCCCTTCCCCCCTCCCCTTCCTCCCCTTCCCCCCCTCCCCTTCCTCCCCTTCCTCCCCTTCCTCCCCTTCCTCCCTTCCCCCCCTCCCCCCCCTCCCCTTCCTCCCCTCCCCCCCCTCCCCTTCCTCCCCTTCCCCCCCCTTCCCCTCCCCTTCCCCCCCCTTCCTCCCCTTCCCCCCCTTCCTCCCCTTCCTCCCTCTCCCCCCCTTCCTCCCCTTCCCCCCCCCTCCCCTTCCTCCCCTTCCTCCCCTCCCCTTCCTCCCCTTCCTCCCTTCCCTCCCCTTCCCCCCCTCCCCTTCCTTCCCTTCTCCCTCCCCTTCCTCCCCTTCCCCCCCCCTTCCTCCCCTTCCCCCCCCTTCCCCCCCTCCCCTTCCTCCCCTTCCCCCCCTCCCCTTCCCTCCCCTTCCCCCCCCTTCCTCCCCTTCCCCCCTCCCCTTCATCCCCTTCCCCCCTCCCCTTCCCCTTCCCCCCCTCCCCTTCCTCCCCTTCCCCCCCTTCCCCCCTTCCCCCCTCCCCTTCCTCCCCTCCCTTCCTCCCCTTCCTCCCCTTCCTCCCCCTTCCCCCCTCCCCTTCCTCCCTTCCTCCCCTTCCCCCCCCTTCCCCCCCTCTCCTTCCTCCCCTTCCCCCCCTCCCCTTCTCCCCTTCCCTCCCCTTCCCCTTCCTCCCCTTCCCCCCCCCTCCTCCCCCTTCCCCCCCTCCCCTTCCCCCCCTTCCCCCCTTCCCCCCCTCCCCCCTTCCCCCCCTTCCACCCCTCCCCTTCCTCCCCCCCCCTCCTCCCCTTTCCCCCCCCTTCCCCCCCCCTCCCCTTCCTCCCTTCCTCCCTTTCCTCCCCTTCCCCTCCCCCCTTCCCCCCACCCCTTCCCCCCCCTTCCCCCCCTTCCCCTCCCCTTCCTCCCTTCCCCCCCTTTCCCCCCTCCCCTTCCTCCCCTTCCCCCCCTTCCTCCCCTCCCCTTCCCCCCCACCCCCCTCCCCTCCCCTTCCTCCCCCTCCTCCCCCCTCCCCTTCCCCTCCCCTTCCTCCCCCATCCCCTTTCCCCCCCCTCCCCCTTCCTCCCCCCTCCCCTTCCTCCCTCCTCCCTCTTCCTCCCCCCTCCCCTCCTCCTCTCCCCCTCCCCCTCCCCTTCCCCCCCCTCCCTCCCCTTCCTCCCCTCCCCTCCCCTTCCCCCCTCCCCTCCCTCCCCCCCCTCCCCTTTCCACCCCCATCCCCCCCCCCCCCCCCCCCTCCCCCCCACCCCACCCTCCCTTCCTCCCCTCTCCTCCCCCTCCCCCTCCCCTTCCCCCTCCCCCCTCCCTTCCTCCCTTCCTCCCCTCCCCCTCCCCTTCCTCCCCCCTCCCCCTCCCTTCCCCCTCACCTTCCCCCCCTCCCCCTTCCTCCCCCCCTCCCCTCCTCCCCCTCCTCCCCTCCCCCTCCCCTTCCTCCCCCCCTCTCCCTCCTCCCCCCCACTTCCTCCCCCCTTCCTCCCCCCCCTCCTCCCCTTCCTCCCCCTCCCCTTCCTCCCCCCTTCCCCCCTCCCTCCCCTTCCTCCCCCTCCCCTTCCGCCCCTCCTCCTCCTTCCTCCCCCTCCTCCCTCCCCTCTCCCACTCCCCCCCTCCCCCTCCCCCTCCCATCCTCCCCCTCCCTCCCCTTCCTCCCCTCTCCCCCACTCCCCTCCTCCCCCTCCCCTCTCCTCCCTCCTCCCCACCTCCCCTCTCCCTCCCCTTCCTCCCCCTCTTCCCTCCCCCCACTCCCCTCTCCCCCCACCTTCCCCTCTCCCCTCCCCTTCCCTCTCCCCCTCCCCTTCCCCTCTCCCCCTCCCCTCCTCCCTCTCCCCCTCCCCTCCCCCCTCCCCTTCCCCTCTCCCCCTCCCCTCTCCCCCTCCCCTCTCCCTTCCCCTCCCCTTCACCTCCCCCTCCCCCTTCTCCCCCTCCCTCCTCCCCTTCCCCCTCTCCCCTTTCCCCTCTCCTCCCCTTCCCCTTCTCCCCCTTCCCCCTCCCCCCTCTCCCCCTCTCCCCCTCCCCCTCTCCCCCTCCCCTCTCCCCCTCCCCCCTCGCCCCTCTCCCCTCCCCCTCCCCTCTCCCCCTCCCCCCTCCCCTTCCCCCTCCCCCTCCCCCTC